>NW_011494961.1:5409009-5424853 GCF_000754665.1 Bison bison bison
GGAAAGTTATGTCCAACCTAGATAGCATATTCAAAAGCAGAGACATTACTTTGCCAACAAAAGTCCATCTAGTCAAGGCTATGGTTTTTCCAGTGGTCATGTATGGATGTGAAAGTTGGACTGTGAAGAAGGCTGAGCACTGAAGAATTGATGCCTTTGAACTGTGGTGTTGGAGAAGACTCTTGAGAGTCCCTTGAACTGCAAGGAGATCCAACCAGTCCATTCTGAAGGAGATCAGCCCTGGGATTTCTTTGGAAGGAATGATGCTGAAGCTGAAGCTGAAGTACTTTGGCCATTTCATGCGAAGAGTTGACTCATTGGAAAAGACTCTGATGCTGGGAGGAATTGGGGGCAGGAGGAGAAGGGGATGACAGAGGATGAGATGGCTGGATGGCATCACTGACTCGATGGACATGAGTCTGGGTGAACTCCGGGAGTTGGTGATGGACAGGGAGGCCTGGAGTGCTGTGATTCATGGGGTCGCAAAGAGTCGGCCACGACTGAGCGACTGAACTGATACACTTGATGACAAAAATGAGGAAAGATGGTTTTTACCATATGAATAATTTATATACAAAATTAGAGAAAAAAATAGTTGAGGATCAATGATACACAAGAAATGGTGTTAATTCTGTCCCACACATAGAGGGCAGAGGAGATTATTAGCTCATACTGTTGTGCGGATAGATGGGGATGGATGATCTTGGAATCATTGGCAAATCATAATTCAATCACAAAATGTGTTGTATTCTTGCCATACATTATTTTAGGAAAGAGAGGTGGAGATAGACTGTAGATAGCTAATTGATAGACAAGGGAGAGACAGAGACAGAGAGACAAAGAATATTGAACACCTTTAGATTAAGTTTGGGAGAAGGCAATGGCACCCCACTCCAGTACTCTTGCCTGGAAAATCCCATGGACAGAGGAGCCTGGTAGGCTGCAGTCCATGGTCGCTAAGAGTCGGACACGACTGAGCAACTTCACTTTAACTTTTCACTTTCGTGCATTGGAGGAGGAAATGGCAACCCACTCCAGTGTTCTTGCCTGGAGAATCCCATGGACAGAGGAGCCTGGTGGGCTGCCGTCTATGGGGTCGCAGAGTCGGACAGGACTGAAGTGACTTAGCAGCAGTAGCAGCAGCAGCAGATTAAGTTTGAATTTATATACCTATACGGGTATTCTGCACTTTCCAAAAGTTTGTTTGACATCATTTTGCTTTTACAAAAGACTTACATTAGTGACTGTTTTCCATAACTGAAAGAAATCCAAAGAGGTTTTTTGCTCTTAAAAAAAAAACAACTAAGAGAGAAAATCATGCCCCACAAGCACTGTGGGTAGCAGTGCCAAGCTCTTTCTCCCGGAACTACACTATCTCAACATTAAGCTGTCAGCATCAAGCTGCTCGGCCATATCTGACTCTGCAACTCCATGGACTGCAGCACATCAGGCTTTCCTGTCCTTCACCATCTCCCGGAGCTTGTCAAACTCATATCCATCAAGTCGGTGATGCCATTCAACCATCTTGTCCTCTGCCATTCCCTTCTCCTCCTGCCTTCAATCTTTCCCAGTATCAGGGCCTTTTCTAGTGAGTCGGCTCTTCACATCAGGTGGCCAAATGTTGGAGCTTCAGCTTCAGCATCAGTCCTTCCAATGATGCTATGGAGGACAGTAATATCATGCTTTTTCTTGAATTTTATACACACATATATATGTATGTATATATATATAGCAAGTTAGTGCTATGTGTATATGTCCAGCATTTATATTTTATCATTAGAGTTCTGGGGCTTCCCAGGTGGCTGAGTGGTAAAGAATCTGCCTGCAACTCAGGAGACCCGGGTTCGATCCCTGGGTCAAGAATATCACCTGGAGAAGGAAATGGCAACCCACTCCAGTATTCTTGCTTGGAAAATCCCTTGGATAGTGGAGGCTGGTAGGCTACAGTCATGGGGTCACAGAGAGTTGGACATGACAGCAACTGAACACCATTAGAGTTCAACATTCTGAGTATCTTCTAAGCACAGTTTCAAAGTAATGTCATAGACTAAAAGCGCTTAATAGTAAATTAACTAGCCTAGTCAGTGTAAAATAGAAGCAGAACATCAAATAAACTCTTTCCCATTCAGTATCTGGTTTATTTCCTATAGATGGACCCTTTCAGTAGTCATTTGATCGTAACAAACATTAATGAAAGAAATAGTTTTCAAATTTCTGTTACTTTCAAATTATAGTTCAATAGTGCTTTTCTACATGGGATTTAAATATAATAGGAGAGTTAAGTAAGAAGTGGTTTCCACAGTGGACTTCATAAATGTCTTATTTGCAAGTGATTACATAGTATTATCGTACATAATACTATAACATGATATTGTATGGAAAATTTGAGAGATTTGTTGGTTCTCGATAGAAATGAATTTCTGATTTATAATTAATATTTATTTATTTACAATAAAATTGAAAGTAATTTTATTACCAATCACTCTAAATTAAAAGATACCTTTTTTGGAGTATTCCTCAAAGGAATTAAAAAGTAAGCAGAATTAAAATGGTTTTCTCTAAGTGGGATCATTGGTGAGGTATCATAAGGAAAAACATTTATTAATCATATTGTTCAGTCAGTACAAACCCAAATCTAAAACCTTTTAAATGGATTATTTCACCCACTGTAAAACTATTTTACATTAGAATGTTATACCTGCATTATTGTCATATGAATGTCATAGTTTATACACTTCATGTTAAGATTCTAGAATATAGGAGTTACAGACTTATGGAGAAACTATTATGACTACTCAGTAATGTTACGAGTTTTAGAGAAGTGAGATTTTATACAGACATTTGTTTCATTTTTCAACCTCAAATTTCATGTAAAAACTGTAAAGCATATATTTATTTTTTTAATTAAAAGAAATTATTAGTTTTGTTTAGAAAATTCTGCTATGCCCTTTATGATGTCTGGTGATAACACACATTAACATAAAGTTTGGGGTTCTGTGCTTGCAAATTTCTTTTTGAAATCCAAGCTTTCGATCAGTGATTCCAGCAGAGGGCACCATGCATAATTTCCGACCATGAAACCTTTCTTCTCCAGCCTGCCTTTGGTTTCCTTAAGTCATGCAGGGGCTCCCTCTGCTGTCCTTTTAGACCAGAGAACAGAAAGATGTCAATGCATCGACCCCCAAACCTTATAAATTTTGTGCAACTATGTTCTAAAGATTATTTCATAATGTTGTAATCTAGTCAACTTCACGACCCATGGATTGCAAGAAAAGATAGCAAACAAGTTGAGTAAGGTTTAGTTAAACACTTTTGTAAAAAATGCTGACCAATGGTACTTCTTCTAAGATGACCAGGTAGATAAGCAAATAAAAAATTAAAATAGCAAATAGCACTGCATATTATATAGTGATAGTGGAGAATGACACAGAGACATTGAACTTTGATTAATTGTGATGAATTAAAACATCAAAATACCTGGATAAATGTCTCTGAGTGCATAAATGTGTATTTGTGAAAATGCAGTGTGTATGTGTGTGGGTGTATAATCATGGTGTGCGTGTGTGTGTTTATGCATGTGTCTCTGTGATGTGTGTGTGTGTGTACCTGGTGGAGAAGAGAGGGACAGGGGAAAGGAATACTACACACTTGACCCCTGTAATTACTTCTTATCCAAGTTATTTTTCATTAGTTTTTTTATTTGTATATTCATTTTAAGTGAAGCCAGAGACTAGATTTTGGCTGACTCTTAGTTTGTCCACTTACCTAACTGAATAAAGATAAATGAAGTCATTTGATTCTGAACATGCAAAAAAAAATACATATTGAAGCAATTGCCTTGATAATTGCTTTTTTTATTCCCTCAAATCATTATAAAACTAAATTGCAGGACAATTGCCAAAAAAGATCTTTCTTATCTTGCTACATACCGAATTCTGTCATTCTGTCCAACTTCTGTAGCAAAGCAACTAACAAATTAATGAAATAACATCAATCTTAATTTCAAGCAAGCATTCTAATTCTTTGCTTTCCTACCTGAATTTTCCTTAATTTTATGTATTCTTAAATGAAATTCTGTAGGCCTTTCATACCCTGAGCTAAAAACAGGTCACAGTTTCAAGCATTATGGATTTTCTGTTAAAATACACAAAATTCTTTTTAGTTATGAATCTTAAGAAATGGAGTATTCAAGCTTTAATATCATGGTAATGATAGTGCTCTTTCTACTAATTGGCCAGGTAAGTTTTTAAATTGTTAATCATTTCAGTTCAGTCACTCAGTCATGTCCGACTCCTTGCAGCTCCATGGACTGCAGCATGCCAGGCTTCCCTGTCCATCACCAACTCCCAAAGCTTACTCAAACTCATGTCCACCAAGTCGGTGATGCCATCCAACCATCTCATCCTCTGTCGTCCCCTTCTCCTCCTACCTTCAATCTTTCCCAGCATCAGGGTCTTTTCCAATGAGTCAACACTTCGTGTCAAGTGGCCAAAGTACTGGAGTTTCAGCTTTAACATCAGTCCTTCCAATGAATATTCAGGACTGATTTCCTTTAGGATTGACTAGTAGGGTCTGCTTGCAGTCCAAGAGACTCTCAAGAGTCTTCTCCAACACTACAGTTCAAAAGCATCAATTCTTCGGTGCTGAGCTTTCTTTTAGTCCAACACTCACATCCATACATGACTACTGGAAAAACCATAGCTTGACTAGATGGAACATTATTGGCAAAGTAATGTCTCTGCTTTTTAATAGGCTGTCTAGGTTGGTGATAACTTTTCTTCAAAGGAGTAAGCATCTTTTAATTTCATGGCTGCAGTCACCATCTGCAGTGATTTTGGAACCCAAGAAAATAAAGTCTCTCACTGTTTTCATTGTTTCCCTATCTATTTGACGTGAAGTGATGGGACTGGATGCCATGATGTTAGTTTTCTGAATGTTGAGTTTTAAGCCAATTTTTTCACTCTCTTCTTTCACTTTCATCAAGAGGCTCTTTAGTTCTTCTTCACTTTCTGCCATAAGGGTGGTGTCATCTGCATGTCTGAGGTTATTGATATTTCTCCCCGCAATCTTGATTCCAGCTTGTGCTTCATCCAGCCCAGCATTTCACATGATGTACTCTGCATATAAGTTAAATAAGCAGGGTGACAATATACAGCCTTGATGTACTCCTTTCCGGATTTGGAACCGGTCTGTTCAATGAACTGGTCCATGTCCAGTTCAAACCGTTGCTTCCTGACCTGCATACAGATTTCTCAAGAGGCAGGTCAGGTGGTCTGGTATTCCCATCTCTTTCAGAATTTTCCACAGTTTATTGTGATCCACACAGTCAAAGGCTTTGGCATAGTCAATAAAGTAGTTACAGTGTTTTTCTGGAACTCTCTTGCTTTTTCGATGGTCCAATGGATGTTGGCAATTTGACCTCTGGTTCCTCTGCCTTTTCTAGATCCAGCTTGAACATCTGGAAGTTCATGGTTCACGTATTTTTGAAGCCTGTGTTGGAGAATTTTGAGCATTACTTTTCTAGCGTGTGAGATGAGTGCAATTGTGCAGTAGTTTGAGTATTTTTTGGCATTGCCTTTCTTTGGGATTGGAATGAAAACTGACCTTTTCCAGTCCTGTGGCCACCGCTGAGTGTTCCAAATTTGCTGGCATATTGAATGCAGCACTTTTACAGCATCATCTTTTAGGATTTGCAATAGCTCAACTGGAATTCCATCACCTCCACTAGCTTTTTTTCATAGTGATTCTTCATAAGGCCCACTTGACTTCATATTCCAGGATATCTGTCTCTAGGTGAGTGATTACACCACCATGGTTATCTGGTCATGAAGATCTTTTTTGTATAGTTCTTCTATGTATTCTTTGCATCTCTTCTTAATATCTTCTGCTTCTATTAGGTCCATGCCATTTCTATCCTTTATTGAGCCCATCCTTACATGAAATATTCCCTTGGTATCTCTAATTTTCTTGAAGAGATCTCTATAGTCCTTCCTATTCTATTGTTTTCCTCTATTTCTTTTCATTGATAACTGAGGAAGGCTTTCTTATCTCTCCATGCTATTCTTTGGAATTCTGCATTCAAATGGGTATACCTTTCCTTTTCTCCTTTGCCTAAAATTGTTAATAATAAGTCATTATTAACTATGGAATATTAACTGAATGAATAAACAAATAGAAAAGAGAAATGGTCTTATGTAATATAGTAAGAAGCACATATTATCAGATCTCTTGGGCTACTCCGAATTGTGTAAGTGGTGGGGCTCTTATGGGAGAAAAGCAGCATCTTGAGTACTTTTTGTAGTATTTCTTCTGTCCGGTTTGGAATAACTTGTGTAATGCTACCTGGCCACATGAAGTTGCCATCTTGAATATAAACATTCTTTGCAACTCTTGACACTGTATTTGTGCAGTGATTCTTGGACCAAAATATAGGTTATTTTTTAAAAATCATCACTAAAATATTTTTATTTCATTTTTATGATCATGTAACTCTGTCATTCCATAGGCAGAGAACATTTCCAAAAATACACAATGAGATCATAATGTAATAGAAAATGGATCTTACAGTTGGGTAATCAATGTTTTAGTTAAGTTAGTTTATTTGTCTCAGGATTATTCCAGGTTTGGGGGAGTTGGTTAAGTGCAGACGTAATATGTTAAAGTTTAATGTGAAAAGTTTAATTTTAGGTGGAGCAGAAAATGGATCATTTTAGATATTTTAGAATAGATTTTTGAGTGAGGTGTATTTCAAGGGGTAGATTTTGCTCTTCCAACTTGAAATAATTTCAGCTAGGAAACTATATTTTGAAAATTAATTTTCCTTATTTCACACTTATTTTAGTCCCAGAGTATTGTGGAAAAATTAGATCACTGTTTCACCTTTAACATCCCCCTAGTTGCTCTTAAAATGGATGGAGAATCTTTCACACCTTGCTTGTGCAATTCCTATCTTGTGCCCTTGTCTTTAAAAGCAATTGATGATGTGAAAATGTATGCCAAATTAAGTATTTTATTTACTATTATGACTGAAATTACATTTTGTTCAGAAATAAGAGACCCTACCTTTCACTTAGAGTCCAATAAAGCATTGCAATAGAACAGATCATTCTAATTATGTGTAAGTAATATTTAGGTGATTTTACATTAAAAGTTTTGTCCAGATATACTTATCAGAAAGGTATATTGGAGAAGGAAATGGCAAACCACTCAAGTATTCTTGCCTGGAATATTCCATGGACAGAGGAGCCTGGCGGGCTACACAGTCCATGGGGTCACAGAGTCGGACACGACTGCGCGACTGAGCATGCACTCACTTATCAGAAGGGTAGGATTTGGCATGTTTATGTGCGTTATGAATTTTTTTCTTTAGAATTGCTACCATTTAAAAAAATGACTCAGATTCGCACAACAGCCTTCTTTGCTGTAACTAATCCCTCCAGATCAGACTGAGCTGTACAGACTGTGCTTCCTGCCTGAACCCGCCTAAGTGAACTGAAGGCAGACCAAAAACAAAATAAAACTTCGGCAGAGATTCTTTCCATTATTTTTTAGGAATCCCAGAACTTGTCAAATTATCTGAACTTCAAAGTAGTTCCCTGTCTCTCTATCATTGTCTAGGTATAATATCCTACTCATTGTCTCCAAAAAAGAGGCACAGGTCTTTTCAGGGAGTTTTTAAGTGACCTCTGCATATCCCAACAATGAGATGGCATGATGGCACCGTGGCTGTGTAAAACCAGAGCAAGTCAAACTCTCCTTGAAATGAGTTCCTGCAGAAATACGAAATCTCAGGGGAGTTTTTTTGTTTTTTGGTTTTTTTTGGTAAGAAAGCCTATAAAATAATCTGCTTAAATATGAAGGTTTTTTTCCCTTCCCTATTTTTTAAAGATAAGAGGAATTAGAACTATAGATAAGCCATATGGATCAAAGTGGGTTGGTTTAGTTATCTGTTGTAAGGTTTTATTTGGATCTTTTACAAAAAGATTATAGGTTAAGTCTTGTTGGGTCTCTGTTCTGCAACTCTAAGCTCTGTGTTATTTATAATATTTTAACAGGGATTAGTGGAAGGGAGGTAAAGTGATAAACCTCCACATGTACATTGTTTTTCTGGCAAATTTTAGTTAAAATATCACAGACTATATTTACATAGACGGAATGCACTGATAGAACATCGATCTACCAATGCCTCACAAGTCTGGGTCTCTCTTGTGGACATTTGCCCACGGAAGATATTTCACAATAGGAACACTTCTGGACAATGTGCTCATCTGGTCTGACTGTCACTATTCCTAGTTCTTACATAGACCACCATGATTTCACTGGTGGGATATTAAGAATTTTTAGGACGTTGGATTAATATTCAAGAGTAATGTGTTTCTACCATTTTGTTAATTCTAAATCCCCTGGAAGATATCTTCAACCAACCTATTCTTCAGGACAATGTGTTACCTTTAAAGTCTGTTTGTCTAAGACTGTAGAATTTCTTCCTTACTATAACATGATTTTCATTCTATAACAGGCACACATACTTTGCACAAAAGAAATTCATTCTTTATAACATTTCAGTTTTTTTCCTCCAATACGACACCTCTCTGACAAAAGTTTCTGAGTCACTGTGCTTTTCCTTTAATTTTCCATTCTAGCAACATTTGGGTGGTACCCACATCACCTAATTTCCAGTGGAAATATAAGTCTTATTTTCCATATCTTTGGAGGCTGAAACTATTGTGGAGGAATTTTTTCTTTGAGTACTTCAGGCTGGGTGTTTTTGCTTCCTGTGTGCTCAGTTGCTCAGCCGTGTTCCATTCTTTGCAGCCCCATGGACTGTAGCTCACCAGGCTCCTCTGTCCATGGAATTTTCCAGGCAAGAGTACTGGATTAGGTTGCCTTTTCCTACTCCAGGGGATCTTCCTGACCCAGGAATTGAACCCGCATCTCTTGTGTCTCCTGCATTGGCAGGTGGGTGTTTTACCACTAGTCCGACTTGTTTCCCATAGAAGAATATAATCTGTTGCTCAGCTGGTAGACTCTGATCTAGGAGAACAGCAGAGCTCTGCAGTTTATGAATATAATCAGGATCATGTAATGACATAGGACTCTTTGTACTACCCACTGGTTATCTACATATCCATATACATGACCCTTAGATTATCTGTGAATTGTGGTCCATTCAAACAGCAACCCAATCATCTCTGTATTATTTATATTTGACCTTTATCCACTGATAGCTTTCTATAGTTGACAACAAATATGGACATCTCAAAAATATATGCAAATATATATCAGTGTTTCAAGAACTGAGGAAAAAGGGAAAACAAGAAGGACTAAGCACACAAAATGTGCCCAATATTTATTTGTTGAAGAGATGAAGGAATAGGAAAATTGTAAATGTAAGGGCAAGATTAAAAGGCAAAAATGTACAGTCTGTCTCTAGGTATATGAGTAGCCTAACACACACAGTGGTAAACGTAATAAAAACAAATTTATGTTTTTCAAAGTTTTTCTCTCTAGTTAAGAAGCATGGTAGTTAAGAGGAGATTATGAAATAAGTGATTCCATCTTGTATTCAGAGGTGTATTTTCTTTAGGTACATAAAAAGTTTCATGGATGGTATTCTCTAGAATTCAACTGAGAGAATATAGCTATTAACGGCAATGAAAAAAATGTTCTTATCAGTTTTTTAATGGCCCAGTTTGTCAATTTGTGAAGTTCTTAATAAAAACTTCATATAATTAGACATTCAGAACCTGGAAAATATTTATTTTCTGAATAGAAAAAAGAAATGGTAAGTCCCTGACTTACATGGTACTTTAGATCCATGTAAGAGCTGTCATTGAAAGCCTACCAGCCCCATTGTTTTCCAATGAAAGGAGAGCACTGCATAGAGCAAAAGACTTTTTATCTTTCTTAACGTCAATCACAAAATGAAGAAATAGGAAAAAGACACCCTGGTTTCTATGACTAAGCTTTTGTTACTCTCCCATCTGTGAATTCATATAAACTTTAACGTTTTCATTTTTAGGATATTTTCCAGCCCTAGAATATGATTAAGATATTCCCATTTATGCCTGTGTATTCACTCCCTCATACACACATAACACAATCAGATGGAGTGTGTCTCTGAGTGTTTACATATATTCATATATTATCATGCCTTTTCATATTCATGAACATAATGCTGCATGAATGTGCACGAATTCACATGTGAATTGTGTTGCAGACACACCCACACTTTCCCAACTGTCATCTTTGGCCTTGCATGCTACTATTTCCCAATCTTCATGGCCTCAAGCATAAACAAAGCTTTCCTCTCCTGTTTACTGATTTACTCTTCATCAGATTAACACAGGTCTTGTGACCATGACCTGTTTTCATATCCTTTCTTTCTTTTTGAACCAAAGGAGCTATGTTGCTGAGATTCCTATCAGGGGAGAATATCATTTATCAGTGGTAAAACGGAAACGGACACTTCTGTGCAGCCCACTGAATATTTGTAGCCAGGAGAGGTTATTCTGCATGTTTTGAGCTTAATGACTTCTCCCACCATGTAAAGATGATAATGTTTTGTTCCTCAGTAAAATTAAATAAAAACCTACTATTTGCGAAAGAATACAATTTCTCTGGGGAAATCAAATCAATACCAGTTCTCTAGTTTCAATAGTTACAGTAAGTGCATATTTCTCATGCTTTATTCACAAAGGCGTCCCCTATACAAATAAGTTTAGATGCTTGCTAAACCCCAGCCAGGGCTAGTCTGAATCTGTAAGAACATTGAACAAGTCAAAGTTTTCACACAGCGATCATGTGCACATTTTGCTTGCATTATATTAAATTAATAATCGAAAAATATGGCTGAAAATATATACCATTGGCAACCACAAACGTCTATATTACAAAGTATGTGGTTTGGCTGAAAGCTATTGCATTCAAAGAATGCCCAGCTCCAACTTGCTCTTCTGAACACCATGACAGTATGAAATATCATACATTAGAGCAAAAAAAAAATACTCATTGGAAAAGACCCTGATGCTGGGAAAGATTGAAGGCAGGAGGAGAAGGGGACGACAGAGAATGGGATGGTTGGATGGCGTTACTGACTTGATGGACATGAATTTGAGCAAGCTCCGGGATTGGTGATGGGCAAGGAAGTCTGGTGTGCTGCAGTTCATGGGGTTGCAAAGAGTGGGACACGACTGAGCGACTGAACTGAGAGCAAAAAATAAAATCGCTGAATCAAAAGGAATAAATATAACCTTTCAGTCTGAGAACAGCCTGACATTTTGACTTTTATATCATGGACTAGGAAAAATACCTTAACTGTTGTCGTTACATGTTTGAAACCTTCCTCACTAGCAGGATGACTTTTTTCTTAGTTGGAGTTAATTGTTCAGGACACTCCTGTCTTTGAATCTCCCCATGTTTGGTATGTTTCTAGTATAGCAACCTCATTGCTCTCCAAAGTTCCTGGCTTTTATACTAAAGTGCTTTTTTGGTGCTCTAATTATTGGTACTTGCAACAACACCATAGGGAAATTATTTCAATTTCAATTTGTTTAGCACCAGAATCTCAAAATGAGTGAGAAATGTTTTTATACATCATACCACAAAGAGCAGCAAACCAGGGAAAGGTCACAGGAATTTCTTTTACATAGCGCATCCATTAGTTGTCCATGTTATTAGTTTATAGTATTACATAGTAAAGCACCCCAAGTGGATTCCAAATGTGCAGCAAATTTGTACAAACTTACCATGTCTTTTTTTTTTTTTTTTTCCAGGCTGTGCTCACCACTTCTTTTCCTTCCTGCTTGACAATATGTTGCCATGCAATAAAAGCCCTAATGCCCATTTTCAACGATTAGCTGTACATCAGCATTACCACCACAAATCCACAAGTTTCACATCAAGCATTAAATGGGATGAATATTGATCTGCTAAAGAGGATTTATTTATTTCTAGCTCTATCCAAAGATCAACTGCTAGCAGCTTTTGGGGGATCTGTGAAGCTCTCACAGCACAAAGCTACTGCATACATGACACTGGACTTGACATTTCAGTTCTGGAAGAAAACCAAACAGTAAATTCAGTGCAATAATCCTAGATAAATGAGATGATCACTGGAAAAGCTGAGATAGTTAAGTGGTCTATCAGAGAAGTCCAACGGATGGTATTGAACAGTTGCTACATAGAATCCTCACTCATGTCAATATGGTCCAAAGCATCATCATATCAGATGCCAGTATAATCACATTCAAACAATCTCTACCTTCTGCTTAGATTTCTCTGCCTGTATGTTTTGCTGGATTTACGAGTGACTGCAGATAATACACAATGTGACGGAAGCTGCAGCCTAAAGTGTGTGAACAACACTTGTTGTGAATACGTGTAAGCTGCATTATAATGTAGCATGACGTGAATGAAATGCATTAAATCGAATTATGCTATGTAGTTTGTGGGATGCAGTTCCATATTCTTACTGATAGTGCAAGGGATGAATGGATGGATCTGAGTAACTTAAAGCCTATCAGTTTTTAAAAAATAAGAAAGATCCAATTCTGTCATAAATATTCTAAGACTTGTGGAGTTCCCTCTTTCCCCTCAAGGTAGAATAACTCTTCTCCTATATAACATTCAAGGACTATAATCACCTTAAAACTCAATCAAATATTGGCTGAACCAAATAAATATTTGCCTTTTGCATAAATTCAGTGTCGCTGAGAGAGGTGTCCTTTAACTTTACAGTAACCAAAACTTTACTTCTATCCATGGGAGTATTTTTAAAAGGCTCCCCTCCAATAAATCATAGACTTCCAGAAAATGTGGGCATTTACATTCATTTCATTTACTACAATTAGCCCATTAGTTTATTTAATAGAATTAGGTATACAACCGTTTAATTTCAATTTTTTTTGTCAGAACTGTAAAAAATTAAGTAAATCAAAGCAAACTTTTTGTGTGTCTATAAACATGAAAAATGCTTCCATTAATGAATTGTCTTGGTCCAAATAATTGCAAATTCAGTAAGCTCAGTGCTATACATGTAAAAATAATTTGTAATTGAGGTTGATATATTAAAAATAAGTCATCTTCATTTGTGTGTCACTTTAGACCACTGCATTCATTTAAAACACATTAGCTGAAACTGTCCATTTCACTCTATCCTGTTGAGGCACCACCTTAAAAAGAAATGTTTCATAAACTTATGGAGGTTGAGGGGGAAAAAGAGAGAAGCATCATCTTAGCTTTTCTTGAGTTCTACTCTATTATAATGTTTTGCTCTTTGATTGTTTACATTTATTTTCATTATTAAACTTGTCAAACTATAGAGTAAAAGAGTCTAAACACTTGGAGAAATGAAAAAGAAGTAAGAAATGGAATGAGTGGAGGTTCTGTGGTTCTGAAATACCAGAAGCAGTATCTCCATTTGTAACTTTACTCTTTTGGAAATTAAAAAAACACTTCTATATTAATCATAATGTTTCTGGAAGCTGAAAAATCATGCTTTGTTGTGGATATTTGAAACTTTTGGTAGCAGATGTCCTTAGAAAAGGTACCACTTAGTTTAATTAGGGTTTGCCTGCAGACCCGAGGGTCCAGGTTGCCCAGGCCAAATGATGTTTATCAGTTTAAACAGTGTTGTTGGAAGACAGAGAAACTAGGATAAACATTGAATACTCATTCTTGTCTCTCTGATTGTGCAATTTATTATAATTCCTGTTAGTCATCCAGAAAATAGGGATCATGTACAATACTTTTGTAGAAGTTAAAAAATATATGCAAATTGCATGAAAAAGTAGTTTGGGAGTAGTTTGTAAGGTTTTTTTAATTACTCAATTTGAAGATATTTCAAAACTGAAAATTTTATGCTTTTAGTTTTTTTTTAACAGAGTATTTTGTAACAATATTATGTACCAGCGAATAGCTTCTTGTCAGGAGATGAAGTTTCCACATTTCTGAATCACATATCTTTTGAGGAGGAAAACAACATTCTTAAAGGCAAGTTGGGGGAGCGATTATGACAGAAAACAACTGTCTCTCTACATAGGGCATTTCTCAAATCATTGATCCTAGAAACTGGAAAAGTCTTGAGAGTTTCAAGACATCCATAAATTCATAAACTAAGGATCTGTATTGTTAGTACAACCCACAAGTGCTGCTTTTCAAAGTTCCCCACATGTTAGAACAGCTGGTTCTCTTGGGTCCCTTTACCTGTCCTCCTCAATGTCTTATCTTCCTTCTCAGCATCTTTTCTTTGGCAGTTTTTGTGGGATATTACTCAATATACATTAAAAATATCGATACAAATCAGAGACTTGCAGTGATAAAGGATCTCTAATGCCAACTAGCCATTTACCTTTGTTATGTTTAGAAATTACTAATAGGCATACAGTGGGCATCCAATAAATGTTTTTGTTGTTGTTGTCACTAAACTAAATTGAAAACTCTTTTACTTGGGTTTTCTTAGACACGACCCTAGTTGAATCTGTCTTATAATTATTGTTGCTCAGTTAATTGATAAGAAATGAAGCTATTTAAAAAATTAGGAAGTGCATTCATGGGTGACTTAAACAAAAATTTAAAAATTACATGCATTTAGTAATCCACACACTTGAGGTTCTAAAATCATTTTACATGTGTCTCCATAGATATGATTCTAGTGTACTAGAGCAGCCATACCAAAGCTAAGGCTGCAGCCTCATTCTTCTTGGACATAATGCTTTTACTGAACAATAACTCCTTTCTTCAGAAACACTTCATAACATATGCCCCACTGAAGTGGACTGCAGTGCCTGCGGTCAGAGGAACATGGCAAGATTTCAGATAGGAAGGAAAGCATCCTTCTTCTCTCCTCCACTTTAAAAAAAATATGATCAGTCACACCTGATCCCTTTCTGTGGGATGTGTAAGACAATATCCATTCTCCTTCTGTGTGTGTGTGTGTTGTTGTTAAAGGTAAACCAAGGCCATTTAGGTAATGTGCTGCTTTTTGTCTTGATTGTTTATGCCAGCTGGAAGCAAACAGATCAAGATGCTAAAGGCAAGCTTTAAAGTTATTGTACAGAGAGACCTGGTCTGGAAATTCAAGTTGAATCACTTAGTTAATCAAATGTCCCAGTGTAAAAAGAGTGTGGAAGCAGTGTTTTGTAGTAACTTATTTCAGAGACTGATCTGCTTAGATCTCTGCTGCTGTTTTTCCAATTTCCTACCAAGAGTAAATTGGTTTTGCTCCCATTATTGCTCTTTCTCACGTTTCAGTTGGTCTTACCAGAGAAAATGGCTCAATGCTGCAACAATGATTTGGAGAATACCAATGCCTTGATTTAGACAACAGTTTTTTGGTTTTTTAAAAAAATTTCTTCTCATCTGTTGTTCTGGATGCTTTTTCTCATTTTTTATAAACAGAGTAGAACAAAGGACTATTGTTCTTAACGTGCACTGCATGTGCTTGTAACATATATGGGAAAGCATAACAGGAAGGGTTTTCTTTTCCAGTTACATATTATGCTCCTGCCTAACAAAAGTGCTAGCGGCATGAAATGATGCAATAAACCTCTCTAACAGTAGCTGATTTGTATGCAACAATGACCATAAGGGTAACTCTTCAGCAAACCTGAATCTCATATATAATGCATAGCAGTTAATAAATCATAGTAAAATCAAATGGCTGAGAGCCAGCAATACCTAACTAGTAATGGAAAGGAGTGGAAAGATTTATGGAGAGACAGATTCTGTCTGGATTTTGCTTTTAAGATGCTTACCAACTGCAGTGGAGTATCTTACATGGCTTCTAACTAGATGAGTATTCTGTTGATTCATTCCATCCTCCCCCCATCCCGCCCCAACCCCC
>NW_011494961.1:5424953-5429341 GCF_000754665.1 Bison bison bison
AACCCCCGTCCCCAGGGTCTCTGGCTACCCTTTACCTTCTACCACCAGGTGGAGTGTTTTCCACTAACCATTTAAGGTTTAATACTTCAGAACCAATACAAATCCTATGGGTCGAAAGTGTTCCTTTTGAACATCTAGTTATGTAAATAAGTTTTTAGCAAGGTGTTTCCCTCCATCAAATGCATACAGATAAATACACTTTGAAACCTTTGCTCAAAAGTATTTTTCTTTAAATACCATTTCACATACCTCAACAGAGAAGCAAGGCTAGAGTTTTGTTTTATAGTTTTAAACAAAGTGTTCTTTAGATGTGCTCATTGTATCTTACTGCCAGTGTTCTTCTGGCTGTAGTTTGTGAATCTTAGAAATGCAGAATTTGAAAATTTGTCACATGTCAAGACGAGGAATATTGAAGACAACATGTGCCATACAGATCTGAGAGAAGCATTCACTTCAAATCTGTTTCTGGTTATTAGTAGGTCTTGGCCAATTTCCGGTGCTGACATGGGCTATTGAGATGTGTGGCAAACATGTCACCTTAGAGTTAGAAATATTTGAACTTGAATTATGACCTTTAACAAATTCTTAACATTAAAAAAAATGAAGATAAATTGCTGACAGAGTGGCCTGTAGATAGTATTAATGCCTCTGTTTGATTGCCTACATAATTTTCATCCTGTGCGAACTCAAGTTTTTATTTTAGATTGCTTTACATTTACCGCTGGACTTTGCTGGTTGTGGAAAAGAAATCATCTTCCCAAATATTACGATACTAACATAAATACTTTTACTATTCAGCAATGTATATTGATGTCTATTGGAGGTAAAAACGGATGAAAGGGCATATAAGAACCCAGTTTTCTTTTTTTGTTGTTTTTCTCCCCAGTGTCTTAGAATTATTTGCCTTCAATTATGGTAGCCACAAGATGGCAGTAATTCCTCATTAAATGGTCAATTGCCACTGCCCTGGATTACAGGGTAGTGACTGACGCCAGGTTAGACAGAGGTAGGATAATTAGGAGAAGTATCTCCTTGAGTTAAGGGTTAAAATAAAACGGTGCAAGTGTTAGAGATCATGGGAGTGGTCTAAAGTAAGTGAAATTAGTTTTATCCTGATGTCTTTCGATTTCCCGGTGGCAGAAATTTCAGGATTTCAGGTGAAATTCGAGTGAAATGATTTGGCATCCATCAGAATAGTACTCTTGAAGGTTATATTATAAAATGACTGCATTGGAATAATCTGAGGATGTGACTAGTTTCATTTCTCTCTACAGTAATTAATTTCCTAGTGACTGTAGAGAATTAGGCTTGTTTTGGCAGCTAAATATGCAGTGACGCTCAGCAGTACATAGAGATGTTTCACTGTAAAAATATCCACATGTCCCTGAGATAAAATCCTAATTCAAAATAAAATAACTGGAGACAAAAATACATAAAGTGCCTGATGCCTGCCCAGCACACTCCGTACTTCAAGAATTTGGAACAGCCTATATTTCAAAGTAGTACTGGGGTGAGCAGGAGTGTAGACAGTATAGCAAATCTGAAAATAGTGCATTTTTCTGTTTATTCTCTACAAATGGCTCCAGTTGATGAAGATGGTGAGCTTTATTTTTGTTAATGTTAGCCAGCAGGGGTAAGGTATTTAGAAATTGCAGATTCGGAAAAATATTGTCCATAAGAATATTTTTTAAATTATGTAAAACAGATATAACTGCATAATAGCAAAAAAGCTAGCAGAAGCAATGTGTCAGAAAATTATTCGTCACAGAGATCTAAAAGGCTAAATATGGCAAATTTCTGAAAAATACAACATAGGATTACTATTTTTAATATCCAATGAATTGGATTAGTTTTACATATTTAATGGAAAGGAATTTTATTCATTTTTGTTGGTGGTGTGCAAAGCTTATTTCAACTCTATTTTGTGTAAATAGTCTCTGATTTTCTGCTCTATATTATAATCCTGATTGTAGTGTTTCAGGATTGTGATGGGTTTTCTTTGTGTCTCTGCATGAAAAGAGAAGAGTTAAAAGAGTTATATGGCTACTTCAACCTTAAAGTGTTATTACTGGTAATAACATGATTAGAACAAAAGCGTGTTTAGAAAAATAACATTTACTATTTTGACTCAATTATTCATATTGTATATTTTGCTAGCAGAGATCCATTGACTTAGAAAAATACTTCTATCTTTCCCTATGCTGATGTCTAAAACAGCCATTGTTAAGAGCAGTTCAATGAATTTAGTTCTGTTTCTTATTTTAAACTTATAGGCAGAAGCTAAATTTAGTAACTATAAATATATGACATTTAATATACTTTTACAACTATCTCTGTGCATATCAAAGCCATTAGAGTCATGCTCATTTAAGCCGGGGTTGAAGCAGATGTACAGTTATCATAGCAGGAGGACTGGGGATTAGGGTCATTTTCTTCATGTAGATAAACTGTGTTTGAAGTATGGAGACCACATTTAAAGAAAGAGAGGAAGAGGGTGGTTGAGCAAACCTATGTTCTTTTATCTGTCTGTTTATAAGCCTTGATTTATTCATGATATAACGATATTGTAGAACATAGCTTTGAAAATTCTGTACTAGAAAAATGAATTTTTCCTGGGAAGTGGACACTTCTGAAGCTGTGAAAATATTTAAGAGGAGAGAATAAAGACTTATAATCTAGATTTTTTTTCTCAAAAAATCCTTCTAAGTTATATTTATCAAAACCTTTAAACTATGATTAGATACAACTTGGCAGACTATGGATACTTCCCAGTCAACTGATAAATTATGTTCAAAATTATTACTTATTATGACATAATGAGGGGTGTGGGAGGGAGGTTCAAGAGAGAGGGGATATATGAATACATATAGCTGATTCACTTCATCGTACAGCAGAAACTAACACACACTGTAAAGCAATTCTAATAAAAAATAAAATTTAATAGCATGTATATTGCATAGCCAACACTTTACACTGGAGTATTAGTAACAAAACAATAGTTCAGTAATCATTTTTTAAAACAAAACAGGCAGGATTATGACTAAATGAGGCATCTCTTGATTGAGTCTCCTCTCTCAACAATAATTTGGCATCCACCTATAGACAACAGAGCTTTTTCGGGAGCTGTAGAATCCAACATCATATGGCAAGGAGTCTGTGCCTACCCATGTATCTGTAACAGGTATGGAGACCTTGGTCCCAGCTGTGGGCCCTGCAGTGACTCATCAACTAGCTCCATCCTCTCCAGGCAGCAATCTGGAAGGCACTGGAAATGATTGTCTTAGACAACCACCTACAGATGACGGAGCCTTTGTTGAAGTTCAGGTTTCCAGCACAGAAGTTACAGCACAGTGTTGGAGCAAGAAAGAGAATATAAGTTTAAATGCATAGGAAGGATAGTTAGTAAAGACTGGAGGAGATGACTATGATTTCAAATATAAGGAAGAAACACAAAACTTCAAAGAACATGAAAAATCAAGGAAACACAAAACTGTCAGGGGATCACAGAACCTTCCAGTAACTGATTCAAAAGACATGGAGACCTGTGATTTCGTGTTAGAGAATCCGAAACAGTTGTTTTATGAATATTCAGAGAGCTACAGGAAAATATAGAAATCTCACCCCTCAAAAGCACTAAATATGTGACATGCTGGATGTTATGTAAATATATAACATGCTGTGTTAATTAGCTAGATAGGGAGTTATTTCTCAATGTGCGTATGTATTAACTCACCATGATGTACACTTTAAATATTTTACATCTTTATATGTCAATTATACCTCAATAAAGCTGACTTTTTAAAATAGAAAAAATCAAGATGCAGAAAAAATTCAACAAAATCAGGAAAACAATACACAGGTAAAATGAGAAGCTTAACAAAGAGAAATCAAAAAAGAAATTGAACAAAAATTCTAGCACTGAAGAACACAGTGAATGAAATGAAAAATACAATGGAGGGCATCAAAGACAGAATGAGTCAATCAGAAGAAAGAGTCCTTTAGTTAGAACACAGGAACTTTGAGATTATCCAGTCAGAGAACAAAGACAAAGAATGAAAAATAATCAAAAAAGACTATATGAGCCACATAATACTAGAAAAAATACCCATTTGCAGATTTTTGGATTTCCAGAAGAAAAGATGGAGAAGAAATATAAAGAAATAATGACCTCTTTATTATTTCTTTAAATAAATTTTCAATTATAAAAAAATGAATCATGAGGATCTGATTTACATAACATGCATTTTCAGAAATTCTTATCCAAATGAAAGGATATAGTGTAGTGATTACAGTTAATAATGCAGTATTGTATACTTAAAAGTTGCTAAGGCTAGATCATAAGCTTTCTCACCATACACATATACAAGTTAACTACATTAACTGTGTGA
>NW_011494961.1:5429908-5437680 GCF_000754665.1 Bison bison bison
TTATTTCTTTTTCTGCTCTGATTGCTGTAGCCAAAACTTCCAAAACTATGTTGAATAGTAATGGTGAAAGTGGGCACCCTTGTTTTGTTCCTGACTTTAGAGGAAATGCTTTCAATTTTTCACCATTGAGGATAATGTTTGCTGTGGGTTTGTCATATATAGCTTTTATTATGTTGAGGTATGTTCCTTCTATTCCTGCTTTCTGGAGAGTTTTTATCATAAATGGGTGTTGAATTTTGTCAAAGGCTTTCTCTGCATCTATTGAGATAATCATATTACAGTTAATAATGCAGTATTGTATACTTAAAAGTTGCTAAGCCTAGATCATAAGCTTTCTCACCATACACATATACAAGTTAACTACATTAACTGTGTGAAGTGATGGATGTATTAATTATCTTGATCTTGATAATCATCTATAATGAGTATGTATATCAAATCATCACACTGTATACCTTAAATATATATCATTATTTTTTTAATTTTATTTTATTTGTAAACTTTACATAATTGTATTAGTTTTGCCAAATATCAAAATGAATTCGCTACAGGTATACATGTGTTTTGTCAGTTATTCCACAGTAAAGTTTTTTAAAAGTATATTTTTCTGACCATGAAATTTAACAAATTTCAACTAAAGTAAGTATTATTACATATTACATAAGATTTTCCAAAAATAATTATTAGAGAAAGTATGTATTTGGGGAATTTTCCCATGGGAAGCTTTTTTTTTGGGGGGGGGAAGCTTTTTTATAAGCTGAGAAAGATTAAAATAATTAGATATTTTACTAAAATTATTTAATTTTTTTCTGTTGAATTATATGTCCACATAAATATATGTGGATCCCCAAATATATACTCATACCTATTCACATATAATATTAGAATAAACTTTATGTGATGCCCTTATTTACATGACATGTATTTTCAGAAACTCTTATCCAAATGAAAGGATATAAAAAAGCAAGTTTATAAAAAAGCAAGCAAAATAATTCATATACTTTGACTCATCTATCCTTTGCTTCCCCCAGTTCTCTAACCTGTCCATGGAACAGGAAAATTATCACCACTTGAAGTACGCACATGCATATATATACATATATACACACATGCATACATATTCACACAAACCTAAAGAGAATTTTGTGTATTAGATAGAGCCTGATTAATTTTAGTATTTGTATAATGAGTTGTTTTCAGTTTATAGAATAAACTCAGTAACAGTCTGTTTTATGGTAAGATACTAGTTTGAAGGATTTCATTACAGCTAGTTAAAAATGTTTTCAAGCGAGTTCCATCTTTTACTTATTCATTCATTCTCATCTCCTGTCTTCATTAATCTTCAAATTAGTAGGCATTGAGTATGAAATCCTGAGAAGACAATCAACCAGTTATTGAGGATGTGAAATATATCAGACAGACCTCTCCCCTCCTCATTTATCCACTCAATAAAAATTTAGCAATCATATTCTATCTATACACTTGTCTAGGAACGTAGGATATACCAGTGAACAAAATACAATGATTGCTGACTTTGAAGCGCATCATTCTAATTATAGAAGACAAACAGTAAGTAATAGACGTGATTAATAAGTAAATTATATAGAATGATATTAGGTGGTAAAAACCAAGAAGAAAAATTAAAGAAAAAAATAGAGCAAGTTAAGGGACATTGGAAATATGGGCATAAGAGTGCAGTCTGCAGTATTAAATAAGATGTCAAGGCAGGCTTTATTAGTTCAGGAATTAGTGGGGAAATCAACAACATAATAACGTAAGAAATAATGATCATTATAGTAACTACTCAGGAGGCAAAGTACAGGGCACTGTAAGAATCTTCATAGCCTGGGAGGTCAGGGAGACCTTCCCTACGTAATTGACATTTAAGCCGAGATTTGAAGGACAAGACTTGAGGTGACCTTGAGTTTCATTGTTTAGAGTTCTGGTCTTCCACCCCTATCTTTGAATATTCTGGGGATGGTAATTAATGTTGGTGAAAGTATCACTTGACTCAGCTGCTTGGAAGAAGTCAGCATTGTAGCTTTAATTTTTTAACACAAAAGAGAAAACAAAATCCCAAGTCTTTTAATGGTGTTTCCCAAAAGCCAAGTAGCATAGTCTGGACAACTTTGAGTCTTGGATTTGTGTTGGATTATTGCCAGGCAAATACGGGAGTTTTCTGCTCACGAGATAAAGGCTGCTTTATCCCTGATCTCACTGGACTGACATCAAGGGAGGGATTTGTAGGTGCTACATTAAGTTCCTGAGGGGAAGGTCAAGAAGGAAGGAAGCTGGTGAACTAAAGGAATCATTACTAACATGAATCATTCTTTTCCCTCAAACTCTGGCTTTTATCAGAGACTAATGATCAAGCAGATCATTCCAACTTTGCTGTAACCCATTCTCACCCTCAAACTACTACTCCTCCTTATGGTTAGATGCTTAAAGAACAGAAATTGATTGAAATGAAATTCTACACCATGAAACGATGCATGGGCCACTTCCTTGAAGATAATGGGTTGGATAGGTGTGATAAAACCTCAAGGTTTCAGATTCCATGTAAAAATAAAAATCTTTAGACATGGGCAATATGTCCACAAAAATAGTTTTCCCAACTAAATAAAGAGAGGAAACCATCTAGAAGTGTTGTAAAAAGGTCCAGGAAGCACTAAGAGTTTTATTGGGATCTAATATGGAAGTGCTCCTAAGTGGAGTCACCAAAATAAAGATAGAGAAGGAGGTTGGAGAGCACCAGCAAAGGGCTTGTGTGGAAGGATGTTATTTTACCCCCCAGATGCTTCTATATTCTTCTGTTCCTTCCATTATACTTTTCTTCTCTCTGCCTGTCTCTTCTTTGTCCTTTCTTAGTAGGATAGAGTAAGGTGAGGCTAAATGCTGTCAGCTGATGATGTGAGTGGGTTAAATGGAAACGATTGGGTACATCAGCACAGATGACATTGGCTGTCGTCTAACAAGTCTGCATCAGAAGGCTGATGACTTGAAGAAGCCACGGGAGAGATAGCAGGTAGTCAACCTGGTTAATAGCAGTTCTAGTCACCTGGCTAAGAGAGCAAAACACAGGTCCTCCTCAGCCTCAAATGCATTCTTTCTGAATCTCTTTTTATATGCTATATCCTCTCTTCTAAATTTTCAAGTTCTCAATATACTTTCTGGTTTGAATGATGGGACCACTATGCACTATCTCTTTGACCTTGGATATATTGTTTCATTTCTCTGGATCTCTATTTCCTCACTTTAAAATGTGAATAAGGGTACATAAATATAAAAGTGCTGTAGGAATTAAATAAAGTCAGTAACACTCTTGAAGTGAAAGTGTTAGTTGCTTAGTCGTGACCGACTCTTTGCGACCCCATGGACTGTGGCCTGCCAGTCTCCTCTGTCCTTGCAATTCTCCAGGCAGGAATACTTATTGGGTAGCCTTTCTCTTCCCCAAAGCATCTTCCCGAGTGCAGGAATCAAACCCCGGTCTCCTGTATTGCAAGCAGATTCTTTTCTGTCTGAGCCACTAGGGAAGCCCCAGTAATAATCTTGCACGGTACTAAATGCTTCAAAAAACGTTAACTGTTATTATTATTATTATTGCTATTATCATTATGTATTCATGTTGCATTTTGTCTATATGAAATTCAAAGTGAGCACATAAATGAGTGTTAGGCACAGTGTTAGAGAAGCAGAGGTGACTACAACACAACCCCAGCCTCAAAAAATCTTAGCATAATGCAGGAAATTTGCAGTTGAATGTAGTCATTTCTTTAGTAACTGTCGTCACAGGACATTGGAAGTACGGCGTAAGAACTTCTAAATAGGTCTAATTCATTTCATGCCGTCTTGTTCATCTATCCAATTTCTTCTTGTACTATTCTCCAGGATATTGCTTTTTCTGTTCTTTCTTATTTGGAACCTTTAAATAGGTCTCAATTTCATTGGCATTCCCTTTTCCTTATCTCCACAACTCCCCTACTTCCCTACACAAAACTGCTGCAAACTCATCTCAAATCTTAAGTCCCCAAGTTGGGATTTCATCCTCTTTGATTGACCCTAGTTGATCATTTTCTTATTTGCACCACATTTAGTAAAATGTCTGCCATTATTCTGTCTTACAAATTAGATTGCAATTAATTTGTTTACCTCATGGTGTCCCCCATATTAGAAGGAAAACTCCTTAAAAATGGATCTTAATCTTTGTTTATTCTTGCATACTTAGAACATAGCACAAAACCTGTTATATAGCAAGCTTTCAGTGATGATTCAAAATTAACTAAAAATTGAAATTACTCTCTCTTGAAATACTCTACACTTTATAAGTGACCTATTGTTACCTTGTGTGTGCGTGTGTGTGTGCACAGTACCAGCACCACTGATAAGCTCAGTGGTTATAGACTGTACTCTGTAGCAAGGCTGACAGAGAGAGTTATATAACTGAGTGCTTTGATAGCAGTGGGATAATGATATCTTGAAATCCTAGAATTCATGACAGGTAATAAGGTGATGGTGTTTAAACATCAGAAACAAGTAGATGCTATTATCTCAATGAGAGGTAAGATTGGGGTAGTAGCCATAGAATTATACAGATGGTTAAGCCAGCACAGTATTCCTAGGGGTGAGGTGTGTTATTGTTGTTTAGTCATGATGTCATGTCCAACTCTTTTTTGACCCCATGGACTGTGGCCCGCCAGGCTCCTCTGTCCATGGGATTTCCCAAGTAAGAATACTGGAGTCTGTTGCCAGTTTCTCCTCCAGGGTCTTCCTGACCCAGGGATCGAACCTGCATCTCCTGCATTGGCAGTTGAATCCTTTATGATTGAGCTACTGGAAAAGCCCAGAGGTAAGGTATATGGGTAGCCAGAAAAATGGATTGCCTTAGTTTATTCACTGTGAAGAAATCAAGGAGGCTGAAGGCAGTCACCTGAACAAAAAGTGCCCTGCCAAGTTTCTCTCCTTGACCAGTTCTCAGGCCCAGAACCCACTGGCTGAAGGAAAGTTTAATATGAAGTAGGGTCCAGCAAGAGGTTTTGTAGAGGTGAAAGGCAAGTGAAAATGGAACCATTCATCCACAATCATCAGTCAAAAAGAATATTGTATCCTATGCGGAAATGACAGATTCATACTACCTCAAAAATTAAAGAATCTCAAACTTAAACAGGGTGGTGATCTCTGTTCTATCTCCAACCTGATACATTTTTATCGACTGGGATCCTGGTGGATGACAGTGGAGTAACCTAGATCCAGTCAAGCAGTCACTGCGTTTATGGCTGCTATGCCTAATGCAGTATTTTTGCCAGATCAGATTAACATAATTTCTGGCATGTAGTATGTGACTATTTATTTGGCAATGTATTCCTTTGTTGTATTTATTCAGAGTAGAATCAAAAAGAATTTGCACTCACAATACACATTAAGATCTTGCCCCAGCGCTCTGTTAACTCTGATATCTTCTATCATATATTGCAAAGGCTATTGGATCATCTGGGCATTTTGAAGAATCAAACATTGACCCACAGTATTCATGACACCTTACTAATGTAATCAAACCAATAAGAAATGACAGCTATGTTGGAGATTTTGGTAAGAAACAAGTTTTTCAGAGCATGGACGTTCAATCCACCGTGACTCAGGGACCTGAATCAGGGAGGTTTTCTTGTGCATACCAGGATATCCTCTTAAAATAAAGAACTCTCATACCTTTTTCCATCCACCATTAGAGAAGCACAATACTTAACAGTCCTTTCTGGGTTTGAGGGCTGTTATTCTACACTTGGGAATGCTGCTCTAAGCCACGTACTATGTGCTACAAAAGTTTGTCAGCTTTGGGTGAGGCTAAGAGTAGGAAACTGCTCTGTAGCAGATTCAGAATGCAATGCTAAAGCAGCCCTACAACTTGGACCACATGATCTGTAAGACCCTATGGTAGTGAAAGTATCTGTAGAGGGAAAAAAAGCATCATGTAGAATTAATGGCAAGCCTCAAAATGAGAATCACAATGTAGACTCGCAGGTTCTAGAAGAAGGTCATAGCATCTGCAACAGAGAACTAATATCCTGGAATTTGTCAGTGGTATATTGAGTGACTAGGTAGTCACAATTGCTCATTGTAAACTGGGTTTGTTCAAATGTACCAAAGCATTAGCAACCCATTGTCAGATAGGAATGGTATAGGATCAAGCATGCGCCTGGTCAGCAACACAAGTAACGTGCATAAGCAAGTGGCTCTAACTCCCTTGCCATTTTCCATGGTCACATCAGCACCTCTCTTATCCTCCAACAGTGGGCACAGGTTTTTGACCAGCTGGAGAAGGAAAATGGCTGAGCATGTTTCCAAACTGGCTGAACTTTGTATGCCAGTGAGCCAGTGGAACAATGCAAGCCCCTCAAGGGCACTTTCCAAAAAGAATACAATAAGAGGAAATTTTCCCAGTGGGCAAAACTCTGGGCTATGTATTTTGTCATCTATTTGGTGAAGAAGTGATCCCAGTTAAAAATATACATAGACTTATAGGCAGTTGTGACTAGCCTGGCTAACTGGTAAATCTTAAAGGGGAAGATTTGAAGAATGTACTCAAGGAAGTCTCTCATGTTGATATACATATGGAAATAGATAATATATGTGAAGACTTTTGTATTATTCACCAGAGATTATCTATCATAGAAGAAATACTAAGCAACTAAGTAGAAAGATACTTCAGAAAGTTTTATTTTTGTGTTTTAAGTATCAGTTCAGTTCAGTCGCTCAGTCATGTCTGACTCTTTGCAACCCCATGGATGCAGCACACCAGGCTTCCCTTTCCATCACCAATTCCTGGAGCTTACTCAAACTCATGTCCATCGAGTCAGTGATGCCATCCAACCATCTCATCCTCTGTCATCCCCTTTTCCTCCTACCTTAAATGTTTTTCAGCATCAGGGTATTTTCCATTGAGCCAGTTCTTTGTATCAGGGGGCCAAAGTATTGTAGCTTCAGCTTCAGCATCAGTCCTTCCAATGAATATTCAGGATGGATTTCCTTTAGGACTGACTGGTTGGCTATCCTTGCAGTCTAAGAGACTCTCAAGAGTCTTCAACACCACAGTTCAAAAGCATCAATTCTTCAGTGTTCAGCTTTCCTTATAGTCCAACTCTCATATCCATACATGACTATTGGAAACACCATAGCTTTAACTAGATGGACCTTTGTTGGCAAAGTAATGTCTCTGCTTTTTAATATGGTGTCTAGATTGGTCATAGCTTTTCTTCCAATGAGTAAGTGTCTTTTGGCTGCAGTCACCATCTGCAGTGATTTTGGAGCCCAAGAAAATAAAGTCTCTCAATGTTTCCACTGTTACCGCATCTATTCACCATGAAGTGATGGGACCAGATGCCATGATCTTAGTTTTCTGAATGATGATCTTTAAGCCAACTTTTTGACTCTCCTCTTTCACTTTCATCAAGAGGTTCTTTAGTTCTTCTTCACTTTCTGCCATAAGGGTGGTGTCATCTGCATATCTGATGTTATTGATATTTCTCCCAGCAATCTTGATTCCAGCTTGCGCTTCCTCCAGCCTGGCATTTCACATGATGTACTCTGCATATAAGTTAAATAAGCAGGGTGACAATATACAGCCTTGACATACTTCTTTCCTGATTCCGAACCAGTCTGTTATTCCATGTCCATTTCTAACTGTTGCTTCTTGACCTGCATACAGATTTCTCAGGAGGCAGCTCAGGTGGTCTGGTATTCCCATCTCTTTAAGAACTTTCCACAGTTTGTTGTGATTC
>NW_011494961.1:5438167-5438730 GCF_000754665.1 Bison bison bison
ATGCAGTTCTTTGTCATGATCAGAAAGTATTAGCCAGCAATGTTAGTGGAGTATTTATGGAGAGTTTGATCTACTAACTTGAGACTCCACATATTACCACCTCAGACTTTTAAGAAACAATTATAACATGGTATGATGTGTACAAGACTGGATTATATGTGGAGGCTCCTATTAGCCTCTTCTTCAAGACTGGATTATATGTGGAGGCTCCTATTAGCCTCTTCTTCAAGACTGGATTATATGTGGAGGCTCCTATTAGCCTCTTCTTCAAGACTGGATTATATGTGGAGGCTCCTATTAGCCTCTTCTTCAAGACTGGATTATATGTGGAGGCTCCTATTAGCCTCTTCTTCAAGACTGGATTATATGTGGAGGCTCCTATTAGCCTCTTCTTCAAGACTGGATTATATGTGGAGGCTCCTATTAGCCTCTTCTTCAAGACTGGATTATATGTGGAGGCTCCTATTAGCCTCTTCTTCAAGACTGGATTATATGTGGAGGCTCCTATTAGCCTCTTCTTCAAGACTGGATTATATGTGGAGGCTCCTATTAGCCTCTTCTTC
>NW_011494961.1:5438830-5442943 GCF_000754665.1 Bison bison bison
CCACGTTGTCTTTATCCATTCATCTGCTGATGGACACTTGGGTTGCTTCCAATTTGGGCCATTATAAATAGTGTTGTTATGAACTTTGGGGTGTGTGTGTCTTTTCGAATTGGTGTTCTTATTTACTTCAGATATATACCCAGTAGTGAAATTGTTGGATTATATATTAGTTCTCCTTTTAGTTTTTTGAGAACCTCTGTACCTTTTTCCATAGTGGCTGCATCAATTTACATTCCACCAGCAGTGTACCCAGATTCCCTTTTTTCCACATCTACTCTGAGATTTGTTATTTGCAGACTTTTTTGCAAAAAGTCCCTTTTAAAATTGTGTCAGTAAGAAAAAAAAACCTAGGAATAAAATTAACCAAGGGGGAGAAAGATCTGTACTATGAAAACTATAAAACATTGGATGAAGGAAATAGAAGCTGATACAAAGAAATGGAAACATATCCTGTTTTATTGCATTGGAATAATTAATATTATTAAACTGTCCATAACACCCAAACCATCTACATATTTAGTACCATCCCTATCAAAATACCCATGACATTTTTCACAGAAGTAGAATGAATAATCCTAGAATTTATATGGATCTTCCCAACCCAGGGATCAAACCCAGTCTCTTGCGTTGAAGGTGGATTCTTTACCATCTCAGCCACTAGGGAAGCCCATATGGAGCCACAGAAAACTGCAAATTGTCAAAACAATCTTAAGAATAAAAGAACAAAGCTGGAGATATCATACTCCCTGACTTAAGATTATACCACAAAGTCTTAGTAATGAAAATGGCATGGTACTGGCACAAGAATAGACACATAAATCAATCAAGCAGAGTAGAAAGCCCAGAAGTAAACCCATGCACTTATGGTCAATTAACCTATGACAAAGGAGGCTAGAGTATACAATGGAGAAAAGAGTCTTTTCAATATGTTGTGCTGGGAAAAGTGGACAGCTACGTGTAAAGTAATGAGGTTAAAAATATTTTCTCATAACATATACAAAAACAAACTCAAAATGAGTTTAAAGGATTAAATTTAAGACCTGAAACCATAAAATTCCTAGAATTTGGTATAAGCAGAGCATGACTGTATAGGCAGAGCATGACTGTATAGGCAGAGCACTCTTTGGCATAAATTGTAGCAATATTTTGTTTTCTTTGAATCACTCTCCTATGACAAAAGAAATAAAAGCAAAAATAAACAAATGGGACCTAATTAAAAGCAAAGGAAACCATTGACAAAATGAAGACAGCCTACAGAATTGGAAACAAATATTTGCAAATCACAGGACTTATAAAGGATTAATATTCAACAGCTCATATAACTCCGTATCAAAAAAGCCCACAAAAAATCTGATTTAAAAATGAGCAGAAGACCTTAATAGACATTTTCCCCAAGAAAACACACAGATGGCTAACCTGCATGTGAAGATATTCAGCATCACTTATTATTAGAGAAATACAAATCAAAATCACGAGATATCATCTCATACATGTCAGAATGATTATCATCAAAGTCTACAAATAACAAGTTTTTATTAGTGACTTTATGTCATTGTAGTCTCCAGTGTTGGAACACAGGTACATGAATGAGGTAGCCATGTGACAAGGAGGGAGATTATATATGCACACAGTATCATGGGCTTCCTCTAAGACCAGTCAAACCGCTTCCATTTCAAATGTCTAATCTATCAACAACAGAGATTAATATGACCCTGAAATGGCACTACCCCCAACCCCGCCACCACCCTCCCCCGCTCCCCCCCACACCGAGAAAGCCAACCAGTCACTTAACACTGGACTTTTTTGCTTTGAAAGCGGTAACAATTCATCTTGGCTGCAACTGACACATATTCTGAGTATGCAGTTCTTTGTCATGATCAGAAAGTATTAGCCAGCAATGTTAGTGGAGTATTTATGGAGAGTTTGATCTACTAACTTGAGACTCCACATATTACCACCTCAGACTTTTAAGAAACAATTATAACATGGTATGATGTGTACAAGACTGGATTATATGTGGAGGCTCCTATTAGCCTCTTCTTCTATCTGTCCATTAAGTGTTAGAATTATTTAGAGTTTGCTCTTCTATTTCATTTCTTGTCCCTCCCATTCCACACAGATAATTTTATCCTTGCCTGTGGTTTCATCTTCCACCGTTTTATATTCATATGACTTTCAAATGCGTATATCTAATTCTGACTTCACCTCTGAGATCTAGAATCGTATTTCGAACTGTCACCTGAATGTATTCACCAGCTAGCTACTTACATAGTTGACATTTTCAAGCTTGTTTTCCCTTTGAATCAGTGCTATCTGTATTCCCCTGGGTGAACAGCAGACCCATCCCAGCTGGCCAGGCCAGATACTTAAAGATTCCAATTCTCTAACACTCCATGCACTTTTTTTTTTTCCCCTTTAGGAAATTTAACAAGCAATGTTGCCCAACAGCATTTCAGTATATCTCAGATACGTTTATACCATCACTTTAACTTCATAAGCACACTTGCAGATAATTTGCTCAGTAGCATTATTTATATATATTTCTAGTAATTGGAATATTTCCTCCCCTTTTGATTATGTAAAAGGCAAAAAAAATTGCTTAAATTTCTTATGTGTTTTTGATAAAACTTTCCATAATTTGCCATTCTACCATAGGTGAAAATATTTATATTTTTATTCTGTTTTTCAGTTATCTTACTAAAATATCAAGAGACCACCCCTAGACACAATCTCAGCTCTGTGTAATTTCCCTATGTTGTCCCTTTATTCTCTTATATTAACAACTAACCAGTGATGGCCATCGTATGAAAATGATATTACAGCAAATTTCATGATCAGGTTTTAAAGTAAATCACAAGCGGAACTTAGGATAAATTCAGAAATATTTCAAATGTTGAGTTGAATGGCATTACAAATATTGTTCTCTCTACTTTTATAGCCAGTACTCCTACATAGATATAAATTAAATTAGCTAACATAGCTTTTTTATATTGTCACTTTATTTATCATCCATATTTATCGTGTTTTATACATTGTTTTTATTTTTGTTAATTTGTTCCAATATCTTTCCAGACCTAAAAATCAAATTTACTGACGCATTACATTTTATTGCCTTGCCCATTAAGAAGTGGAAAAAGATATAAAAATGCTTTGTGTCTACTAGACTGATTTCTATCTCCCTAATCAAATATCAGAAATATTTAAATATTACTTTAATAAGTTGTTCATCCTCAAGGCAAGAGAAAATAAGTATTGTAATCCCTATTAGATTGCACTATTATAAAGTCCTTTAGAGTTTGCTGAATGCGACTGTGTTCAGTGCCTATCTGTTTCTATGGTCCATAGTTACTTTAGAACTATTACTAATCCCTTTCCCATCATTGCACCAATGGACCAACATTCTTCCTTACCATGTCATGAAATGTGGTTCTGGTCCCTAATTGTTATCTGAATCATTTACCTCCCTGCAAAAGAACACTAATAATTGCAAAGTACAGTTATATCACATTAAATCATTTTAATTACATTTGAAGAGTCTTTAATGGTTGATCATATTATATAAGTTTTATATTGATTTATGTTAAAATGCTTAATTCCTATGGAAATATAATTATATTTTTAGTTAAGCAAAATGGCAAGGCCAATTAATTATATTATTAAATTATGACCTTACATTTTAGAGTTATAATTATAAATAAGTATAAAAAATTATTAAAAAATAATTTTATATTTATTCATTTATTTGTTCAACAAATATGTGTTCATTCCTGCCTGTATATTAGGATCTTGTACTAGACACTGGTAGACAAAGGGAAACCATAGAGCTTACCAGCTAGGTCTAAAATGCTCATGAACAATCAAGCAAGCAATGAGAATGAAATTTGCTGTGTATTTGATTGGATGAAATGATGACTACTATTCATATCTTTCTGTAGTCTGAAATCAATATTGAAATAAGTTGTTGGCTAAATTCCAGTGGGGTAATATTTAAGCTTTAATTTAGTTATCAACTGATAGATAACTTAGATAATCTCAAAAAAGTGATCTCCTATATTCTCTTCTTTATATATATATATATATATATATCTCATATCCATTTCCCATAGTGGTAGA
>NW_011494961.1:5443043-5443701 GCF_000754665.1 Bison bison bison
AAACGCTGGGCTGGAGGAAGCACAAGCTGAAATCAAGATTGCTGGGAGAAATATCAATAACTTCAGATATGCAGATGACACCACCCTTATGGCAGAAAGTGAAGAACAAAGAGCCTCTTGACGAAAGTGAAAGAAGAGAGTGAAAAAGTTGGCTTAAAGCTCAACATTCAGAAAACTAAGATCATGGCATCTGGTCCCATCAGTTTAGTTCAGTTCAGTCGCTCAGTCATGTCTGACTCCTTGTGACCCCATGAATTGCAGCACGCCAGGCCTCCCTGTCCATCACTAACTCCCGGAGTTCACTCAAACTCATGTCCATCGAGTCAGTGGTGCCATCCAGCCATCTCATCCTCTGCCGTCCCCTTTTCCTTCTGCCCCCAATCCTTCTGAGCATCAGGGTCTTTTCCAATGAGTCAACTCTTTGCATGAGGTGGCCGAAGTACTGGAGTTTCAGCTTCAACATCAGTCCCTCCAATGAATACCCAGGACTGATTTCCTTTAGGATAGACTGATAGGATCTCCTTGCAGTCCAAGGGACTCTCAAAAGTCTTCTCCAGCGCCACAGTTCAAAAACATCAATTCTTCTGCACTCAGCTTTCTTCACAGTCCAACTCTCACATCCATACGTGACCACTGGAAAAACCATAGCCTTGACTAG
>NW_011494961.1:5443801-5463971 GCF_000754665.1 Bison bison bison
CCACTGGAAAAACCATAGCCTTGACTAGACGGACCTTTGTTGGCAAAGTAATATCTCTGCTTTTTAATATGGTATCTAGGTTGGTCATAACTTTTAGTCCCATCACTTCATGGCAAATAGATGGGGAAACAGTGGAAACAGTGGCTGACTTTATTTTTCTGGGCTCCAAAATCACTGCAGATGGTGACTGCAGCCATGAAATTAAAAGACGCTTGCTCCTTGGAAGGAAAGTTATGACCAACCCAGACAGCAGATTTATAACACAAGTTCTCCAAAAAGAAGTCACTTGATAAATATTATCAAATTGATTAATAAAATATTATTGTATTAGTCAGCTGGAGCTGTCATAACAAACCATAGACTGAGTGACTTAAACAACAGAAATCTATTTTCTCATATTTCTGAGGCTGGAAGTCTAAGAATAGGGCACCAGCATGGTTGGTTTCTGGGTTTCCCTGGTGGCTTAGCTGGTAAAGAATCCCCCTGCAATGCAGGAGACCCTGGTTTGATTCCCGGGTTGGGAAGATACCCCAGAGAAGGGATAGACTACCCACTCCAGTGTTCTTGGATTTCCCTGGTGACTCAGATGGTAAAGAATCTGCCTGCAATGCAGGAGACCTAGGTTCATCCTTGGGTTGGCAAGATCCTCTGGAGAAGGGAATGGCAACCCATTCCAATATTCTTGCCTTAAGAATCCCATGGACAGAGGAGCCTGGCAGGCTACAGTCCATGGTTTCACAAAGAGTCAGACACAACTGAAAGACTAAGTTAGCACAAGCACAGCACATGGTTAATTGCTGTTGAGGTCTGTCTTCCTGACTTGTCGATGGCTACTTTTTCTTTGTATCCCATATGGTATCCCATATGCAGAGAAAGGAAATTGATGTTTCCTTACCTTTTCTTATGAAGACACCAGCCCTATAGGATTAGGACTCCAAACCTTATCACTTTCTTATAGGCCCTATCTCTAAAATCTCTTTAGGGACTAGGGTTTCAATATATGAATTTGGTAGGGGGGAAAGGCAAGCATTTGGTCTATAACAATCATTGATATAATCTTTAAAAACATGTAGTGTGTATTTGAACTTTCTATCATGTACCAGCCAAATCAATCATGGAAGTAAGTACCAGTCTTATTTCTTCATTGAATTAATGAGAACTTGGAAAATATAATTACAGTGTTCTAAATATGCATATTAAAATCTCTTATTTTATTTCTCTAATTAGCAATATTTTTTCAGAAATTCTCCTGTATCCTTTTTTTTTTTTTTTTTTGAGATCTTTAAATAATCACAAATTTGAGAAAGGATCACTCTCATTTCCTCCTTTCTCTAAGCCCCATGTCTAACTAGTCCAGTGAACTTACTTACCAAATGCTTCCTGAATTTCTTTTCCTTGTGTGTATCCATGGCTATTGCCTCCATTCAAGGACTTCATTTTTAGTTAATTTAGGAGAAGGCAATGGCAACCCACTCCAGTACTCTTGCCTGTAAAATCCCATGGATGGAGGAGCCTGGAAGGCTGCAGTCCATGGGGTTGCTGAGGGTCGGACACGACTGAGCGACTTCACTTTCACTTTTCACTTTCATGCATTGGAGAAGGACATGGCAACCCACTCCAGTGTTCTTGCCTAGAGAATCCCAGGGACGGGGGAGCCTGGTGGGCTGCCATCTATGGGGTCTCACAGAGTCAGACATGACTGAAGCGACTTAGCAGCAGAGATTGATGTGAATGACTCCAAGCTGGTCACCATGGCTTGAGGGAGGTGGTGAGCCGTGTGGGAGAATGCTGACCCTGAAGTCGGCTGACTGGCTTGAATGCCCAGTTCTGACTCTCAGTGTCTGTGACACTTTTTCAAATGAGAAATACAATTCTTCCCTTAGATAATTTATTTATTATGTTAATATAATTTTATAATTTTTGAATAATATCTTTATTTTGTAAACTCTTAAAACATTTTAATTATTTCCTTCCTTTTCTTCTGTTTTCTTCTGTATTCTTATTCAAGGAGAAATCCCTTAAAAATTTATATTTGTGCATATCGTTCTCCTGCCTGAATTTTATTATTGAATTCCCTAAAACCTACAGGAAAATTCCCAAGTGTAATATTCAAAGTTCTTAAAGATCTGAAGCCAGTCTACCTCCTTCAGGTCAGACATTTTAACTAACCCTGTCTATCATCTGCAGTCCTTAAGGTACACTAAGCCATATTTCGTGTAACTTTGTATGTATTTTATTATTTGAATTAATTTTCTCTTATACTGTTATCTATGTAGATCTCTATCTCCTTTATTGACTCAACTCCTGTGCCATCTGCCCCAACATTGCTGCAAATAAGCATTCTTCACTAATTATCAACGTTCTTCATTTATTCTTTCACTAAACATATTCTTTGAGGTTTTGCTATATTGTAGATATGACGTGGAGAAATTAAAGTCCATGAAAGTTCTTGGTAATATTAGACAATTTTATAGACAGATAAACTGATACTATGACAAACCTAGCTGCTGCTGTTAATTGCTATGTCAATTTAGTCATGTCTGACTCTTTGCAATCCCATGGACTCTAGCCTTCCAGGCTCCATGCAGTTCTCCAGGTGAGAGTACTGAAGTGGGTTACCATTTCCTCCTCCAGAGAATCTTCCCAACCCAGGGATCAAACCCATGTTTTCTGCATCTCCTGAATGGCAGGCAGATTCTTTACCACTGAGCCACCTAGACAGCATAAAAAGTAGAGATATCATTTTGCCAACAAAGGTCCACATGTATAATCAAAGCTAGGTTTTTTTCAGTAGTCATGTATGGATGTGAGAGTTGGACCATAAAGAAGCCTGGGCACTGAAAAACTGATGCTTTCAAACTGTGGTGCTGGAAGACTCTTGAGAGTCCCTTGGACAGCAAGGAGATCAAACCAGTCAATCGTAAAGGAAATTAACCCTGAATAATCGTTGTAAGGACTGATGCTGAAGCTGAAGCTCCAATATTTTGTCCACCTGATGTGAAGAGCCAACTCATTGGAAAAGACCTTGATGCTGGGAAAGTGAGGGCAAGAGGGGAAGAAGGCAATAGAGGATGAGATGGTTAGATAGTATCACTGATTCGGTGGACATGAATTTGAGCAACTCTGAAAGAGAGTGAAGGACAGAGGAGCCTGGCATGCTTCAGTCCACGGGATCACAGAGTTGGATACAACTTAAGTGACTGAACAACAACAACAAAACTGATACACAGAAAACTCAGGCAACTTATCTAAGGTCTCACACTCACTATGCTGTAGAATTCAGTCTACAAATCAGATCATCTAACAGTTAAGCAAGAATTATTTCTACTTCACTAAGTAAATTTTGGAGCAAAATAAATAGAATGGCAAATGGACTGGGTCCTAGTCTCTATACTGGTAAACACCATGTACAAATCTTCATGTTAGTTGTTCATCATATTTGCTAAGGCATATAATACCAAAAATGATAGTTACTCATAAGTTGTATGACATTGATAGTGGGAAAGCGAGCCATGCCAGTGAGAAAAGGTGATATCATGCTATTTCAGAAATGTAAGAAATATACCATTAGTACTTGGGAGGAAATAGTAAGAATTTAGAGCAATATACATAAAATCCTTGATAATTTTGAGGAAAAATAATGTATTCTTATACAAATTAATCCAGCAGACACTTATTGAGTCCAAATGTGTGCAAAATATTCTATAAAATTTTAATGACAGGTTTCTATCATAAGTGACTATACTGCTGCTGCTGCTGCTAAGTCGCTTCATTCGTGTCCGACTCTGTGCGACCCCACAGATGGCAGCCCACCAGGCTCCCCCGTCCCTGGGATTCTCCAGGCAAGAACACTGGAGTGGGTTGCCATTTCCTTCTCCAATGCAGGAAAGTGAAAAGTGACGGTGAAGTCGCTCAATCGTGTCCGAGTCTTAGCGCCCCCATGGACTGCAGCCCACCAGGCTCCTCCATCCATGGGATTTTCCAGGCAAGAGTACTGGAGTGGGGTGCCATTGCCTTAGACATGGTAGGGGGAGGGGGGAGGGAGGAGGGTTCAGGATGGGGAGCATGTGTATACCTGAAATTTAAAAATGTTAAAAATTATTAAAAAAAATAAAAAAAAAAAACAAAAAAAAAAACCACAGTGCAATGTGTTAGATGTTTAAATAGGCTTGTTTGCATGGTGCTATATGAGTAACAAAGATGCATTCTCAGGGCAGGTGCCAATTGATCTTTAGTAAAAGATGAGTAGGGTTTCAACAGGCCAAAAAAGACATATCAGTAAATTAGCTTTTTAAAAAGCATATTAGTTTTATTTACAAGGACCAGCATGTACCAAGATGTGGCATCATCATCAATCATTGTTATAATAAAACTTACTGTGGAATAAATATGTTCCAGTAATTCTGCACTTTTTAAAAAAAATTTCCTTTCTGTATGTTTTTAAGTGTCATGTATAATCTTCAGATTTTTTTGCGTGCTTGAATAGGATATACAAATTTTACAATTACTTTCAGTGATCTCATCTTTTAAATTTTTTATTAATTTATTTATTTTTGGTTGCACTGGGTCTTTCCTGCAGCACGTGGATTTTTCTCTAGTTGCAGTGAGTGGAGACGACTCTTGGTCGCAGTGCATGAGATTCTCATTGTAGTTTCTTCTCTGGTTACAGAGCACAGGCTCTAGGCATGCAGGCTTCAGTAGCTGCAGTGCGTGGACTCAGTGGTTGTGGTGAACATGCTTAGTCGCTCCATGGCATGGGATATCTTCCCAGATCTGGGATCCGATGTATGTCTCCTTCATTGGCAGGCGAGTTCTTAACCCACTGTACCTCCAAGGAAGTCCAGATCTCATCTTTTTAACTTAAAAATTCTTTCTAGTGTTATTCTTCTACTATGTATAATTAAGTCTATACTTTACAAGTCGATTCATATGTAAAACTATCTTATGCTAAGGACCTTTTAGAATGTTAGAACCAGATTCTATAACGCTGACAGCTGGAATTCCAACTACAGTTAAAGATACATATAAGTGCACAGAAGAGTCAGGGGCAAGATTAGATTCAGGGTCAGAAAAAGTGAATCAAAAATGCTAAAAATTCATAGTTTACAAAAACTAGAGTGGTAGAGGAAGAGGTTTTAAAACTTATGGGTTAAATAACTAATAATAAAGCTTATGGATCAAAAGCACTAAGTTCAGTTCAGTCGCTCAGTCGTGTCCGACTCTTTGCGACCCCATGAATCGCAGCACGCCAGGCCTCCCTGTCCATCACCAACTCCCGGAGTTCACTCAAACTCACGTCCATCGAGTCGGTGATGCCATCCAGCCATCTCATCCTCTGTCGTCCCCTACTCCTCCTGCCCCCAATCCCTCCCAGCATCAGAGTCTTTTCCAATGAGTCAACTTTTCGAATGAGGTGGCCAAAGTACTGGAGTTTCAGCAAAAGCACTAAAGGCACAGACAAAACAATTGCTAGGCTATCCCAGAGATTAAAAACATACAAATAAATAACAAATAAACATGTTACAATATTTGACTGTAAACTGCATTTCATTTCACTCAGTTTGTCACTTCAGACAGTTCATTTGTAACTTCCCTGATAGCTCAGTTGGTAAAGAATCTGCCTGCAATGTGGGAGACCTAGGTTTGATCCCTGGGTGGGGAAGATCCCCTGGAAAGGGGAACTGCTACCCACTCCAGTATTCTGGCCTAGAGAATTCCATGCACCGTCCATGGGGTTGCAAATAGTTGGACACGACTGAGTGACTTTCACTTTTACTTTTCAATTTGTATGAACCTAATGATTACATGTATTGAGAATGTGCTTAGACTAAGGCTAGTGTCAGATATTAAATGTTATGCTAAGAAAAGACTCTTATTCCCAACCTAGAGCAGGTGAAGATATTCCAGGGCCTGTAATAACCAAAGTATTTTATTATATTTTTAACCAAACTAGAATTTTTTTAGATTATATAACTTTCAGAAAAGGCAATGGTAACACACTCTAGTACTCTTGCCTGGGAAATCTGATGGACGGAGCAGCCTGGTAGGCTACAGTCCATAGGGTCGCGAAGAGTCGGACACGAATGAGCAACTTCACTTTCACTTTTCACTTTCATAAACTGGAGAAGGAAATGGCAACCCACTCCAGTGTTCTTGCCTGGAGAATCCCAGGGATGGGAGCCTGGTGGGCCGCCGTCTATAGGGTTGCACAGAGTCGGACACAACTGAAACGACTTAGCAGCAGCAGCATATAACTTTAATTATCTAAATCTAACAACGCAAGTGTTATCACATATATTTTCACTTAATCCTCATGATTATTTGAGGAATTTTTATTAATTTCTTTATTTTTTAGATGAAAATATTGAAGTCAGAAGTCGTTTAGTAGTAGGGTTATCTCAAATGTCAGTTTCTGGTGCTTCTCTTACTCTACCATGCATAACCATATCTTTATTTTACTTAAGAATTATCTCATAAGTGAAAGATGCCTTATGTTAAGGACTTTTTAATATAGCTACATATTCTTAGATATTTTCCAAGACTTGTCTGTTTCATATTGGATTCCTGAACAACTAACTTGAATGCTGTATTTTCAGAAAAAAGAGTTTCCATGCTTTTTCTTAAATAATATCATTGTCAAAGTTATATTTAAATACTCATTAGATTTCTGTTTCAAATGACAAATATCCATGCCTAGTATGTCAATAAAAAGGAAAGTTATAAAATGATTAAAAACAAGAGCATTTTATGTATAGTGTTGTGTGTGTATTACTTAGAATTGCTTTCAAAAAGTAATAAATTATACATCTAAAGTTTATGCACTACATTTATTACATAAATAAACTTCAAAATATTTTAAGAAAATAATCATATCTATTGGTTAGTAAAATAAATGCTGTTCAATTTAACAATTTGTTAATAGATTACAGTGTTAGCAGATTGTGTTATTTACTTACCATCTTTAATGTTAAAAATGGACAGTCATTCCAAATATTAAACAAGATTTTTAATGTACCTTTAATTATGTTTTTGTTTGTGTTGCTTCTAGAATTTTAGGTAAGCACTAGCTACATTTTTTTATGACTTGTCATTCACTTATTCTAAAACGTGAAAAAAAAAAAAAAAGGAAGAGAGAAAAGGCCAGGTAAAAGTTAGGCTTGGGATATTGGGACAATGTTTAAAAGCCCACACATGAAGCAACTTGTTGTTGGTTCAAATAATAGGCAAGTAAATGACTAGCAGTTTGGGACCTTTTATGGCAGAACAATGCATGGATGAGCTGAGGGAATTAGTCTCTGAAAGCAGGCTGGCCCCATTACTAGTAATTATAGTTAATCAGCAACAATTGTCTTGACCAAGATACAGATCAACACTGAGCACTACCTGAACAGGACTAATGAGGGTAATGGAGGATGAAGAGAGCATGACTGAACTTAGCAAGGCATGAAATAACCAGAGCAGAGGAGCCTTTTCAGTCTCTGTTCACTCTCCACCTGTTGTTTCAGACCAGAAGGCACTACCTTTCTTCAGATCAGGGGACCACAGCTGTAATTCTCAGCATGGACATAGAAAAGTGGTTAATGTTTAGCACAATGAGTGATATTTATTTACAAGCCCCACACTGCATTTGTGTGGTGGTACGGCCTTTTAATCCTTGCTACTCATAACGTGGTTTAAAGACCAACTGAATTGGCCTCCTCTGGAAGTTATGTGGACTCTTAAGCTCCATCACAGACCTGCTGAACCAGAAATGCTGGTGCTCAAACCAAAAGATGCCCTGGACCTCATTGCTTTGTTGTCTCATCTTAGCTACCCAGGTACAGTTTCCTACACAAAGGTAAATACCAGTAATTTGCACTCCAGTCTATCATAAAAGAAATGTATTTGAGAAGAAAAAGTCATTTTTCCCAGGGTTTCTTTAATTCAAGACAGCATTAACACTTACAAAAGGGGAGGTGAAAGTCTCTCTGAGAAGAAAGAGCCTATGTAAACCGTGGATACATGACGTCTTCCGCTAAATTAAAAGCACTTTGTTTTTGTTGCAGCATTTTCTTCCAAGAAGCCAGTGAACTTCACTCAGATAATAATTCATTTTTACAGTTGCACTGGGTAACCAGTATCATTATTCCTCTTTCATTCAATGTGGAAAAACCATCTGAATCCTGAAAACTTAGGTGATTTGGGCAACTCTTTCAGTGAAAGTTTTGAGAACAAAAATAAAAATAGTTTATTTCTAGGATGGATAAACAACTGGTCCTAATGTATAGCACAGGGATTGAATATCCTGAGATAAACTATAATGGAAAAGAATATAAAAAATGTGTATAATTGAGTCACTTTGCTATACAGCTGAGATTGGTACAACATTGTAAATCAACTATACTTCAATAAAAATGTTAAGTATTTTATTTCTGGTCATTCTGTTCAATGCACTATATTTTGTGAATGTCAAGGTCTGTTGTAATGTATTATCTAGTAACCTTCACTGGGTGAATTTAATACCAGATTATTAAATTGCAGGTATTTTAGCTTTGGCCTTATGACTCTCAGGCATTTAAATTGTACATTTAAATTAGTTTTGATGTGTGTTCTTAAGGACTCCCAAGATATTTATGTAGTTATTCAGATAGCTGCAAATATGAAAGGAAGGGAGAAGGTGAACTCACACATATTAAGACTTCGCTATTATCTAATTACTTTACAATTGTTATCTCATTTATTTCTGACAGCAACACTGTGAAGAACATATTATTATCCTTATATTTTCCACAAGGAAACTGAGGCTAAGAAAGACTAAAGTAAGTAATTTACCTAATGCAGTAAGTAGAGGAGGCTGAATGCAAATTATGTCTGCTTGGCAGGAAAATGATCTCTCTGTTTACCACACCAAATTTACTTACTCATCTTGCTTGATGAGGATTTCTGTACACATTACATATGTCTGGTTATTTGTTATCCAAGCAGAACTGAACAGAGTACTAGAAGACTTTATTACACGCAGAATAATCCCTTGCTCCATATCTTCTATACTCTTCTTTCCTTCTGCCATGGCCAAATATTTTAAATCTGCTTCTTCTTGCTTTTATATCTGTATTTGTATAATATTATTACTCATTACTTAATAAATCAATTTTAGACATGACCTATTGACTTAACATTTTGATAGTCTAAGATTTAGCCCTTTTTGTATTTTCCTCTTTTCTCTAACATTACCCCCCCCCCCACCGCCTGTGGTTAATAATCACTTTGTTTAATGTGTTAGGTTTCTATGAACTCTCCATGCTCTTGAAAAGCTTGATCTTATTCTCTGAAGTTCTGGTGCAGAATTCATAATCTCAGGGCCCCTCTTCCATCTTTCTAGTGCTGGATTCCTTGCTTTCTGGATCTGATGTTTCTCTCTTTCTTGGCTGACACATCATGATGCTAAAATACACCACATAGTAGTTCCCAAGAAATGACAGTTTGGAGGTGCATATTCTGAATCTGTCCCTGTCTGAAAATGTCAACATTCATTTGACAACCCAGATGGTGTTCTAGTTATACATTGTTGTATAACGCAATGTCCTGAAATCTACTGGCATAACACAATAACCATTTTATTACATTCACAAATTTTGTGAGTTAGCAACTTGAGCAGGGCACAGAAAAGATGGTGTGTCTCAGCTCCATAATGTCTAGGATTTGACCTGGGAAGACTTACGCAGCTGGGAAAGAGTCAGATGGCCGTGCTGTGATCATTTGGGGCTGCATCATTCACGGAACTGGTACTAGGTTGATTCAACTGAGAATACAGACTGGTGTGGCTACATGCAACCTCTCCATGAAAGGCTTCTTGGCTTCCTCATAGCATTAGCAAACTCAAGGTCTTAAAAATCATGTTTTGAATTCAGCACAGCAGAAATTTTAGGTTTAAAAATTTAAAACAAAATTTTAGGTTTAAAAATAATTTTTTCCCTTTGTAACTGGAAGCCATTCAGTGGGAATATCTAATTTTCTTTTTAATTGGAGGATAATTGTTTTACAGTACTGTGATGGTTTTTGCAATGCATCAGTATGAATCAGCCATAGGTATACATGTGTCCCCTCCATCTGGGAACATGATTTTCAGTTCTTTTCTTTTTTCATTTTCTTTTGTAATGTTTGCATTTTGATTTACACTTTTCTTAATTTCTATTGGTTAGTATAATGGCTTTTTTGACTTGATCAATTCTTGTATCTTTCCCCTCCAACCCTCCATCTTTTTATTTTGTTTAACTTCCTAGATGTTCTTTATAACTTCAAAAATTCTATTAAATTAAAAAATTGTACAATTTTCAAGGTTACTTTCTACTTACAGTTATTACAAAATATTGTCTCTATTCCCTGTCTTGTGCAATACATTCATGAGTCTATCTTATACCCAGAAGTTTATACCTCCCACTCCCCTACCTCTAATTTCTATTTTAGAGGTGTAGGCACGCACTTCTGTTCTCTGATTGACTTTGTTCCCAACAGTCTTTTTCTAGGTCATAGATTCCGTATTGTTTCTTACTTATCTGACGATATTAACTATGATGATGATGTTTTTTTTGTTTGCTACCTGCATTGTCTTTATTTCATGTAAAATCGGTTTTGCTTTTCATTTTCATTTGTTTTAGTCTTTGTGTTTGACCTTGGAGGACTCCCTTAAAATCCTGACAATCCTTTACCTTTGAGAGGGTGACCTTAAAAGATGACAGTAATAATTGGTGCATGTCTGTGGTGATAGTGGTGGCAGTGAGCACTTAATTCTAAAGGCTTTCTAGAAGAGATTCTAGAATTTTTACAAAATGATGCCGAATATTAGTATTCATGTAGTTTTTTTTTTTTTTCTTTCTTATTTTGTTCATCTAGTGAAGAACCCAGCACTCTCTTGTATGAGAGCTATATGCTTGACATCAGTGGTCTGGGAGCAGCAGAGCATAAGGAAGCTAAGAAGCTTCACTGCTCATCTGCAGATTTTATTTAATCTCATTTTTATTCTGATTGATTGATTTTATTCTGGCACCTGACTCCTCCCCTCCACTGTACCCTGTACATCAGTAGTTCTATTTTTCCAGCAGGTAAAGTCATGGTATTTTCCAAGCTGTGGAACATGAATAACAGTGGGAACTGAGATCTGCAATCTAACTTTTCCTAATTAAGACTTTTTACCAGCTTCCTCTTTTGAACTCCTAGCTAACTCTTGCCTTTTACTTTGTTTAGTTCCTTCAAGAACTAAGCCTTATATGAATTCAAGGTAGATTGGCTTGACTTCTCCTTTTTATTCCCATCTATTTAAATTGCAGCTTTGTCTACTCTGCTTTTGTAAATTACCTCTCCTAGGTCTACTTTTCAGCTTCAGAATAATGAATTGAGTATTTATCTGCCTATATTCCATGGGGACACAAATAGTCAGACATAACTGAGTAACTGAGCACATGGCTCAGGTAAGGGTTTCCCATGTGGCTCAGTAGTAAAGATTCAGCCTGCAATGTACGAGTCGTGGGTTCGATCCCTGGGTTGGGAAGATCCTCTGGGCTGGAAGCAGCAGCACACTCAAATATTCTTGCCTGGGAAATCCCATGGACAGAGGATCCTGGTGGGCTACAGTCCTTGGGATCTCAAAGAGTCAGATATGACTGAGCAAAGGGCACACAGCTGCCCATAGTCATCTCTCTCATTATCTTTGTCCTTTTGGTTTATCTTTTCTTTTTCACTTGCTGTTTTTTCAATATATTTTTTGGTGTCAGTGGAAGATAAACACAGTTTAATTCTTTGGGGTAGTCTAAATATTATAGAAGACTCTTGAGAGTCCCTTGGACTGCAAGGAGATCCAACCAGTCCATCCTAAAGGAGATCAGTCCTGGGTGTTCATTGGAAGGACTGATGCTGAGGCTGAAACTCCAATACTTTGGCCACCTCATGTGAAGGGTTGACTCACTGGAAAAGACCCTGATGCTGGGAGGGATTGGTGGAAGGAGGAGAAGGGGACAACAGAGGATGAGATGGCTGGATGGCATCACTGACTCGATGGACGTGAGTTTGAGTGAACTCTGGAGTTGGTGATGGACAGGGAGGCATAGTGTGCTGTGATTCATGGGGTTGCAAAGAGTTGGACATGACTGAGAGAGTGAACTGAACTGAACTGAAATATTATAATAAACAAATTCTAAATTTCATAGGCTTAACTCAATAGAGGTTCATTTCTACCTACCTCATTGTCTAAAGGGTGAGGGGAGAAGTTTGCAAGGGTTTACTTTCCACCATGTGGTAAGCTGGAAATCCAGCCACCTTTCAACTCACTGTACAATAATCCCCTCCCCTAGGACCTCAACAGACTCTGGACCCTCTGCATATTAGGGAAAGAGAGTCCATACCGGACGCTGCTGCTGCTAAGTCGCTTCAGTTGTGTCCGACTCTGTGCGACCCCAGAGAAGGCAGCCCACCAGGCTCCCCTGTCCCTGGGATTCTCCAGGCAAGAACACTGGAGTGGACTGCCATTTCCTTCTCCAATGCATGAAAGTGAAAAGTGAAAGGGAAGTCGCTCAGTTGTGTCCAACTCCTAGCAACCCCATGGACTGCAGCCTACCAGGCTCCTCTGTCCATGGGATTTTCCAGGCAAGAGTACTGGAGTGGGGTGCCATTGCCTTCTCCCCATACAGGATAGTATGGGGTAATTTCAGACTGCGAATTTACATACATTTGTTCGTGTGACTATGACTAAATTCAGTTGAAGCCCAGAAGTGTAGATGAAATATTAAGAGAATAGTGGAAAATACAAAAAGGGATGTCTTTAGACTATCTTAGACTGTGTTTCTTCCATTATATATTCTTGCCTCCTTTGTCATAGAGTAACTGACTATAGGTGCATGGTTTTATTTCTGAGCTCTCTATTCTATTCCATTGATCTATGTATCTGTTCTTGTGCCAGTATCATGCTGTTTTAATTATCATGGGTTCATAGTATAGTCTGAAGTTAGAGTGTGATACTTCCAGCTTTGTTCTTTTTTTTCCTGTAAGATTGATTTAGCAATTTGGTGTCTTTTGTTTTTGGTTCCATATAGATTTTAGGATTATTTATTATAGTTCTGTGAAAAGCATACCATTGGTATTTTGATAGAGATTGCACTAAATCTGTAGATTGCTTTGTGTAGTATTAGCATTTTAGGAATATTTATTCTTCCATTCCAAGATCATGGGGTATCTTTCCACTTCTTTGTATCATCTTTAATTTTTTTCATCAGTGTTCTAAATTTTCAAAATATAGGTTCTTTATCTTCTTGTTTAACTTTATTCCTAGATATTTTATTCTTTCTGATAGTTCATTAGTAGTATATAGGAAAGTGGAAAATTTCTGTGTATTAATCTTGTATCCTTAAAATTTCATATATTAGGTATCTGGGGACAGGGCCATGTAATGAAAGACTTCTAAGTCTGTGTGGATTAAGCTGCTATTAGTTATATGAAGAACTGAAAGAGAAGTTGTTTGGGCAGGAATGAATTATAGATACTTAGTGAAATGAAATAAAACACAAAATTTCTAATGCTTAATCCCTTCAGGGAATATTTATTCCATAAACTCTGCTATAGAAAAAACCTTGTGGTTGGTGTTGTGGCTGATGAAAATCCATTCAACACATGATAGCTATTCAGTAGGATCACTGCACGATGTAGTTTTTCATTATGTTGGACTAATATATATCAAAGTACCAAGCCCATTTCTAAAATATCCTATCTGTGACTCAGGTTTCTTAGTTCCTCTCATTTGTAAAATAAAATGATTATGCACAAAATATAGTCAAGGGACCATTAGCATCTATGTTACCAGGGAACGTGTTAAAAGTGCAGAATCTCGAGCTCCAATATGACCCACTGAATCAGAATCCACATTTTTGTCAGTTGTGCAGATAATTAGTCCCACCCATCAGCAGAAAATCAAATTAAAGTTTTACTGAGCATGGCCACCAGAGCAAGACCCAGTTTTCCCCACAAACAGTCCCTCCCATCAGGAAGCTTTGCAAGCCTCTTATCCTCATCCATCGGAGGGCAAACAGAATGAAAACCACAATCACAGAAAACTAACCAAAATGATCACATGGGCCACAGCCTTGTGTAACTCAATGAAACTATGAGCCATGCTGTACAGGTCCACCCAAGACAGAAGGGTCATGGTGGAGAGTTCTGACAAAACGTGGATCTCTGGATAAAGGAATGACAAACTCCTTCAGCATTCTTGCCTTGAGAACCCCAGGAACAGTATAAAAAGGCAAAAAGATATGACACTGAAAGATGAACCCCCCAGGTCAGTAGGTGTCCAATATGCTACTGGGAAAAGTGGAGAGAGCTCCAGAAAAATGAAGAGGCGGAGCCAAAGCAGAAATGACACCCGGTTCTGGATGTGACTGGTGATGGAAGTAAAGTCTAATAAAATTGGAAAGAACAATATTAAATAAGAACGTGGAATGTTCTGTCCATGAATTGAGGTGGATTGGAAGTGGTCAAAGAGGAGATATCAAGGGTGAACACCAACATTTTAGGAATCAGTGAACTAAAATCAATGGGAATAGGTGAATTTAATTTAGATGAACATTATATCTACTACTGTGGGCAAGAATACCTTAGAAGAAATGCAGTAGCCCTCTTGTCAACAAGAGTCCAAAATGCAGTACTTTGTTGCAGTCTCAAAAACGATTATCTCAGTTCAATTCCAAGGCAAGCCATACAACATCACAATAATCCAAGTCTATGTCTCAATCGCTACTGCGGAAGAAGCTGAAGCTGGACAATTCTAGGAAGACCTACAACCCTCTAGAAATAACACCAAAACGATGTCCCTTTCATCATAGTGGATTGGAATGCAAAAGTAGGAAGTCAGGAGGTAGCTGGATTAACGGGCAAATTTGGCATTGGATTACAAAAAGAAGCAGGGAAAAGGCTAACAGCATTTTGCCAAGAGAACACACTAGTCACAGCAAAAACCCTCTTCCAAAAACACAAGAGATGACTCTACGTATGGACATCAACCAGATTGTCAATACCAAAATCAGATTGATTATATTTTTTGCAGCCAAAGATGGAGAAACTCTACACAGTCAGCAAAAACAAGACTGGGAGCTGACTGTGGCACAGATCATGAATTCCTTATTGCCAATTTCAGATTTAAGTTGAGGAAAGTAGGGAACACCAATAGGCCATTCAGGTATGACCTCAATCAAATCCCTTATGATTATACAGTGGAAGTGGCAAATAGATGCAAGGGATTAGATCTGATAGAGTGTCTGAAGAACTATGAATGGAGGTTTGTAACATTGCACAGCAGGTGGTGACCAAAACCATTCCCAAGAAAAAGAAATGCAAGAAGGCAAAATGGTTGTCTGAGGAGGCCTTACAAATAGCTGAGAAAAGAAGAGAAGTGAAAGGCAAAGGAGAAAGGGAAAGATGATCCATCTGAATGCAGAGTTCCAAAGAATAGGAAGGACAGATAAGAATGCTTTCTTAAGTGAACAAAGCAAAGAAATAGAGGACAGCAATAGAATTGGGAAGACTAGAGATCTCTTGAAGAAAATAGAGATACCAAGGGAATATTTCATGCACAGATGGGCACAATAAAGTACAGAAATGGTATGGACCTAACAGAAGCAGAAGATATTAAGAAGAGGTGGCAAGAATACACAGAAGAACTGTACAAAAAAGATCTTCACGACCCAGATAATCACGATGGTGTGATCACTCACCTAGAGCCAGACATCCTGGAATGTGAAGTCAAGTGGGCCTTAGGAAGCATCACTACAAACAAAGCTAGTGGAGGTGATGGAATTCCAGTTGAGCTATTTCAAATCCTAAAAGATGATGCTGTGAAAGTGCTGTACCCAATATGCCAGCAAATTTGGAAAACTCAGCAGTGGCCACAGGACTGAAAAAGGTCAGTTTTCATTCCAATCCCAAAGAAAGGCAATGCCAAAGAATGCTCAAACTATCACACGATTGCACTCATTTCACACGCTAGCAAAGTAATGCTCAAAATTATCCAGCCAGGCTTCAAGAGTAGGTGAAGCATGAACTTCCAGATGTTCAAGCTGGGTTTAGAAATGGCAGAAGAACCAAAGATCAAATTGCTGACATCCACTGGATCATTGAAAAAGCAAGAGAGTTCCAGAAAAACATCTCCTCCTGCTTTATTGACTAAACCAAAGTCTTTGACTCTGTGGATCACAATAAACTGTGGTAAATTCTTAAAGAGATGGTGTCAGGAGCCGCATTAGGCATTACTGACAAAATGGAAACATGGCCCCAACTCCCTCTCCTTGTCTCACAGACACAGACCCGGGATGAAGGAGTTAGGCCTTGTGATTCTGACTTGTTTTTTCCTCTCCTTGGCTGAGTTGACTGAAAAGAATATTAAGGTGCTTATTGTTCTTGAGAGGAGCATGAGAAGGCACAAAGCCTTCTGCTGCTGTGCTCAGAAAATAATTCATAAAGTTAGTCATTGGCATTTGTTCAAGGACTTTTACAAAAGAGTGTTCCAGGGTGAGCACAGAGGCTGCACATTGAGGCCATGGGAGGGATTGCTATCTGAAGCCTATTTGTGAGGAAAGTGTTTATGGCAAAGGAGTTTGCTGAATTTAGGGCTTAGGAATAATTAAAATAGTTAGAAGCTAAAGATGTAGGGAATGTTGTAATGTTAGCATATTCTACTATAGCTTATAGAGATTAGGAACTTTAGAGATATTATTAGCTAGAAGACCTTTTTAAGAAATAGTGAGCTTAGGATACTAGGGGCAAACAGGACTTAGAAAGATAAGAAATAAACTGAGGAATGTGGTATGCAGCCCAGATATTAGCATGAGTTACAATGTATTCACAAGGACACATGAGAAGAAGTAGATAAGAGAATCGCTGAGGCAGGAACTCCTTTTGAGGGGCAACAGTGATTTATGGAGACAACAAATCTGGGTCCGTGGGAACTGAAAATGTCAAACCTCTGACCTAATGCTTTTGTAAAAGTATAAAAGAGAATCTTAAGCTTGAAATAAATATGCAGTCCAAGAAAACTGAGAGGCTGCATCGTTTCTCCCCGACACCGCTCATCTCTTCAGGTTAATTCCCTGGCTGCTGGAGTTAGACTCTGGCAAGATGGGAATACCAGGCCACCTCACCTGCCTCCTGAGAAATCTGCATGCAGTTAGAACCAGACATGGAACATCAGATTGGTTTCAAATCAGGAAAGAGTACGTCAAGGCTGTATATTGTCACCCTGATTATTTAACTTATATGCAAAGCACATCATGCAAAATGCTGGGCTGTGCCTGAAGCACAGGCTGGAGGCAAGATTGCAGGGAGAAACAGCAATAATTTCAGATACACAGATGATAGGACCCTTATGGCAAAAAACAAAGAACTAAAGAGCCTCTTGATGAAAGTGAAAGAGGAGAGTGAAAAAGCTGGCTTAAAACTCAACATTCAGAAAACTAACATCGTGACATCCAGTCTCATCACTTCATGTCACATAGGGAAACAATGGAAACAGTGAGAGAGTTTATTTTCTTGGGCTCCAAAATCACTGCAGATGGTGATTGCAGCCATGAAATTAAAAGATGCTTGCTCCTTGGAAGACAAGCTGTGATCAACCTAGACAGTATATTGAAAACAGAGACAATACTTTGCCAGCAAAGGTCCATATAGTCAAAGCTATGGTTTTTCCAGTAGTCATGTATGGACATGAGAGTTGGACTATAAAGAAAGCTGAGCACTGGAAAATTGATGCTTTTGAACTGTTGTGTTGGAGAAGACTCTTGAGAGTCCCTTGGACTGCAAGGAGATCCAACCAGTTGATCCTAAAGGAAATTAGTCTTGAATATTCATTGGAAGGACAGATGCTGAAGCTGAAACTCCAATAGTTTGGCCACCTGATGCGAATAACTGACTCATTTGAAGAGACCCTGATGCTGGGAAAGATTGAAAGCAGGAAGAGAAAGGGATGACAGAGGGTGGTTGGATTGTATCACTGACTTGTTGGACATGAGTCTGAGCAACCTCTGGGAGTTGGTGATGGACAGGGAAGCCTGGTGTGCTGCAGTCCACGGGGTCACAAAGAGTTGCACATGATTGAGCGACTGAACTGAACTGAACTGAAGAATACACAGAAGAACTATGTAAAAAAAATCTTAATGATCCAGATAACCACAGTGGTGAGGTCACTCACCTAGAGCCAGATATCCTGTACTGTGGAGTCAAGTGGGCCTTATAAAGCATCACTATGAACAAAGCTAGTGGAGATCATGGAATTCCAGTTGAGCTTTTTAAAATCTTAAAAGATGATGCTGTGAAAATGCTGCACTCAATATGCCAGCAAATTTGGAAAACTCAGCAGTGGCCACAGGACTGGAAAAGGTCAGTTTTCATTCTAATCCCACAGAAAAGCAATGCCAAAGATTGCTCAAACTACCACACAATTGGACTCATCCTACACACTAGTAAAGTGATACTTAAAATTCTCCAAGCCAGGCTTCAGCAATACATGAACCATGAACTTCCAGATGTTCAAGCTGGTTTTAGAAAAGGCAGAGGAACCAGAGATCAAATTGCCAACATCTGTTGGATCATCCAAAAAGCAGGAGAGTTCCAGAAAAACATCTATTTCTGCTTTATTGACTATGCCAAGGCCTTTGACTGTGTGGATCACAATAAACTGTGGAAAATTCTTAAAGAAATGGGAATACTAGACCACCTGACCTGCCTCTTGAGAAACCTATATGCAAGTCAGGAAGCAACAGTTAGAACTGGACATGGAACAAAAGACTGGTTCCAAATAGGAAAAGAAGTACGTCAAGGCTGTATATTGTCAACCTGCTTATTTAACTTATATGCAGAGTACATCATGAGAAATGCTATACTGGATGAAGCACAAGCTAGAATCAAGATTGCTGGGAGAAATATCAATAATCTCAGATATGCAGATGACAACACACTTATGGCAGAAAGTGAAGAGGAACTAAAAAGCCTCTTGATGAAAGTGAAAGTGGAGAGTGAAAAGTTGGCTTAAAGCTCAACATTCAGAAAACTAAGATCATGGCATCTGGTCCCATCACTTCATGGCAAATAGATGGGGCAACAGTGGAAACAGTGTCTGATTTTATTTGGGGGGCTCCAAAATCACTGCAGATGGTGACTGCAGCCATGAAATTAAAAGATGCTTACTCCTTGGAAGGAAAGTTATGACCAACCTAGATAGCATATTAAAAAGCAGAGACATTACTTTTTCAACAAAGGTCCATCTAATCAAAGCTATAGTTTTTCCAGTCGTCATGTATGGATCTGATAGTTGGACTCTAAAGAAAGCTGAGTGCAGAATACTTGATGTTTTTGAACTGTGGTGTTGGAGAAGACTCTTGAGAGTCCCTTGGACTGCAAGGATTTCCAACCAGTCCATCTTAAAGGCGATCAGTCCTGGGTGTTCATTGGAAGGACTGATGTTGAAGCTGAAGCTCCAATACTTTGGCCACCTGATGCGAAGAGCTGACTCATTTGAAAAGACCCTGATGCTGGGGAAGATTGACGGCAGGAGGAGAAGGGGACTACAGAGGATCAAATGGCTGGATGGCATCACTGACTCGATGGATGTGAGTCTGAGTGAACTCCGGGAGTTGGTGATGGATAGAGAGGCCTGGCGTGCTGTGGTTTATGGGGTCGCAAAGAGTCAGACATGACTGAGCAACTGAACTGAATTGAACTGAACTATATTATATAACTAATAATACAAAGTACACAATAATGAGATACCATAATAATAATTATTATTATTTATAATTATACAGGTGTGACAGTTATATTTACATATAAAAGCTGATTCACCTGTGGTTTTTGACAATAAAACTAAAAATACAGATTAAAGAAAGCATTATAAAGTCTGTAGAGTGTTAAAAACCAGAATCGTGTCATTGAATTGATGGTTTCCTTTATCAACAATGTATTGTATATCTTTAATGGAATATATCAAATGGATAAATATGATCATGTTTTAAACTTACAATAATAAAATAGTTTTTTTTTCAAGCACATACGGATTGAATATTTAACATATTTACCTTTAATTATATATATTAAGAAACTGATAAAAATGAAGATGTAAAAATCATATGATCATGGATAATTATTTCCTATTTAAAAATAA
>NW_011494961.1:5464071-5509245 GCF_000754665.1 Bison bison bison
TCAAATTTTAGAAAGAGTAATTTGGGTGTTTTGTGTTGTGAAATCACATTTCCTGCTTTGAAAATATTATTCAATTTAGATAAATTTATACAAGTATTTAAAAAAATACCTACTGTGAAATAGTAGACTCATAATCCTAAATCATTTAATACCTGTTACTTAACAGGAAGGAAGTGACTACATGGCTATTTCTACATATTTTCATTTTCCCTTAATTGAATCTTAGGTGTTTTCATAGGCATGAGAGCATGAGAGTTGCTTACCCAAATAAATGTTAAATTGCTAAAAATGAAGAGTGTAATTTTTCCTCTCTTTTTTTTTAACAGAGCACAGCATTAATTGTAATATCAATAGAAGAGGTAGCAAATAATGACCATAATTTGACTATACTGTAAAAAAAAGCTGTCTTAATTTTGTCTTATTTTTATGTTGATTATTTGGAGATATTTTGATATTCTGCAATTAAAAAGCATTTGCATAATTTCTCTTTAGTCGTAAGACCTTGTAAAACTTATTTTTCTATTGAAAATTTTGTGTACGTTATCAATAAAGGAAAATTTCAAATATGCCATTTTACCTTTTAGTTTAGTTTTGTTCACTCAAAATAGAGACCAAAAGAAAATATTTATGGTTCAGCATTGAATCCAGAAGTTTCTTAGCACAATTTTTGTATAATTTTTAAAAAATTATTCTTCTAGTTTTTTTTCTTACCGAAGTGAGCAGAGGTACTTTAATCAAGTTAGGTGTTCCTACATGCCTAATACTTCTCTCCTTTATTAATGTACTAATAAGTGCTCTAATCCTTGAAATGGATTGTGGGCTCATGCTGTCTTTGCTTTCACCTAATTTCTCCTTGGCAACCACAGAGACCCACTTACAAGACTCTGGATAAATTAGGATGCCAAAGAGTACAGTTAATAATTACTTGTTATCATATTAATATGTCTGTCTCTCATTCTCTCTTTCCCTCCTAATACCACACTGTATGCTGGATCTAATGTTTCTAATTGAAGAGGGAATATACAGTGCTACTTACCAGGATAAATATTTTTAAACCTGTGTATATTTAAAAATCACTGACATGTGGAATCTAAAAAAAAATGATACAAATGAACTTATCTACAAAATAAAAACAGACTCATAGACTTAATCAATTTATGGTTATGATGGAGAAAGGAGAGGGTGGGTGGGAGAGAGTGGGAGTTTAGGATTGACATGTACACACTGCTACATTAAAACAGATAACAACAAGGACTGATCATATAGCACAGGAACTCTTGATCTGCATTCTGTAATAACCTTAATGGGAAAGGAATTTCAAAAAGCATAGGGAAAAAAGTAAAATAGTTAATTTAAAATCTTTGTGTACTAAATGCCCTGAGCAACATTTCTGTTGGCTGCTTTTTTCCCATGTATATGACATAGTATAGGACATTCTTTCATGTTCATTTGCATGGCTTAATTTTTTGCTAAAAATGAGACATTTTAGAAAATAAATTGTAATAACTCTGACAAAAACAATAAAAACGTCTTAATGTCATAAGACATTAAATTAAGTCCTATTATTTTTATCTCCATCACAAGAAAAAAACTGAGTATATGAGGGTAGAAGGAGTGGGTATTTAGGAATGGTGTGATGAAGCTGGGCTTCCCAGGTGGCGCTATGTTAAAGAACCTGCTTACCAATATGGGAGACATAAGAGATGTGGGTTCAATTCCCGGGTCAGGAAGATCCCCTGGAGGAGGGCCTGGCCACCCAGTCCAGTTTTCTTGCCTAGAGAATACTGTGGACAGAGGAGTCTGGCAGGCTACAGTCCACTGGTTTGCAAAGAGTGGGACACAACTGAAGCAACTTAGCACACACACTTGGTGAAGCAACTGGGTGCCAAGACCAATAATAAAAGAGAAAGCAAACTAGAGTTATGATTTGGAAACTGGATCTAACATTTTAAAGATAAGTGGAATCAATGTGGGGTCAGGATAAGACAGCCAACTCCCCAGTAGCATAGAATTATTACAGTAGCAACAAATTTTAAGGGAATACATCTTTAATTCTATTTTATTTAAAAAATATTCCTGTAAAGTATTAAATATCTCACATCAAAGATTTCCAAATTATTTAAGAGTAAATTTAATTAAGAATTATGTCCTCACTTGGTATCATGTTCTAACTAAAGGCTGAAGCTTTTAGATACATTTAGCCATAACCAAAAGAGTTAGAAATATTCTTGCTCATATATTTCCTGATATACCGTTATAGTACAAGCTTTCTTTGTGACTCAGCAGTAAAGAATCTGCCTACAATGAAAGAGACTCAGGAGAGGAGAGTTTGATCCCTCGGTCAGGAAGATCCCCTGGAGGAGGGCATGGCAGCTCACTCCAGTATTCTTGCCTGGAGAATCTCACGGATCAACCAGCCTGGCCAGCTACAGTCCACGGGGTCACAAAGAGTCAGACACGACTGAAGTGACCAAGCACACACACACACACACAACCTTATAGTTCAGTAGCTAATTTAGAGTGAATAGTCTCTTACTTATAAAAGTTTATATTTTAGTTTGAAATCTAGCAGCACTGGATATTTTCTGTTAAGAGTTTATTTTCAAATAAAATCATTTCTAATTTGATACAGGTTTGAAATTTTAAAGTTTATTTTTCTTTGGATATAGATCTAAATTAAAATAAAATATGTACATACTAGTTTTTGAATACTAAACTTGTAACTCTATATTGCCAACCGTATCTGTTATATATTAAAGGATGTATTACTTTCTAGACACAAAATTTGTGTATCTGAGAAAACCTATATTTAATTCCAATATTAGTAAACTAATTTGGGCATAAAGTTTGAACCACACCTAAAGATATTTTCCTTGTGAAGGAAAATTCACAAACTTGGAACTGGACCTACAGAAAAAGTCTTAAAAAAGTTATTAGTAGGAAGTAACAGTACTTGCCACAAATATATCTCTAAAAAAGGAAATAGATTATGAAACATGCATTTTACTTGATATGTATAGTATTGGATTCTGATGCTGAAGTTATACAAACAATATTTGGGGGAATGCTTCAGAATGCTATTGTTTGAAAAGCGTGTTTCTATCAAAGCAGTTCAGGAAGCCACTGCATTGGAATCGGGAATACCTAAGAAACTGCCTTTCTGAAAGTTGTTTGCTCTTCTGCCACCTGAAGTTAATAGATTTACCATGTGCTCAAATATATACTTTTGAATTAGATGTAATTAACATGTCAGGTAGATGAGAAATATTTAGTGAGGAAAATATAGTAATCTTGAAAAGAAAAATATTATGTATAATATTTATTAAGGTTTCATGATATTTCTCTTACTTTTTAGTGTTTTATAAGCACATTCTTTTTTGTCTGGCATACTGTTAAATGTGTGAAAAAAACTTTACAGAATATCTGAGAACTTCTGTTTTGCTACTTTATTCATCTCAATGGTAATATTTTACTTGATCAGTTGTTTTACCTGGAAATTTTTTTTAAAGAAAGCAAAGATCATATCTGAGTTCATATCTGAGTTCATTTTTTTAAAATACATTATGAAAAAAGGAAGTGGGTAAAATTTTAGTCAATTAGCCATCCCCTTGCAGCCAGTGGTTCTAAATTTCTGAATTAAAATTCAAAATTAAGGCATAATAATCTCCTAAGATTTCCTTGAGAGAGCCTTTATGTTGAATGCAATTGTATTGTTATCTTGTTATTTCCTCCTTCTGTTAGAGAAAATGTCTGCTTCCCACTTAGAGTTTTAATTGGTTCTCATCATGAAATCTCCACTTCTAATATTATCTTGCTGAATGCTCCTGGTATATCCTCTGGAACACAATTTCTATGAGATGTTGGTAATTTGAAACAGATTTAGAAACAATGATAATCACACAATACATCCATAGAATTATATAACCATTGAATAGATTTATTTTTGGTATTTTAATAAAATGTATGTATGACATACTTTGATTTTAATCCTTTTGTGTTTCTGAATAGTAATGTAAAGCACTTATGGTAGTGGCAAGATAAAGACATGAGATTTACTGGTTTAATTAATTCACTCTGTTAAAATTTTTTGTTGATGGGTGGTTTCTTTACATCACACATTGATTTCATTGGCATAAGAAGCAGAATTATAGGAATCAAAATAAATATTATTAAATTAAAGATGCTATATGATCAAATTTCAAATATACATGCCATACAAACATGCACACACAGGTTAGTTTTCAGTCTTTTTTAGAAGTAAGTTTAAAAGTTTACCAACAACATAGTTTACCTAAAAGTTTTTGCATCCTTTACTTTCAATTATTTATGTCATCAAAATGCATACCAAAGGAAACTAAGTAATTATTGCATAGAAATGTGCTCTCTTTTACTTGTTTCTTTCATTCCATTTCCTTCTGAAATATTTCTGTCTGATCTTACCTCAGAACCTCTTTCATTGTATCAGATTTTACCTCAGAACCTCTTTTTCTTTCTGTCAATTTTTACCTCAGAACCTCCTTCTTTCTATACGATTTTACTTCAGAACCTCCTTCTTTCTGTCAGATTTTACCTCAGAACTACCTTCCTTCTGTGAGATTTTACCTCAGAACCCCCATCTTTATATTCTCAAATGTATTGTCAGATCTAATTTTCTCAACTATTCCTTGCCCTGTTGTTCAGTCACTCAGTCGTGTCCAACTTTTTGTGACTCCACAGACTGCAGCACACCGGGCTTCCCCATCCTTCACTATTTCTCAGAGCTTGCTCAAACTCATGTCCATTAAGTCAATGATGCCATCCAACCATCTCACCCTCTGTCAACCCCTTCTCCTCCTGCCTTCAATCTTTCCCAACATCAAGCTTTTTTCCAATGAGTTGGTTCTTCACAACAGGTGGCCAAAGTATTGGAACTTCAACATCAGCATTAGTCCTTCTGGTGAATATTCAGGGTTGATTTCCTTTAAGATTGACTGGTTTGATCTCCTTGAAGTTCAAGGGACTCTCAAGAGTCTTCTCCAGCACCACAGTTCGAAAGCATCAATTTCTTGGGGCTCAGCCTTCTTTCTGGTCTTTATGTATACATTATATATTTAGTTTTGACTGCTCTGGGTCTTCATTGCTGCTGTTTTCTCTAGTTAGTCGCTCAGTTAGTCCTGTTAGTCGTTCTGTTGTGTCCAACTCTTTGTGACCCCATGGACTGGGGCTCGCCAGGCTCTTCTGTCCATGGGACTATCCAGGCAAGAATACTGGAACAGGTTGCCATTTCCTTCTCCAGGGGATCATCCCGACCCAGCATCAGGGTTTTTTCCAATGAGTCAGCTCTTCGCATCAGGTGAAGAAAATATTGGAGCTTCAGCTTCAGCATCAGTCCTTCCAATGAATATTCAGGGTTGACTTCCTTTAGGATTGACTGGTTTGATCTCCTTGCAGTCCAAGGGACTCTCAAGAGTCTTTGCCAGCACCACAGTTTGAAGGCATCAGTTCTTTGGTGCTCAGTCTTTTTTATTGTCCAGCTTACATCCATATATAACTACTGGAAAAACCATAGTTTTGACTAGATGGACCTTTGTCAACAATGTAATGTCTCTGCATTTTAATATGGGTTGGTCATAGCTTTTCTTCCAAGGAGTAAGCCTCTTTTAATTTCATGACTGCAGTCATCATCCACAGTGATTTGGGAGCACAAGAAAATAAAGTCTGCCACTGCTTCCATTGTTTCCCCATCTATTTGCCATACCATGGCATGGGACTGGACATCATGATCTTAGTTTTTTTGAATATTGAGTTTTAAACCAGGCTTTTCATTCTCCTCTTTCACCTCCATCAAGAGGCTCTTTAATTTCTCTTTGTTTTCTGCCTTTATGATGGTGTCATATGTATATCTGAGGTTATTGATATTTCTCCCAGCAAACTTGATTCCAGTTTGTGCTTCATTCAGCCCAGCATTTCGCATGATGTACTCTGAATAGAAGTTAATTAAGCAGGGTGACCATATATAGACTTGACTTCCTCCTTTCCTAATTTGGAACAGTACGTTGTTCCATGTCTGGTTCTAACTGTTGCTTCCTGACCTGCATACAGGCTTCTCAGGAGGCAGGTCAGGTGGTCTGGTATTCCTCTCTAAGAATTTGCCACAGTTTGTTGTGATCTACACAGTCTAAGTCTTTAGCATAGTCAATGATTTTGCTAAGTTCCTTTTTATTTCTTAATGTTATTATTTGACAACTAACTTATTGATATGTCAATATTTTTCAAAGTTTTACAGAAACTTAGTGAGATATCCATACATTAAAGCACTACATATCCTAGTGAATATTTTCCATGTAGCTAGCTCCTTTTTTTCTAAAACACTAAAAGATGATTCTCTTTTATGTGCAAGAGAACACAATTATTGTAGAGATTATTATGAGCTCTCAAGTTTTTCACAAAGCTGTTGGATTATGTCTTCTTCATTTCTCCCTTATAAAAGATATTGAAAGATATGGATTGAGCTAAGATATGTATTTATCTTTTCTCCCTCCTGAAACACCCCCCAAAATTAGCTACAAAATTAGGGTAAAAATCTATTAACCATCAAGAAACATGGAATTGTAGAATATAACACAAATTTTAAGAAATTTTGTGAAATTGTAAAGATGACTTATGAGTTGCAATTGACTCTTGTGACCAAAGCTCAACATTCAGAAAACTAAGATCATGGCATCTGGTCCCATCACTTCATGGGAAATACATGGGGAAATAGTGGAAACAGTGTCAGACTTTATTTTTTGGGGCTCCAAAATCACTGCAGATGGTGACTGCGCCATGAAATTAAAAGACGCTTACACCTTGGAAGGAAAGTTATGACCAACCTAGATAGCATATTGAAAAGCAGAGACATTACTTTGCCAACAAAGGTCTGTCTAGTCAAACCTATGGTTTTTCCAGTGGTCATGTATGGATGTGAGAGTTGGACTGTGAAGAAGGCTGAGCGCTGAAGAATTGATGCTTTTGAACTGTGGTGTTGGATAAGACTCTTGAGAATACCTTGGACTGCAAGGAGATCCAACCAGTCCATTCTGAAGGAGATCAGCCCTGGGATTTCTTTGGAGGGAATGATGCTGAAGCTGAAACTCCAGTACTTTGGCCACCTCATGGGAAGAGCTGACTCATTGGAAAAGACTCTGATGCTGGGAGGGATTGGGGGCAGGAGGAGAAGGGGATGACAGAGGATGAGATGGCTGGATGGCATCACTGACTCGATGGACGTGAGTCTGAGTGAACTCTGGGAGTTGGTGATGGACAGGGAGGCCTGGCGTGCTGCGATTCATGGGGTCGCAAAGAGTCGGACACAACTGAGCGACTGAACTGAACTGAACTGAACTTGTGACCAAAGGGAGTTCAAGCCTAAATTAGGGCTGTTTCTAGAAATTGGCATTGAACTAGAAATAAACAATCAGGTTAAATTCTATAGACAGGACAATGGGCTTTTAGCTTTTCTTATCTACCCATATTGACTTACCCACACCCCCACAGTCAGTAAGCCAAACTGTTATTCTCTGAGATTTTGGGACAGGGTATAGCTGAAGGCAAAGGTGCCAGGGGATTAAATGAAAGCTTGAATCCTGACTAATCAGAATATCCAGTCAGTCTGCTTTCTCCATGCCTTGTTCCCAGGACAGCATCCAGACATACATTCCATTCGGCAAAAAAAATTACACTTTTCTCTAAAGGAGTGGAGTTCACGAGAGACAATGTCTAAGCAGACTTACACTGGGGGATACTCAGAAATAACCACCAAGCATTGTACAGGGCAGGGCATGGATCAACCACTCCCCTTTACAAAGAATTTCAATAAGCTTCACTTAATTATAGAAAAGAGACCAAACCTTGAGAAATTCAAGGAAAGCCTTAAAAAAAAAAAAAAAAGCCAAAACAAACGAGGGTGTGCAGAGGAGGGATAAACAGAGACAGAGAAAGGACAATATAAAAAGTTAAATTATAAAAAAAAAATCAACCAGATAAGAGACAAGAGTTGTACTAATTGGAGGAAAAATCAGGAAGCTATAAATAAAAGAATAAAGCACACTTCCCCTGCCCCTCCAAAAGGAAGTCTTAGAAATTAAAAATAGAAAAAAATTTAATTAAGAAATAAGTAGAAAATCTAGAAGATAAGGTAGATTGATAAGTCCTAGAAAGTAGAATGGAATGACACAGATATAAAAACTAGGAAATGAGTTGTTAAAGAAAACTTTGAGGATTGATCCATGTGGCCCAACATCTGACTCACAGGTACTTGAGAAAAGAAGGACAGAATGAAAATAAATGAGGCTAAAGAGTCCTGAAGTCAGGAGAGTGGCTAAGGATTTCTCACAGAAACCTCAGAGCAGTGAGTGTGTAGAGAAAGCCATCTAGATAAGAGCAGAAAGAGAAGTTGAGATAAGGAGGATCTCCTAGAATAGAACATACACATAAATAGATACATTATCTGATGTAACTGAGTGTTGGAGAAATTGTTGCAAGGAATATGATGGGTTTTGGAGTGTATGGGAAAAGCAGATGTCTATATTTAGAAGACCAAGTAAAGAAAAAGACTCAGAAAAATAATTGTAGGAATAAGAAAATGTAATGTTTGGCATGTTATGTGGCTCAGCTATAGGCAATAGTAATACTTCAAAAAATTTTTAGAAAATAATGATATAAGCATATTAGCAGATGTATGATCCCTTCTGTTTTAAGTGGCTAGCACTCTTCCAAGCACATAGTATATATTCAAATCAATATGAATATATTATAAAACAAATAGACACTTTCATGGCTGTGGGTGCTCAGAATGACGTCTAGTTCTAGTTCTTACCAGTGGGTTTACATTGGGTCTGTAATTAAAGTTCAAGAGCTCTCATTGCATCAGCTGTAACACAGATATACAGTTTTCTCTCTGAGCTTTAGAGAGTATAAATTAAATTTGTATCTTTAAATTCATTTTGAAAACTATAAAATAATATAACACACAAACAGCCCTCACTTTATATGCTAGGGCAGACTCTGAAAATGATCATTCATGCTAAAGCCATATAAAGTGATTTTTAATAATCAATGAGAAAAAATTAAAATTGCTCCATATCTTTAGAAATTTTGAGAAAACATTAAAAGTATCTTACTATCATTTATAAATGTATGCTGCTGCTGCTGCTGCTAAGTTGCTTCCGTCGTGTCCGTCTCTGTGCAACCCCATAGATGGCAGCCCACCAGGCTCCCCCATCCCTGGGATTTTCCAGGCAAGAACACTAGAGTGGGTTGCCATTTCCTTCTCCAATGCATGAAAGTGAAAAGTGAAAGTGAAGTCGCTCAGTCATGTCCGACTCTTCGCGACCCCATGGACTGCAGCCCACCAGGCTCCTCCGTTCATGGGATTTTCCAGGCAAGAGTACTGGAGTGGGGTGCCATTGCTTTCAAACCCTACAGACCGCTAAAGAGCAATGTGAAGAGCTTTCGCAAACCTTAATTGCTCCATATAGGGATGTTGGGTTTCCTTCTTGGCAAAATGCGTGAAGCTGCCTCAATTAGGAATAGGCTTCCTTGGCCTTTAATGGCTCTTTTCAGCGCCAGTGACTAGGTGTTCTCATTTTCTTTTTTCATGCTGTTCTCATATGCCTTTCTGAATACTCTTACTATGGTTATTCACTCCATAATGACTCTTGAGAATCTGTTTTGTCATTTCTCTGGCTCAAAGTCCCCAAATTGTCACATGTATTTAAAAGTTTTTGACCACTTCTCTTCACACATATTTCTCCGAAGGATATCTTTATAATCATCACATGCATATTGGTATATTAATGAGATACTAGTGTTTAGACCTACTTTGGGGAGCTCTGTGTATAAATCAATCATTTTCTCTTAGGCCTTTACTGGAAATTCAGGCACTTTCTTTGCACCAGAAATTTTTAAAATTATTTTTTAATTGAAGTATAATTGCTTTACAGAATTTTGTTATTTTCTGTCAAGCATCAACATGAATCAGCCATCAGTATACATACGTCCTCTCCCTGTTGAACCTCCCTCCCATCTCCCTCCCCATCCCACCCCTCTAAGTAGCCACAGAGCCTCTGTTTGAGTTCCTTGAGTCATACAGCAAATTCCCACTGGCTCTCTCTTTTACATATGGTAATGTAAGTTTCCATGTTACTGTCTCCATACATCTCACCTTCTCCTCCCCCACACAACCCCATGTCCGTAAGTCTGTTCTCTATGTCTGTTTTTCCATTGCTGCCTTGCAAATAAATTCATTGGTACCTTCTTTCTAGATTCCATATATGTGCATTAGTATATGATATTTATCTTTCTCTTTCTGACTTACTTCACTCTGTATAACAGGCTCTAGGTTCATCTACCTCCTTAGAACTGACTCAAATGTGTTCCTGTTTATGGCTGAGTAATATTCCATTGTATATATATACCACAGCTTCTTTATCCATTCATCTGTGGATGGACGTCAAGGTTGCTGCCATGTTCCAGCTATTGTAAATAATGCTGCAGTGAACATTGGGGTACATGTATCTTTTTCAATTTTGATCTCCTCAGGGTATATGTCTAGGAGTGGGATTGCTGGGTCATATGATTTGCATCAGAATTTTAAGGTAATTAAAATTCTGACAAATTTCACTTATCAAAAATGAAATCCAAATCAATTATTTTTCTGTTTTGTTTTCCTATCTACTGCTGTCAGCATTACCAAAGTCATTCCTTATATGAGGCAGAGAATCAGATGACATTTCATCATTTAATACTCAAAATCTCTAAGGAATATTCTCCCAGAACAGATATAAAACCCTGATATTGAAAAAATAACACAGTTTAAAATCCCCCCCCCCATAAATAATTCTTCCCACTCTTCAACAAATATGACTCTTATTTGTATCCTGGAAAAATGCATACCTATTTCATGTTGAAAAATTAGAAGGGAATGTTTGCAAATGTATTTTTATAAATATATTTTGTCAACAGTCAAAACAGTGAAACAATTGACACGCAGCATTGAGAGCCTATAGCAATTAGGAAAGGCTAGGAATCAAGTGGAAGATAATGACTGATGAAAGGGTAATATTGAATATATTGTAATTCACTTTTTCCCTTTAAGATTAGTGTTTGTGGTAGTTTTAACCCCATGCTCTCCCCATGCCCTACCATGCCTCAAGACTTGAGAAATTCAAGGAAGTTAGTTATCAGACTAAAAATATCATGGCAAGTCTTACTTTGTAACTTTTTGAGAAATGAGTGCTCTCACAGCAAGGAAACAGACTCACAGCAATGTCAATCAAATATAATCAATCAGATTATATTTATTTCAGAATCACAATTACAACAGGCTATAAATGTCAGAATGGAGAAGGTGATGGCACCCTACTCCAGTACTCATGCCTGGAAACTCCCATGGATGGAGGAGCCTGGTAGGCTGCAGTCCAGGGGGTCACTGACGGTCGGACATGACTGGGCGACTTCACTTTCACTTTTCACTTTCATGCGTTGGAGAAGGAAATGGCAACCTACTCCAGTGTTCTTGCCTGGAGAATCCCAGGGACAGGGGAGCCTGGTGGGCTGCCATCTATGGGGTAACACAGAGTCGGACACGACTGAAGTAACTTAGCAGCAGCAGCATAAATGTTCAGAATTGTATTCTTATATTACTTAAAGATAAATTCTAAGCTGTGAAATATCTTTAAAATGTACCTGTTTGACTAGAGGTGCTCTAGTCTGCAGTGTCATAACTATAGACTCCCAATAAGTGATGTCAAAACAAGAACTCTCTAAACTGACTGAGATTCATTTAGGTAAGAAATAATATATTGTTACTTATTCTGTTTTTCCCTTTCATTGAATATTCTTTCCAAGTGATTAGAGAAATTTATGTAATTGTTCCTTTTATAATTACAATAATCTTGAGTAGAAGAGAAGAACATATCTGGAAATAAAGTTTTTCCTCAATGTACTTTGCATTAAAGAGGGTAATAATAATGATTAAATCTAACTATGGATGAGTTCACCTTAATATGCTAGTTATCTGCATTCTGCTTTATGATGTAAAACTAGAATAATATGACTGGACATCTTGTACTAATGCAATAGCATTTGTTTTAGTATCTTGACCAAACCTGTTTTTTGAGGAACAAGACTGACTACTTTTTGCCTTAGTGGCAATAAATTATATCAGATAGCCAATTGCATGAAAACATTACAAAAGAGGAAGACTTGAATGGTTAATATTTTTAGCCATAACTTAATTGCTTGTTTTTAATCCATAGAATGAAAAAGGAAAGTCAGCAATAAGTTACATACTCCAAAATATATGGCATGCAATAGATTCATTTTTGTGAAAGTCTTTTCTCCTTTTACTTGTTTTTTATTCCCCTTATCCTTATTCTTTACTCCTGAGCCAGCAACATTCTATGTTTCCAGTGTTTCTTTTTAGTAATATGCTACTGTTTTGTTTTGTATACTTTCTAGCATGTAAATGATATGCACAATGAATCTTTCAATGTTATTTCATATATATTTCATCCATTATACTTAATTGCTGCATGACACAGTGATTCAGCATATTTTCCCTTCTACTGGTGAACATCTAACTTGCATCTGTCTCTCTGTTACAGCCATCTTGCAATAAAGAACACCTTGATAAATGTCCCTATAACAAACTGGTGTGACTAGTTCTTTAGTGTGTCATCCAAGGAGCAGGATTTGGATTCTCTATCTGTGAATTCTTAGTTTGACAGAGCTCTCCCATCTAAATCTCCCATCTGGAATGGCTGCACCAGCTTACAATGCCACTGACATTTTTTCAGGGCTTTTACACTTTTTATTTTCTCTGGAAACTACTCATTTCCTTTCCATTTTACTAATAGGGTTACCATCTTATCCCTATTGACTTGTGAATTCTAGAAAAGAGTTTCTTGTTAGTTTTAAATACTGTAAATATTTTCTTCCCTGATCTTTTATTTGTATATTAATTTTGTCATCCACTTTTGTGAAGTTTTAATTTACTTTATCAAATTTATCAACATTTTTGCCTTAGGCTTTTGTTTTGTTTTTTTACTGTCAGGGCATTTCAAAACTATAAAACATGATATCATGAATTGTTATGATTTTACAGATGCTGAGTAACATTTGTCCTGTTTCTATTTTTGTAACAACTTGTGTTAGATGGCAATTAGTGACTCCTTGAACATTTATTAAAGCTCACCTTTAAGCAGCCCAAAGCCATTTTAATACTATGACATCTACCAGAATGTATGATCTCAAAACTGATTGTATAACAACAGATGATAAAATTCATTATAGCACTTCTTTAAAGCTCTAGGACTAAATAGCTATTCTATATCAACATCATACTCAGCAGAACAAGACTAAGATATGGTACTTAGTCTTCAGTCATGGCTCCCTAAAATTCCTTCCCAATTCGTGAAATGTTGAATGAACCATTGTATAGATATTAGGGTGATTTGAAAGGGTTTTGAACAACATAGTAAAATTCTTGTGATACAATATTAAGAGAAACTCAAAATGATTACCACTAGATAAACCATAAACTGAATGGATCTTTATTACTTTTCAGTTAAAAAAAAGTTGTAATCTTTTTGTCTTCCTTTTTCCTTCTAGCCCTCCATGCTTTTTCTTTCCTTCCTTTCTTTTTTCCTTCCTTGCTTCCTTAATTTAAATATTTGGCATAGAATATACATTTTCATCTTTTGAAAGGGATGAAAAAGTAACGCTAAGTTAAACCACATTAAAGATAGATTTTTAAATTAAAGTTGACATATAGACCTTGATACAAGTCAAAGTCTAAAAAGTACGTCAACAACCTATTGCCAAAGAAAAAAACATTTAAATAACTGTCCTATATGTTTTCCCAACCCAGTGATATTAATACAAAATATTATAATGAACTTCACCTGGTAAAAAAATCCCACAAAATGTGCTTACAACATAAGAGAACAGAATGCAGGCTGACACATAATAACACCCATCAGGATGCTGGAGGAAACTGGAAACAGATACTGTGTTGGAGAGTAATGGCTGGTCTGATGTTAGATGGTGTGATTTGAAGAGGTTACCCCAAATGGGATGTGTAGCTCTTTTGCCCCAGGATCATGACTGCTGTTCTCATGATTTATATAAGCATGTGGCATTCTACAATGCTCCCCCTCCATAAAAATCATCCTTTGCCAGCTGGGTGATGTTAACTAGGAACTAATCATAAACATCTGGCTAGTTTATATGCATGTTGCCTTCACCCCCAGATTGTCACTGAATGAAATATCTGTCTACTTTCATACGAATTGTTTTAGCTTTTTAAAATTTTTCTCATAATAAGAAAGTATTTCTTTTTAGTATTTTTAGTCCCACTAGTTTTTGTTTGCTTATTCCTTGAACCAACTCTTAGAATTTAACAAAACTTGTTTTCACTTGAAATACATAGCCTCATTCTTAACATTATATGAAAATCTCTGACATTTTCTATTCAACTTAGCAATGAATTTTTTACTTGTAAATAATAGCCCATGATATAGTATTTTATTAGAGAAGCAATAGTGTTTCAAATCAGTCTTATGTAAATTTATTTTATTCAGGAACACAACAGAACCACCTCATATAATGTTTAGGTACTTAATTTATGAATAATAGGAAACACTCCCAACCTAATTATCATTTATTCATTTCTTTATTTTTTCTCTCTCTCCCCTTCTCTCTCTCTCCCCCTCTTCTCTTCCTTCTTTTCTCTCTCTTGAATTCGTTTGCAGTATCTTACTAACTACTGAATTTTTTCTGAAATTTTTCTCATACCAATGTACTTGCTAAAGTTTATGAATATCCAATTATTAATATCTAAAATCTTTTTTTTTTTGTTTTTACCACACCTTTGTAGAGGGAATGTACTATCATGAGAGCTAGAAAAATATTAATATCAGAAATATTTTCTCTTTGAAATTCTGCTTTAGAAATCTTTCTTCTTTAGAAATTTAAAAATCTTGATGTGATCGCCCATGTGATCTTTCTACTCATTTCCATGCTTTCCTCTGCCCTTTCCAGTTAATCATCAATTTCCCCACAAAAGTTATTTCTAACAGAAAACTTTGCGTAGACTTCTTCTTAGCTTGCCCCTCCACGTATGCCAAGAGTCAGGTTGACTTTTGTGTTTTTTGTTTTGCTTTGGTGTGTGCTCTGTGTTTTAACTTTCCAACTAGAGTTTAAATGCTTGAGAGTGCAGGCTGGTTTCTACTGATAAAATACTCCGCAGAACAAAACAAAACAAAACTGCTTCATAAAACTCATGGGCTGGTGTTATGTGCTGCATAATATATAAGTTCTTGTCTATTCTACAAGGATATTGTATTTAAGCTAATATTATTTTATTCAACTTTCAACTTAATATCATAGCAATAACTGTACTCACTAGGCAATCATAGAGCTGAGTTTAATATATCAAAATTGGGTTTAATATTTTCACGAAATAGTGGAATGATAACCTTTTGAAGTATGGTAAATTTTAAAGGATTATAACCTACTTCACAAATGTAATATGTACCACAGTTTTCTAAGAGAATTTGCAACTAAAATTTGCAGTATTTGAAAAAAGGAAAAAGTTGATTAATGTCTCCACTTCTGAGAGAATGATTAGCACCAAATATTGTGCTAAGCATTTTACAGGTATCATCTTAGTCCATCCTATCATTGGCTATTATCGTTATTTTTGCAGATAAAGAAACTGCAGCTCAGGAATTTAAGCAAATTGTCCAAGGTTTTAGCAAAGAATTGGCTGAGTCAGTTTGAACCCAAGCCTGTCTGGATACAATTCTTGTACATGATCTGCATAAAGAAAATATAAACTTAAAACTCAAATTCCAAATACCTACATGGTAGTTGAATATGAATTTCCATTCTTCTTGTATTACCAATGTGGTTTATTTATATTACCCGTGCAGTGTTAAATATCTAACATCCCTTTCCTGCACAGAATCTTTCTGTTAGAAAATTTCTATGAATTTTTATTAGAATTATTTTTCAAAAACAACCCTAAGGCTGTTCTCTTAGAGATGACACCTAATAACAGGCAAATTGCAAAGTTACTTGACAGTCATGATACACTCTCTATATTACACAGAACAGCTGTCTAAGAAGACTTTGGTAATCTTAAACTTGATAGAATTTTATATTCTTCCTGTCAAATCTGTATGGGGCTGCTCTAGCTCTAAATTCATCTAAAATACATTTGAGTACATATGTCCGAAGGGAATCTGTAAGAACTCTGGAAGTATGGAATAAATTTTGATTCACACTGTTTTTATAAGCTAACACTTTATATTCATGGTGGATGAATGTGTACATTGAAACAAAAGTATTTTATTTTCTCGGTATAGCAGTGGGATAGTTAATAAGTTTATCTTTATGGTTCTGTAGTGTATGCCTCCAAAACTGTATTGTAACTAATGTTTAAATTGTACACCAAGAATTCCAGGGTTGAAAAAGAGAGAAGGGGAGGGTCAATAGGAAACGGAAGCACAAAACAGTAGATGGAAAAGAAAGCAGGGCTGGCTGAAAGAGTAAGAAAAAATGCCTTAATTTTCCCCCAAATGGGAAAAATTATCTGGTAGAACATCCGAAGTGCTGTCTTAATCAAACTATAGCAATACTACTCTATTTCAGAAAGGTAAAATTGTACATTACTTCAAAGCTGTGATTTCATGGAATTTAATTGGTAGTGTTTCTTCAAAGTCTTTATACCATATGAAATTTCCTCAGGGAACAGGTGATTAGCTGGGGGGCGGGGGCACGGTGGGGATTAGATGGGGATACAAATAACCACAAAGACAGACAGAAAATACTGTTATACAACAGATACACAAATGCTATAAATGAAAAGTCAAGTAAACTTCACAGGAGGAGATGATTTTTTAAATAAATCTCAAGGAATCAGTGCAATTTATCTAGGGATATGTACAATGGTCCATCTAGTCAAGGCTATGGTTTTTTCAGTAGTCATGTATGGGTGTGAGAGTTGGACCATAAAGAAAGCTGAGTGCTGAAGAATTGATGCTTTTGAACTGTGGTGTTGGAGAAGACTCTTGAGAGTCCCTTGGACTGCAAGGGGATCCAACCAGTCCATCCTAAAGGAAATTAGTCCTGGGTGTTCATTGAAGGGACTGATGTTGAAGCTGAAATTCCAATACTTTGGCCACCTGATGCGGAGAGTGGATTCATTTGAAAAGACCCTGATGCTGGGAAAGATTGAGGGCAGGAGGAGAAGGGGACAACAGAGGATGAGACGGTTGAATGGCGTCACCGACACAATGGACATGGTTTGGGTGGATTCTTGGAATTGATGATGGACAGGGAGGCATGGCGTGCTGCAGTTCATGGGGTTGCAAAGAGTCACACACGACTGAGTGACTGAACTGAACCGAACTGATATGCAATGGGAGGCTTCCCAGGTGGCTCACGGTAAAGAACCCCCCTACCAATGCAGGAGATGCAGATTCAGTCCCTAGGTCTGGAAGATCCCCTGGAGAAGGAAATGGCAATCCACTCTAGTATTCTTGTCTGGGAAATCCCACGGACAGAGGAGCCTGGCAGGCTACAGTCCTTGGGGTCCCAAAAGAGTTGGACACAACTTACCAACTAAGATAGTTCAGGCATGGGAAACATAATTGGATGGGTAACCAAAGATTGATCACAGTTGGGCATGTTTGATGATTAGCCAACTTTAGGGGAAGACTGGAAAGATGGAGTTAAGTCACGATGATGGGTGTGCCTTGCAGAACTCTCTAAAGAGATGCTGTCATAGGCTATTTTCACTTTCTTTGAAAGGAAGGGAAAGGGTTAGTTACTCCATTGTGTCTGACAATTTGCGACCCCATGGACTGTAGCCTGCCAGGCTTCTTTGTCCATGGGATTCTCCAGTCAAGAATACTGGAGTGGGTTGCCATTTCCTCCTCCAGGGGATCTTCCCAACCCAGATATCAAACCCAGGTCTCCCACATTGCAGACAGATTCCTTTACCATCTGAGCTACCAGGGAAGTCCAGAGGACTCTGTGGCTGCATGGGCCTTACACTCCAGGAAAAGATTGTCAGGATGGACTTGTCACTGGTATCTCTTTCCTCATACAATATGTGCACATGCATGTCAGGATAAAAGAAAGTAAAATCTGCCATCTGTCTTCTACATAAAATGATGGAACTCTCATCAGCAGAATGAAGAGCAATCTCTTGAAGGGGTAACTGGAAAGGTGGTCATTCAGCAGGGGTGAAGGTGGTCACCCTGCAGGGATGAAGACAAGGGTGCCTCACGTGGATGCATCCTTCCCCGGGATCTCTGGTAGCAGAAAAAGGAGGGCCACCTGGTTTGGAACTCCTGGATCTGAGAGGGCTGAGGGAAAAATGAGGATACTGCTGCCCCAGCTCCCTGGCTTTCTCAGCTTTTCTGTAAGCCTCTCAGCAAGCATAAGTGGCCAGCCAGGGTCCTGAGCAGTGAGCCTTTTCCCAGCTCCTTCCCTCCCTCGACTGACAAGTTAAGATCCCGTGGATTTAATCACAGCATCTTGAGTTTGTGAGTGTAAAATAAGTGTCAGAGTGGGGGCTTCTCTCACCAACTCTGCATATTAATAGTTAGTGAAATATTGAAAGCACAAAATATTGAATATTTTTGCTGCTGTGTGACCTTGGTAAGCCTCAATTTTCTAATATGCAAGATGGAAACAAGACAAGTACTTACTGTATGGGGTTGCTGTGAATGATAAATAAACCTCTATATGTAAGGCTATTAACACATGGCCTGAGGGCTTCCCCAATAGCTTAGCAGTAAAGAATCTCCCTGCAGTGCAGGAGATGCAGGGGACACAGGTTTGATCCCTGGTCTGGAAGATCCCCTGCAGAAGGAAATGGCAACTCACTCCACTATTCTTGCCTAGAAAATCCCACAAACAGAGGAGCCTGGCAGGCTACAGTCCAAAGGGTCATAAAGAGTTGGACATGACTGAGCACAGCACATTAACACATGACCTAAACCATATTAAATGCTCAGTAAATTTAGCCGTGTGTTGGGGGGGTAGACATAGCAGAGAAGGCCAATGTGTAGTTCAAGGTTTAAACTTAAGGTAGTATGATTAATCAAAAAATTGAATTTAGGTTGAGAGGATTTTAGAGTAAGATTGGGAAGGGAAGTGGATATACGGATGAGAAGTATGGTTTGGATCTTGCTGCGTTTTAGATAGTATAGCATTTAAATGTTGGCAGTACAACCTAGTAGAGATGCCTTGCAAACCATTATACATGTGGTTGGGACTGAATTTCAGAAATTCTGTACAGAATATGTGTTGTTGCTGATTTTTTAGGGAATTGATAGAGAGATAAGATATCTAAATATGAAGTGAATTAGAAAGAAAATAATTTCTAAAAGGTGATAAATATCAAAATAGCGGTGAAAATAAAGAGAAAGGAAATTTTAAAGAGGAAATAGAGTGAAATGTTGCATGGAGGTGAAGTAAATAAAATGGAAGTAAAACTAAATAGACTACAAATTTATCTGTCAGGTAAGTTTACAGAACAATTTTAGTAAGTTTATAAACTCAGTGTTCTGAAGTTATCTATGTAAGATAGATTTTTTAAAAATACATGCTTTTAAACATTGGATCATGACTCTAGGATCCTTTTTCAGAAAATCACTAAAAATGTCAATTTCAAAATATGTCACACTTGCCTGTGTATTATCATTGACATCAGTTCCAATTATTTGGAGATTTGTATACAAGAAACTGATTCACATAATCATTCAGTGATTTTGGATGAATTTCTATCTCAGTGCTGAACAGATTCTGTTTAATATTGAATCAGTACCCACTAGAATTGAATCTTTGCCGCTTGCAATCTAGTTGGAGAGATAAACCTATGGATAGGTGATTTCAATGCAGTGAAGAAGTTTGGTGATTAAAGGATATATAGGTACTGGGGGGCACCTGGAAGATGCACTCAATTCTGTCTCAGATTTCTTAAAGAAGACAATGCCTGGTACAGTCTTAAAGGATGTTTGGAAGTCTGCTAGGTAAAGAAAGGGGAAGTAGTGCTCCCAAGTCATAGGAGAGGATGAATCGAGTCTCCAAAGCTTAGATAAGTGTATACTTTAGAGGGAACAATACTTTCTCATTATCAGATAATAATGACCAAAAGCTTATTTGACAGAAAACTTTTTGCCAAGCAGAGGATTTGGTTTGCATTTTTACCAATACATTCTATTATGGGATTTGGGTATGCATATATAAGAAGCAACTGATTTTGAAGAAAGCTGGAAAATCTTTTTTCTTATAATTAGTTATCACTTAAAATTTTTGAAATCATATTGCAAGTATACTCGTTACTAGCATCTCCTGGAAGAAATGAAAATGATGAACTATATGAATGGAGCTATGTGTATGGAGCAGGGAATAATTAACCAATCAAAACTCAGTAGAGAAAGAAAAAAAAGATATTTCTCCAAAATAACATTATAATGACACTTGTTGCCCAAATTTGTTTAGTCAGGAAATTAATTTCTTCATGTAGACTATTTAATTACAGATGTTACTAATATAAACTTTTTAAAAGACAGTTTATATTTTCTTATTTCTGATTATTTTAAAGAAAATAATCTGAACTTAGTTTTGATACTGTGGTGGTTACACATAATGTTAATGGTTTCCTGTTCTAACAGTGATAAATATGACATAAACATTCTAGGAGTAGAAGAAAGCCCAAGTGTTAACCTATTAATATTTTTGAGAGAAGTGAGGTTCATTTACCTGATTCATCTATACATTTCTTTCATTCATTCAACAAATAGTTCTAGAGTGCCTCCTATGTGCTCAGTAGAGGTTCATAGATGAATAGGAGAGCTCTTACCTTCCCCTGGAAAACCTCTAAGCTGGTGTGTATCACAGGTTATAAAGGACACAAGAAGCCTGACACATATTTTTTTTTAAATCTAAGGGACATCAAGAAATCTCTGCAACTATAATCAAACTGTCAAATCTGGGAGGATTGTACCTAGAAGTTCTCTACCATTTCAGAGAGCTCATAAAACTCAATTGGGGAGTTCAAAACCTCTGACCAGTACAAACCCAAGCTCATAAAACTTAATTAGGGAACTCAAAACCTCTGACCAGTCCAAAACTAAAAGGAATCCTCTCCAGCAATATCAGAAACCTTCTTATATAAACGATCAGATGATAAATATTTGTGATTTTGCAGGTCATACCAACTCCATAGAAATTATTTTACCGTGCTGTTTAGCACAAATGTAATTTATAGACAGTATACAAACAAATGGAAATGGCTATGCTTTTAATAAAAAGTAATTTACATAAGCAAGCTATGCACCAAATGAAACTTTTAAAATTTAAATAAATTCAGTTCAGTTCAGTCACTCAGTTGTGTCCAACTCTTTGTGACCCCATGAACTGCAGCATGCCAGGCCTCCTGGTCCATCACCAACTCCTAGAGTTTACCCAAACTCATGTCCATTGAGTCAGTGATGCCATCCAACCATCTCATCCTCTGTCGTCCCCTTCTTCTCCTGCCCTCAGTCTTTCCCAGCATCAGGGTCTTTTCCAGTGAGTCAGCTCTTCACATCAGGTGGCCAAAGTTATTGGAGTTTCAGCTTCAATATCAATCCTTCCAATGAATATTCAGGACTGATCTCCTTTAGGATGGACTGTTTGGATCTCCTTGCAGTCCAAGGGACTCTCAAGAGTCTTCTCCAACACCACAGTTCAAAAGCATCAATTCTTCAGCACTCAGCTTTTTTTATAGTCCAACTCTCACATCCATACATGATCACTGGAAAAACCGTAGCCTTGACTAGACGGACCTTTGTTGGCAAAGTAATGTCTCTGCCTTTTAATATGCTGTCTAGATTGGTCATAACTTTCCTTCCAAAGAGTAAGTGTCTTTTTATTTTATGTCTGCAGTCACCATCTGCAGTGATTTTGGAGCCCAAAAAAATAAAGTCAGCTACTGTTTCCACTGTTTCTCCATCTATTTGCCATGAAGTGATGGGACCAGATGTCATGATCTTAGTTTTCTGAATGTTGAGCTTTAAGCCAACTTTCTTACTGTCCTCTTTCACTTTCATCAAGAGGCTCTTTAGTTCTTCTTTGCTTTCTGCCATAAGGTTGGAGTCATCTGCATTTCTGAGTTCACTGATATTTCTCCCAGCAATCTTGATTCCAGCTTGTGCTTCTTCCAGCCCAGCATTTCTCATGATGTACTCTGCATATAAGTTAAATAAGCAGGGTGACAATATACAGCCTTGACGTACTCCTTTTCCTATTTGGAACCAGTCTGTTGTTCCATGTCCAGTTCTAACTGTTGCTTCCTGACCTGCATACAGGTTTCTCAAGAGGCAGGTCAGGTGGTCTGGTATTCCCATCTCTTGAAGAATTTTCCTCAGTTTATTGTGATCCACACAAAGGCTTTGGCATAGTCAATAAAGTAGAAATTGATGTTTTTCTGGAACTCTCTTGCTTTATTGATGACCCAGCTGATTTGGCAATTTGATCTCTGGTTCCTCTGCCTTTTCTAAAACCAGCCTGAATATCTGAAAGTTCATGGTTCATGTATTGTTGAAGCCTGGCTTGGAGTTTTGAGCATTACTTTACTAGCGTGTGACATGAGTGCAATTGTACAGAAGTTTGAGCATTTTTTGGCATTGCCTTTCTTTGGGATTGGAATGAAACTGACCTTTTCCAGTCCTGTGGCCACTGCTAAGTTTTCCAAATTGGCTGGCATATTGAGTGCAGCACTTTCACAGCATCATCTTTTAGGATTTGAAATAGCTCAACTGGAATTCCATCACCTCCACTATCTTTGTTCGTAGTGATACTTCCTAAGGCCCACTTGACTTCTCATTCCAGGATGTCTGGCTCTAGGTTAGTGATCACACCATTGTGATTATCTGGCTGTGAAGATTAATTAGATAAAAATAAAAGCTCAGTTCCTCAGACCCATTAGCCATCTTGCAGGTTCTTAATAGCTTCACATGACTCATGGCTACCATATTTGATGCCAGAGATTGTAGAACATTTCTGACATTGCAGTAAATACTATGAGACAGTATTGCTCTAGAGTTTCTTTATAGCACTGGACTATTCTATCCTGGGTATAGAAAGGTAAAGACGAGGGGCTGGGCTTGATCTTCTTGAGAAGGTCAAGAGAAATAGGGCAACCAGTTTGGTTATGTTGCTAGGGAGTTGAAAGAATTTCTAAGAAGAATACACACACACACACACACATATATATAAATATATATATATATAGGACTTCACTATAATATTAACACAGTTACTCACACCCTGATAATCAATGTATTAAAAATTTATACTCAGCAATTTCAGTATATTAACCCACACAGCATTATACTAGTGAAAGTTGACATCAGTGACTGAGTAATTATGAACTCTGTGTCCCACCACAAAATTTCAATGTACATAATCTTTTTCCTTACTAAAGATTACTAAAGAAGCCAGAGACTATAATATTTTCATTTATTTCTGCTGTCTTTTGTTAGTCAATGAGACAAAGCCTATGTGAAATTTTTTGTAGATTCAAGCATTTGTCAAGAAAGCATTATAAAATAGTTCAAGTCTTTTTGACAAATAGATAAATCTTCTAGATAAATATAAGTTAAGGAAGAGTACACTTGGCTCTAAAGCTAGTAAGAAATGAAAGACCAATCCAATAGTGCAACGAGACAATGAACAAGCATTAGATGACTCTGTTTTGATTTAAACCATACTTGAAGGGTTCTAATTATTCAGTTAAATTAATTGAATTTGAAATCTGAATACAGTTAAAACAATCTAAATTTGTTACTGACAAAGATGATTCAAAAATGAATCTTTCTTAGTCATTTCTGAATAACTTGGAAATTATCATGTGTAATAATAATTGGCAGACATCCATGGCTCTTAGTCTAATGTTTCATGATGACAGTTTCTATCTATAGTGTTAATAATTACTTTAAGCATTTTTCTTGGCAAAGATTTACATGCTCAGGCCACCAGCACTTTCTGTGTTAGGCAATTTGTTTTGTATCTTTCTCCTCACTTGTGAAATTTTTGACAACACTTTTCATCATTTAAAAATTGTACCAAAGAAGTTCCTTGAAATATTAGAGACTTTGCTATTGCTTTCATTAGACATATGTTAAGTTGAAGTCTGATTTTTCTAGAAATGGTCTGGTGCATCTATTTAATATCTGTATGCTTTTATGATTTGAGGTTCTTCTTTTCCCCCCTTTTAAATCAAAGTATAGTTGACTTATTATATGTTGTTTCAATTGCACAACAGTGATTCAATGCCTTTTAATATTAAGTAGCACTGGGAAAATGACTCATTTCAATAAGGTCATTTGTATTGATGGTTCTGAGTATTTAAATGAAACTTTCTACTTCTAATTTCTAGAAATAGAATCTTGTCCTGTGGCACACTTGGTCTCACCCATGGGTTTCAACTTGAATGTAGATCACTAGGGACCTGGGCATGTCCTCCCACTGCTGTTAGTAACCTGTAGATGCAGGCGCATATGGGACTTTTGTGTTCCACCAAAGTAGAACAGAGAAGCAGATAACAGATCATAAAAGGAAAAGAACAGTTCATTTCAGAAATTGAGTTTATCTGCCACTGAAAGACTCTGCTAACCACAGGGGATTTAAACCAAATGTCCAAAGGAGTCTCAAAATGTCGAACCTGATACTTAAACCATGAGCCACTCTCTTGTGTTTGTCCACTGTGCTTCTTACACTGACCCCTGGATATTAGAAAGACCTTATGCCCTTGTGGGAGCCTTTCCATATGCTTCCATTATTAAATGAGTTTGTTCAGCTCTGACTCCAATTGTGATAGTAAACACTATTTCCCACGTTAAAAAGTGAGGATGAACTCCGGGTGGACCTAGTCTGCACACTTAATGTCTCCAGTGGTTTTCCAGTTTGGGAAGGGACGGAGTGTGAATGTTATAAGAACTTACAGACGTGTTGGACATGATGTTTTGAAACTCTCTTGCTCATAATTTTCCTACCACGTTTTTATTTTCCCGGTGCCCTTTGATTTTAGCAAATTCTCTGGAGCCTATTTCCTAGGGGTTTTCATTTGTTTTCTCTTTAAAAATCATTTCTTCCAGGAGAAATCCTCAAACACGTGAAAAATTTGTATTCAATTCAAGCTCCAAGCTTTGCGGGGAACAACACTTAAGAGAGCACTCGGAAGGTGCAGGCCCTGAAAATGCTGTGGGCCGCTTGCTTAACTAGATTGGCTGCATGAAGCATGTGACACCTGGGCTCTGCTGTCTGCGCTGATTGCCTTTTAGCTTCTGAGTGCAATTCAAGGTGATCATTTTAATCTCCAAGGCCCTGTATGGCCTGGGACCCAGTTATCTGATAAATTGCCTCTTTCCCTGGGCCTGGCAATTAATATCAGCCAGAGTGCTGCCACTAACAGTTCCCTGTTTTTAAACTGAGGAACTGAAGGCAGGGGAGTGAGAGTGTATGTGTGGAAGATGGGCGCGTGGAGCATATAAGACCCGTATCCCTGGGACTTCCTAGCACTTTTCAGAAGAGCAAGTATGTAGAAACACGGGATCAAAGTTTCTAACTGGCAGTCTAACTACTCTGATAATTAGTTTTTTAAATATTATCATCACTTCACTTAGATATTTCTTTTATAAAATGGTTTACATTTGGCTTTGATAATATGTCTTTAGTTCTTCAGTGGATGGGTGGCGCTTTTTAAAGTAAAAGCCCCCCTGTATTACTTAAATTCTCAGAAACATAAATCATGATTGGATTCAACAGACAGGTGAAATATTCCTAAAAGAAACTCATTGAATATACATTTATCAGTGTCTCACTGCATGTCAAGTACTTTTTAAATACCAAGGTACAGATATAAAAGGAGCTTATATAATGAAAAAACTATATCACTATTTAAGAATAACTGGTCCATAAAGTCAATGTTTGCTGCTTTCCTTGCATACAAAATCAGAAATAGTATTCGATGAAATTAGTGGTTTATTCTAGCCTCACATGCTATAGTGCATACAGTTCTAAACACTGATATGAATGGGCATTATTTGACACTGGAGTTGAAGACTACACATGAGTTTAGTGATACTGGTTCAAGTCTGTCCAATTCTAATTACCGTCACAAAAAGGAATGCATTAAAGAGATATGAATGACTTACAGAATCAGAACAAAAGAAAATAGTCTAACCCCACTCCAGTACTCTTGCCTGGAAAATCCCATGGACAGAGTAGCCTGGTACGCTGCAGCCCATGGGGTTGCAAAAAGTCGAACGAGACTGAGCGATTTCACTTTCACTTTTCACTTTCATACATTGGAGAAGGAAATGGCAACCCACTCCAGTGTTCTTGCCTGGAGAATCCCAGGGACAGGGGAGCCTGGTGGGCTGCCGTCTGTGGGGTCGCACAGGGTCAGACACGACTGAAGTGACTTAGCAACAGCAGCAGCAGCAGGGAAAGATAGTAAGAGACTCAGGATACTTCTCGAAATGAATCCATTCCAAATCTTTCAGTCAATGCATCACTCTACTCAAGATTTAGTTATCAGGGAGTGAGGCAAGAGAAAAAGTATAAATATTAACTACAGATTGCAGAATCAAGGTTAATTTGTCCATTTAAAGTTTGGCAGATAGAAGCGTCCTCTACTAGGTTTCCAATAGGTTTCGTAATCATGTCATGGCAACCAGCTCTACTTATTCCCCAACTGTAGGCTGAGCCTCAACCCAACCTTTAGAGTAAATTTTGTCTTTAGTTTGGGAGGATATTGAATTTCTTACTCAGTATTCTGACCTTGCCACCATGCTCCCCATAATTGGGTTTCTACATCAAACGTAAGTTCTCAGTAACAACACTGCAAAGTTTTATGTAACTTAGTGCCAAAATAAGAGTTACAGAAACAAATTTAGAGAAGTGAGGGTATCATATGGATCTACTCAGAGAAGGAGGGATGAGATGAGATTTGATCCTGAAGCAAAAGTGAGGATAGAACCTGGCTAATTAGAGAAAGTGGGAAGGCTTCCTGAGCAAATATTTACACTAAAGTGTTTATTTGGTTTGTTCAGAGGACCATCATAAAATTGACTAGAGTCAAGAACTGACTCATTGGAAGAACAATTAGGAGGTAAATTTGCAAACAGAAAATGGCATCAGATGGTGAAGGCTGTGTTGTTTGAATTTCTTTCTAAATGTAGCAATAGCCATAAACAGCCTTCTAAAAAAAGCAAAGCTATGATTACCGTATAACTTTCTTTTTTTCTTGAAAAATTTGGCATTGGAGAGTAGAAGGGCAAAGAAAGCCAAGCACATTTTGTTTTGCTTTGTTTTTCACATGCAAAATTGAAGAGAACTGTGCAATTTTAATACTGTTTATTTTTGGTAATTAAAAAAAAACGAAATGAATGTTGAATATATAGAAAAGTTAGGAAGAAAAAATTTCTAAAACCATTTATGTTCTTAGAGCTCAGAGATAGCTCTTGTTAATAAACACGTTTTTCATTCAATTTTTTAAATATAAATTTATTTATTTTAATTGGAGGCTAATTATCTTACAATATTTTATTGGTTTTATAACTTACAAAATTGGGATATTTCTTTCTATAAAGTTATTTGTCTTTTCTATTGTGTCCTAAGTATCTTCTTATTGTCTTATGGCTTTGCAATATTTGACCCCTTTTTATCTGTAACAATCCACTTCTGAGAATATAAAACTCATCACTATCTAAGAATCACCTTACCATACATCTTCTTCATTCAGGGTTCTGTTTTCATTTTTGTTTCTGTTTATATTTATAGCATTTTTAAATCAGAGTACAGTAGTTTGGTTTACCAGTATCAAGTAGATCCAATAGGACCAGTGAACTGTGTACTTTGGTAAATTTTATGGTATATAAATTTTATCCCAGTAAAGCCCAATAAAAATCCAGCTAACTTTCTTTTTGTTTCAAACCTATTCCAGTTGTAGAAACTTTTGTGAGATAAAATATTTCAAATAAGAACATTTCTATAAAACTTTTCAGTTGAGTTAGAGTTCTTAAAACTTGGAATTTTCTCAGACTCTTGGCTTTTTGTTTTACAGTGTAGAGAGGAAGAGATTACTGAATGGTTTCTGAAAATATCTTCTCTTGCTGCTGGGCTGCTGCTAAGTCACTTTAGTTGTGTCCGACTCTGTGTGACCCCATAGACGGCAGCCCACCAGGCTCCCCTGTCCCTGGGATTCTCCAGGCAAGAACACTGGAGTGGGTTGCCATTTCCTTTTCCAATGCATGAAAGTGAAACGTGAAAGTGAAGTCGCTCAGTCGTGTCCGACCCTCAGCGACCCCATGGACTGCAGCCTTCCAGGCTCCTCCATCCATGGGATTTTCCAGGCAGGAATACTGGAGTGGGGTGCCATTGCCTTCTCCGTATCTTCTCTTGGGATCATGCAATTTAAATGTATGTTCTCCTAATACTGCATGTACTAAAATTGAGATCAGAAGAAAACATTCTGTTTACATGTTGTGTGACTCTTAAAATCTTTTTATTTCTCTTTTGAGATTAAGTTCTGCAAAAAGGAAAGCTTTCTTTATAAAACATTCCTGATTTTCATCCATTCTCTATTGGAGTTTTCACTGCTCGAGGGGTACCTGCCTAAAAGACTGATGATAAACACTCATAAATGTGATTAAGCCAATGTTGAAGTCAAAAATACCTATAAAATGAAAAGAAACCAAGCTTTTGAATGACTGAATGACTGCTAGAAAACAAAGTAGAATATGTGAAATCTATATATTTTGGATTAATTTCCTAATATTATATAGTTTCTTAACTATTATTACTCCAAATCATATAATTTATAATTTCAAATAATGTTTCAAGTTCTTTTAATATTAGATGTTCATTTTTTTCTAGAGAGAAGTTACTTTTAAATTCCTTTAAGGTCACGGGGAACAAAGGAAATATTGAAGAAGGAACTGTGTTCCTTAGACCGTGAAAGATGATTCACCTGATCTGCCATCCATGGGATGTTTGATTTTTCAAGAGATTTTGGAGACTATCTAATCAATGCTTTGTTTTGGAGATGAGATTACTCAAGTCTAGAAATCAAAGTGCAGAAACATGGGATTCTTACGTCATGTTTTCACTGTACCATTGTTGTTTAAGATCCAGATTTAGAATTAATTTGGAGACTTCCCTGGCAGTCAAATGGTTAAGACATTGCCTTCCAGTGCAGGAGTTGCAGGTTCAATCCCTGGTTGGGGTGCTAAGATCCCACATGCCTCGTGGTCAAAAAACCAAAACATAAAACAGAAGCAATACTACTGCTGCTGCTAAGTCGCATCAGTCGTGTCCGACTCTGTGCAAACCCACAGACGGCAGCCCACCAGCCTCCCCCATCCCTGGGATTCTCCAGGCAAGAACACTGAAATGGATTGCCATTTCTTTCTCCAAAATACTGTAACAAATTAAATAAAGACTTTACAAAAATGGTCCACATCAAAAAGATCTTATAAAAATAATAGATTTAGTTTTAATGAATGACCCATGACATGGATTAATTTCCAAACTTTAATCCTCATGAAAGGAACGTGTGCCCTTGGAAAGTGAACATTGGTGCACAGAATGGTTTTATAAACTCTTTGGTTATTTAAATTTATCTAATCTGCAAGGCAAGCTACCAAATATCAATTATTGCCATTTATAAAACTTTATAAAATAGAAAATGAGATTTGACCTATTTTAAAAAATAATCTTTGAGTGGCAGTATCTTAATTTGTTTCATGTTGTAGTTGTTTACTCTCTGCTATAATTCATTGATTTTGAGACCACATAGTAATATACATATATATATTCATGCACATATATATTAATAAATATATATGTGAGCATATGACTAAATTAGTAGTCTTGGTATTGTGAAATAACATATGGGATATTTTAAAGTTGGGATTCCTAATGTAACATAGGAAATCCAATTTCCCTGGAAAAATTTGTTTGACAATGGCATCAAACGATGAAAACTTTTCTGGCTAACCAAAAATTATTAATTTCCATAAATGGAAATAATTTCAGAGCATGAAAGTTGGATCTGTTTATAATCGATTTAAGTAATTTGGGGGAAAATTTTATTATTTCAGAAATATTAAAACATGTGGTTAGCATTAATTTTATTTTAATTTAATGACACTCCTCTGGAACTTCTGTCTTATAAACGTAATTATTCATAATTGTCCTCCTCCTTTGTACCTTCCTCATCTACCTGCCTGCTCTTTCTGTCATAGCATGACCTTTTATTGTGATTGCTGCTGTGCTGCTGCTCAGTCGCTTCAGTCGTGTCCGACTCTGCGACTCCATAGACGGCAGCCCACCAGGCTCCTCTGTCCCTGGGATTCTCCAGGCAAGAATACTGGAGTGGGTTATTGTGATTAGATCTTCCATTATAACTAGAATCACTTTCCTTACTTCAAAAGTCTATAAGATGATTCAGATAATGGAAAATAAAAAGTTCAACATATAATAGTATAAAAATGTTATTTATATCAGAATTAAGTTTATTTAGTTTGGTCCGTTGAATTGGAAATGTAACCCATTGATTTCTGAGGCACATGACATCTTGAAAGTGAAAGCGTTAGTGGCTCAGTAGTGTCTGCCTCTGCAAACCCATGGACTGTGGCTACCAGGCTCCTCTGTCCATGGACTATTCCCTTCTCCAGGGGAGTCGTCACAACCCAGGGATTGAATCCGGGTCTCCTGCACTGCAGACAGATTCTTTAGTGTTTGAGCCACTGGGGAAGCCCCAATTTAGCTTATATTTGGCCCATGATATTATTATATGTTTTTTTTACACCCTTGAATTTCAAGTTATCTTTCTTTTCTCTTGTTTATAAAAAGCAGCATTTAACTGTACAATATTATTATGAACACAGACCTCCTTCATTATAGCAGATGCTAATTGGAATCCATATGTTTCTGAGGACCTTTATCTCAGAGCCTCTGATTTTCTGCTTTAACATGGATGGCACATTTATTTTCTAAAACTGCTGCCACCTATCATTTATTTCTTATGTACTAGGTGTCAGGAAATATCTGCAATGATGGATCCAGACATGAAGGTTTAAATACATTATTTAAGGTAATGCATACTAAAATAAAAAATGAAGGAAGTAAAAAAATTATCTGTATACATTTTTAGGAGAAGGGATATAATGATATAATATCACTAATTTTTTATTGAGGTGAAACTATTGATAATAATGAAATTTATATTTTTAGAAATTAAGGTACAAACTTACTTCTTTGAATGATTTAAACAGCCATTGAAGAAGAAAAAAATTAGAAATCATTAAACATAGTTTTGTCCACAGAAACGACTTGGAGTGTGAAAAAGGTATTTTTACTTTTTGTCATTTAGACATCCATATTTTGTAACTTTGTTAACATAAGTCTGTTTATTCATAATAATAATAAAACATGACCACTTTGGGGAAACTATTGTCATGACCTTAAAATAAAATATCTAAAATTAGTTAAAATTTATTAGCAAATGAGAGAATAAATATTTTTCTAAATGTAAGTCTATGTTACTTCATATAAAATTGTGTTTATTGAGGGCCACCTAATGGGACTGGAATTATACTTAGTGTTGGAGATACAGCAATAAAAATGTGTCCCTTTCATCATAGATATAGTAGTTTAGACACATAAAGACAAGTAAAGAAGCAGGACTGCTACTCTGAAATCCTTAAGATAATAAACCCAGATTTGAGAAGGCAAGAGCCTTCATAAGAAAAAGAAATCTAAGCTAAAGGCTATAGAAAGATAGAGGACACTTGGAATAACCCCTCTCACATACATGCATCCTTGCCTCTGTTCACTCTCTTTTCTAATACTGTCAACTAAGTCTCAGAAAAATAGTTCTCTTTTCTTCCTCAGAATAAACCAAAACCAACAAACACAAACACACAGCATTTTTTAAAGATGTCTTCTGATTTTACAATGGCGATTAATCTGATTTACCAACCTAAAGCATCAGATTATGATTCTTATTATAACAGTAAACAGACATGGTAACAAAGTTACAAATATGGATGTTTAAATAATGAAAAGTAAAAGTCTGTCTTTCACACTTTGTCTTTTCCATAAACAAAACTATGTTTAACAATTTCTAGCTTTTCTCCTTTGTTGGCTATTTAAATAATTTAAAGAAGTATGCTTGTACCTTAATTTCTGAAAATATAAATTTAGTTATTATCAATAATTTCACCTCAATAAAAAATTAATGATATTACCCTACACCATTATATTCCTTCTCCTAAAAATTGTATACAGCTGCAACCCATGAGATGTTAGCAGTGCTATGCTGCTGCTGCTGCTGCTGCTAAGTCGCTTCAGTCGTGTCCGACTCTGTGTGACCCCATAGACGGCAGCCCATTACGCTCCCCTGTCCCTGGGATTCTCCAGGCAAGAACACTGGAGTGGGTTGCCATTTCCTCCTCCAATGCATGAAAGTGAAAAGTGAAAGTGAAGTCGCTCAGTCATGTCCGACTCTTCGCGACCCCATGGACTGCAGCCTACCAGGCTCCTCCATCCATAGGATTTTCCAGGCAAGAGTACTGGAGTGGGGTGCCATTGCCTTCTCCGACAGTGCTGTATCCACACCCAATTTGTTAATTCCAGTAATAGTGATACTATTAACCATAATAATGCTGTGTAGCAAACTCCTGCAAACTCTAATGATCTACAGTATTCAGCATGTATTTAGGTGTTTATCTGAACAGCTGAGATCAATTGATCTAAGCCCAGCACAGCTCTGTGTCTCCACTAATCTCAGCTGACCTTCCTCAAGTGCTTAGAGGCTCTGCTGGGCCTCAGATGATCTACACTGGTTTCCATGTGAGCAGTTTAGCTAGGCTCTTTGTGTTTCTCTCACTACTTTTGGAACCAGAAAACTAGTCCAGGCATATTTTTTATAAGTTGATGGCAGGGGTCTTGGAAAGAGAATAGAAATTTGTGAAGACTCTCAAAGCCTAGGATCAGAACTGGCATATCATCAATTCTATCCTGTTCCGTTGATCAGAGCGAGACTTGTGGGCCTGAAACCTGAAACCAAGAAGAAGGAAAATATACTCTACCCCTTCATGGGAGAATCTGAAAAGTCACAGAGCAAAGAGTAGATATAGGAAAGATTAAAAAATTGAGGCAACAGATGCCAAGTACACAAATACTAAAACATAGACTAATTATAAGAATGTACAATACATTTTTTTTCACTATACCTACTCCATAGCTTTTTTGCGGAAATAACACACTTCAAAATATCTTCGAAACCCTTGTTTCCTAGAGGTCTACTAGGTTATGCTGCCCTGCTGCCCTTAGAGGATTTTAATTTCAACTGGTTTTATATAGTTGAACATACCAAAAATCATAAATATGACTTTGACTCTCAAACAAAACAAATAAAGGATAATACTGTCAAAATCCCATGGACAGAGGAACTTGGCAGGCTACAGGCCATGGGGTCGCAAAGAGTCAGATATGACTTAGCGACTAAACCACCATCATATCAGGGGTATATTAATAAGAAAAGCATTTATTGACCTTATATGAGAAGATTTTTGTGGTATGACTTTTTAAAAGTGTCCATGATCAATGATCAGTTTTTCTGTCAATGTCAGTTTTTTTAGCCTGTGAACATAATGTGATAATATCTACTGGAGAATATGACTTAGAAAAGTAAGTCCCCTAATAGAATTCCTGGTAGATCACAGATGTTTTGTGGCTATGTTGAGCTCTAGTTTTGTGGGATTTGGAGCAGATTATTTAGGTCCTGTTGGCTTTAGTTTTCTTAACTGCAAAACTGGATCTGTGTGTGCGTGCTAAGTTGCTTCAGTCATGTCCAGCTGTTTGTGACCCAGTGGGCCATACCCCGCCCAACTCCTCTGTCCATGGGATTCTCCAGGCACGAATACTGGAGTGGGTTGCTATTTCCTCCGCCAGGGGATCTTCCCAACCCAGGGATCGAACCTGCCTCTCTTATGTTTCCTGTATTGGCAGGCAGGTTCTTTATCACTAGTGCCACCTGGGAAGCCCCAAAACTGAGATACTAATGCCTATTTTAAGAGTTATGACAGTTACATTAGTTAATCCACAAAAGCTAGAAGAGTGCCTGAATATGATGAACATGTAGTCGTTCAGAATAATTAGCAACTTCTTGGAATATAGATCTTTAATGTCTCATATTTAATGTTACTTTTATGAAAGTTATTAAAACATAAAATTATTTATTGACTTATCATTCAAAAGAAGGTATTTAGCCTATTGTGCCCATATTAGGGAACAAATTATTTAATTAAAGAGTTAATATATGTTCCTCATACCTGCTTATATCCTAGATGCAGAGAAAATAGATGTATGTTTGAAACATAAACTAAAAAGCAGGCATGAAATTAATTCTGAAATGGTAGTTTATTCAAAAATTTCTCTAGAAATTAAAGAAAAGAGAAGATCAATAGCCAGAAAGAGGCTAGAGGGGGATAAAAAAGAACTGTTAATCTAAACTTGGACAAATATTTCTGAGTGAACAGGACATTCGAAATGAGGAAATAGTGGGCTTGAGCTCAAGAAGCAGTGAGAAGACAAGAGTTAATAAAAACAAACAAAACCAAACTTTTGCTTACATTGAAATGGTGCATGAATTTAGAAGGGAAAGACGGGGCAAGATTCAGGGAGAACTTTGAATATCAAAAATTTGAATTATATATAAATCTAAACATCAGCCACAAATCAGTTTGCTTTGAGTTTTAAAAATATTTTGATCATTATTCTTTGCATCCATAAGCCTAATGTATGTATAACAAATCAAGTAACTAGTGACATAATCAATATCTTTGAGAGAGGGTAGTTTACTAATTTTGGTTCACAAATGTGAAATTTTAAGAGCTAGAATTTACAAAATTATTTCTAAAATTCTCTACTATTTTAATCACTAATCAATTAATCCTACAATAAATGTTTCTTGCTTGTTTATTATCTGCCTAGGGTTTTGACGGATAATGTGCACATCGTTGTAGACCTCAAGCAGCATGCAATCAGTTTGGAATTTGTGGGTAAAGTAACTAACACAAAGTGAAATGTTAAATTCTTGGGTATGGATGCTGAGTGCCATAGTAGCTCTTAGAAGGGAAAGATCTGTGTGATCAGAAAAGACAATTTCTAGAAAGAATACAACTTGTGCACCTTAATAAATATTAGGAGATGAATGTGTGTAAAAAAAAGGTGAGTGATTCATGATAGGAGAAGATTAAACAAATACAGAGATGTAGGAGTGATCACAATGTGCTCCACTTTCAAAAGGAACCTGTCTAAATGTTAAGGCATAAATGTACTGAATGAGCCCATTGGAGTCAGAAAACGCAGGGACTGAAAACCAGTCAGAAGATTTTGAGTCTAAGGTTGAAAACATGAGGGAGTTGTGGTAGCATAAGGAAGACAGTGTTAAGACAGATCAATTTAGTTGTGGTGGGCAGGGAAAGATTAATCATAAAAGACTCAGACAGGATTTGAAAGTGAAAGTGCTAGTCTCATAATCATGTCTGACTCTTTTTGACCCCATGGACTGTAGCCCACCAGGCTCTCCCAGGCAAGAATAGTACAGTGGGTTGCCATTTCTTCTCCAAGGGATCTTCCCAACCCAAGGATCAAACTTGGGTCTCTTGCGTTGCAGGCAGATTCTTTACTGAATGAGCCCACAAGAAAGACCCTTAGACAGGATTTGGGTTGTATCAAGGACTCCAGAATATTTCTTTTTTCAATTTTATTCTCTATATGTTCCATACAATGGTCGGTATACCACAAGATACTATGTAACCTCAAGTATGTAAAAATTGGAACTCTCAAATGATCATCAAACAAAATATTTTGCATTTAGATCCTGTCACAAACTGTTTTTTGTTTTTTTTAAACTGCAGCCTTATGTTTATCATTTCATGTTATAAATGTAGATAACATAGACAAAAGAACACAATAGTTTTTATAATAAGACGACAACACCAAAAGATAGCCCAATGCTAGTATCTTAAATACAAATCAACTACTGATGTTTCTTTCCAGATTGGTTTTGAGTGAGAGTTTTAGCTCTTTATCCATATTTGTTTCTGAAATTTTGGCATCACCACATTCTATCCCATTTATTTCTAATGTTAGCACTGTTCACTGAAGGGAAAATACTAAGTCTAGGAAGATCATTTCAACCCATTGTTTTATCAGTTCCTTAAGCGTAGAGGGCTGTTTTGTCTCAGAACAACTACAGTGCACTGTTTATAATTATGGAGGCCTCTTGGAATCGCAGACACCAAGAGAGAAAGCTCTGTGATCTGACTGTGACTGGGAAAGATAGAATGCTTCTATGAAAATTCAATATCTTTAAAACTAGAAATATTCTTGCTTTGAACTAATTGTGGAAATTTAGAAGTAGAGGGAAATAGCTTACTTTTGAAATGACATTCTCTTTTTGAAAAATGTATATTAAAGCATTTTTATATAAAGTCTTTTATAACATCGAGTAACTCTACAGACACTGTTTTGATGAGTAAAGTGTAAATGAATCGGATCATATAGATTAAATTCCCTTTGAAACGCTCAAGGGTTTAAATAACTAGTGGATATGTGATTGGCCCAAATCATTTGGGGTTTTATTGACTCCAAAGCACTCAAAAGAGGAATCGAGCTTCTCAGGCCATTGAAATGTGGCTGTTGGTCCAATGATGATATCTGAGGTGAAACCTCAAGAAAATATTTCTTTTTTAAAAACCATATTACAAAATTATTTTTGCATGCAGTTAGTAATAGATGATATAAGTCAAAGTCAAGGAAACATTTTCTTCTGGTATTTTTGACAAAATCCTGTGCTAATTTTATCTGATTATCAATATAACTAATTTCCTTTTGCATGTATAGTTAAACTCTGCTTCTCAATTAGAATTAACTAGCTTTTCCAGAATTTGTTTAGAGTCAAGGGTGATGAGGTCCATGGGGAAGTGTGCAGGTGGAGAACCAGGAAATTATACCCTTGAGAAGCTCTGGGGTTTTTAATCATTGAGATCTGACCCATAATGACCGATGAAAACATTCTGCTCCTCACTAGTGACTTGCAGACGGTGGACCTAGTTCAGACTCATGTTCACCTCTTTCTTCCTTAAGTAAGCAAACACACGCGTATGTATGTGTGTGTGTAGAAACATGGGATTACAACAGCTGTCAAAAAATCTCATTTCTGTTATTCATGACACCTAGCATCAGACTAAGGTGCTAGGTATGATTTTTCCATGCAAAGAATTATCCAACAAAAGCCTTTCCCATAAACCCCCTCTGCTCTGCACAGGGGGTTCTACCTGCTCAATTTTTCTATAAATCTAAAATATCCAGTTTATTAATTAAAAAAAAAAAAAGCCTTTCACCATAGAGATTAAATCAGAAGCTATGCTCTCTCATGTGCTATCTTCCCAAATGGCACACACATGTGAACACACACACACATTTTCCCCAATTTTCATTAATATTAGTTTGGTGACTGATACAACTAACTAGATTTCTCTCACATATAATATATATACAAGTGGTGTATATTTGCAATGCATATGCCAATATAAATACACGCACATATGACTGAGAAAGGATATCAAATAAAGTAAAACATGCAATTATGAATCATAACTGACATTGAGTCTGTTATCATATTATGATTTGTAAGGTGTTCCGTGCACACAGCTGATGATGGAAGAGATGCAGACCCAGTGAGCTGAGAAAAGTCAGAGATATCTTTTGTATATTTCCCCCACACTGTGTAATCTATGTTTACATAATTCATTTTCATTTGAGAGGGGCAGCAACTCCCATCCTTTCTCCTTTTTTTCTCATTGGTTTAACAAATTCTCAAGGTCTTTTAAATTAACTAGAAATTTCATCTCAATTGAATTTACAATTGTATCTATTAACATAATCTATTAAATGATAATAAAGGTAACAATAAAAGATAAAATAGAGACAATGATCTTAAATGTTTATTTTTGCTTGGTTACAAAATAATAAAGCAAAAATATTAATTCTTCACATAATAAATGTTTTGTCTGGTTTATCTTCTACAATAAAGAATTATTAATAATCTCTCTGTGGGTGGAAGAAAACATTGAAATGTAGTTTCCAAATCTTGCTAATATAGTTAGTCATTTATTTTGGGAAGGTTGTTCTTAACCAAGTTAGCATGATCATTAAGGAATATTTGGATTGTTCTGTTTTGTTAGCATAGTAGATGAATGGTTATGATGGGTAATATAATTTATTATATAACTTATTCTATGTGATTAGTATATTACTTAAATTTATTTTAAATGTATCTTTATATAAAAATATACATATTACAGGTATAAGTACTTCAATTAAAATTAGTTTCCCTAATATTATAATTCATAGTATCATACAAGAAAGTAATTTAAATAATTCTATTTGTATATATTATATAAATATCTGTGTATGTGTTTATATATAAATATATATTGCAACAGTCACAGGTCAAAGACAAATCTCATGAACGTAAGTTATAATTTTGTACAAGTATAGCTGTATTATGAAGGGAAAATACAGATTTTACTTGTATATTATTTATCACATATGTATTAAATATTATTTAACAATGAAGTAGTCATATAAACATACAAATATGCCAATAGTATTTGTAAATTACTTCAGAAATTACCATCTGCAGATATGTTTTTACAGTTATAAATATATTACTTATACAAATGGATAAAATTCTTTTAGCCACATTACCTCTGTTTTCAATATCTTAAATCAGACTTTTAAATACCCACTGGTTTTAACATACGTATTTGTATGCATGTTCAAACATTTTATACTCTGTATGCTCTGGAAGAAGTAGTTACTCTCTTGTAGGAAATGCACTCATCAAACATTACATGCAACCTAGTCTAGAATATATTATTTTTGAGATATATCTGGTTTTTTTAATGCTTCCTCTCTGTTCTCTCCTGTATTTATCTCTGGATACATATTCATTTGAAATCTACTTTTTTTTTTTTTTTTGAAATCTACTTTTATCCTTACATTTTACTCTGAAAAGTTGTCCTCTCTTGCCAGTCTTTTTATAGGAGGTTGTGAACGGGAAGATATTGTTCTAAAGTGACAGCTTAGCAGTCCTGGGCATAGTCTGAGGGCTAACGATCCAGACTGACCTGACACGTACAGTGTTTCCCTATCTCCCATTTCCATTCTCACACTGCCAGTTAATCTGGCATATTCAGGGTCATTTGATCAGTTGCATAAAATGATCTTGATACTTAGCAGTCTCTTAACTGTCTTTGAGAACATTGTTCACGTACCAGATTTTAGTGAATGTTCCCCAGTTACTTTCTACTCTAAAATATAATTTAAAAGTTTAGACGGCTGTTATAACAAAAGATTTCTTACTTGCTTGGCTTCATTCAGTTTTTTTTTTTTTTTTTTCTTCAATGCAATGTCTAATCTCATAAAGTAACTGCAATTGAATTTCTTACGTCTTTGCTATTTAACTACACATAACATCTTTGCAAATTTCTCATGGTCTAAGTATTTTGTAAGAAGGGAAATCTCTGACTTATTCTCTTGTATTTTTAGTAGAGAAGGTCAGATCGGTTGTGTCTAGCAGAGGAATAAATGAGGTACTTTGGAATTTCTGTAGAATTCAAACTGTGAAGGGACTGATAATTTCTGAGCATTGCCAAACCCATAGGGTGAATCATATGATTAAAGAAATGTATAGTATTAAGGAAATGTATCCTAAAAGCAGAGGTGTTTTAAAATGCATTTTGACATTGCTAATGCTTTTTTTTTTCCGAATAGCTAAAAATTCAGAGCTCTGAGCATGAAAAAGCATAAGATTTAGCCAGATCTCTAGAATATGGGTGAAAAAGATGCAGAATCACAAAATTCACGTTTGCCTGGGGCCCTAAACATATCAAGTCATCCACATTACTCAAATGATCTGGATTGCTTTAACTTCTCGTCCTGGATCTTTCAGTGTCACAGCAGACTACTGTGAGGGCCAGAGACCCAGTATCCATGGCCAATTTCTTTATTTAGAGCCCCATCTGGTTATAAAACCTATCTTATTCCTTGGAGATAGACCAGAACCATGGGTCCAATTTACATGGGTTAGGCAGTACAAGTGCCTCTTCAGTTGCAATATTCTTCATAAGCTGCAATCCATTAATTATGGTTTATTTAGTTCGCAATGACTTAGTAACAGCAGCAGCACGTGGTCTCCTGACCACATGGCTTGATGGCCATCATGGCCTCCCAACAGGGCTCCCAGCAGGGCTTCTGCAGTGCTCCCAGCCTGTGTAGAATGCAGCAGCACAGCCCCTTAGTGGTGCGAGTAACCGAAATTGGATTTGATTGTCTCTCCTCTGTAGTTTGGTTTGGGCTACTTTTGTGGTGGATTGACTCTCAGTTGGCTTTGCAGATTTTTAATGAGGAGCAAACATTGTTTTGGAGTGGCACAGCTGAGGAGCAGGGGCCTGGTGAAAGCTGTTGTTTTTGGCAGAAATGATGGCAGAATCAGGAATAACAGCTGGGAAGAGTGCACTTAACTGTGAAAAAAATAGAGGGTATACTAACTGGTAAACTCAATTGTTGGTGAAGCTTCAGTCAATAGCTCTGAATTGAAAGTCATAGGTTTTTGCAAAATACTGAATTTGGAATTATGGTTTCAAAGAATCTAAAAGAATCATGTGTAGGAACAAACCATGGTATTAGTGTTCCCTTAGCATCTCTATTGGATTTGGGGGTTTTGTCATATTATCATTAAGTTAAATCATTTATGTTGGAGAAGGCAATGGCACCCCACTCCAGTACTCCTGCCTGGAAAATCCCATGGATGGAGGAGCCTGGAAGGCTGCAGTCCATGGGGTCGCAAAGAGTTGGACACAACTGAGCGACTTCACTTTCACTTTTCACTTTCATGCATTGGAGAAGGAAATGGCAACCCACTCCAGTGTTCTGGCCTGAAGAATCCCAGGGACGGGGGAGCGTGATGGGCTGCCGTCTATGGGGTCACACAGAGTCGGACACGACTGAAGTGACTTAGCAGCAGCAGCAAACCATTTATGTATCCATCCATTTCTTTTCTGATTTCAACAATGCGTATTTCTTAAGGACTTACTGTTTACCCTTCAGATGATAGGAAATTTCATTAAACGTAGCCCCTATCCTTAACACTTTGCAGTCTTACAAGTGGGGAAGAACATCTCTAAATAACTATGCAAAATGAGATGACATATAAAGTGTTATGGGAAGGAATTTTTTCTATCTAGAAGGATTAGAAAAAACCTTAAGATAGAGATAACACCTAAGTATAGATTTGAAGAGAAAGTCAGTCATAGGAAAAGTAACATCTTAGTGGAGGAAAGGCAAAGTAAAAATACCAGATGTAAATAGTTGTTTACTTTTATGAAATGTACAAGGTAAGCAGTGGGAGGTATATTTGAGATATCTCCTTAAAAAAAAACAAACAGATCTTTCAGACAAAAATACCAGTAAGACTATAGAAGAGCTTCCCAGGTGGGGCAGTGGTAAAGAATCTGCCTGCCAATACAAGAGACACAAGAGACAGAGGCTCGATCATTGGGTTGGAAAGTGGCAACCCACTCCAGTATTCTTGTGTGGGAAATCCCATGGATGGAGCAGCCTGGTGTGCTACGGTCCATAGGGTCACAGAGTCAGACACGACTGAGGATACAAGTGTCAAATACATTTAAAAAGCTATATAAGCTTTAATTAACACAGTTAACTTTAAGTAAGTCACATAAAAATTTTCACTCAATAAATGCAAAGCACATATTATGTTCAAACGCACTGGGCATAGCAAACACCCTCTTCCAACAACACAAGATAAGACTCTACACATGGACATGACCAGATGGTCAATACTGAAATCAAATTGATTATATTCTTTGCAGCCAAAGATGGAGAAGCTCTATGCAGTCAGCAAAAACAAGACCGAGAGCTGACTGTGGCTCAGATCATGTATTGCCAAATTTAGACTTAAATTGAAGAAAGTAGGGAAAACCACTAGACCACTCAGGTATGACCTAAATCAAATCCCTTATACAGTGGAAGTGACAAATAGATTCAAGGGATTAGATCTGATAGAGTGCCTGAAAAACTATGGATGGAGGTTCATGATGTTGTACAGGAGACAGGGAGCAAGACCATCCCCAAGAAAAAGAAATGCAGGGAAAATGGTTGTCTGAGGAGGCCTTAAAAATATTTGAGTAAATAAAGGAAGCTAAAGGCAAAGGAGAAAAGGAAAGATATACCCATTTGAATGCAGAGTGCCAAAGAAGAGCAAAGAGAGATAAGAAAGCCTTCTTCAGTGATCAGTGCAAAGAAATAGAGGGAAACTACAAAATAGGAAAGACTAGAGACTCTTCAATAAAATTAGATATCAAGGGACTATTTCATTCAAAGATGGGCACAATAAAGGACAGAAATGGTAGGGACCTAACAGAAGAAAAGATATTAAGAAGAGGTGGCAAGAATACACAGAAAAACTGTAGAAAAAAGATCTTCATGACCCAGATAATCACAATGGCGTGATCACTCACCTAGAGCCAGACATCCTGGAATGTGAAGTCAAGTGGGCCTTAGAAAGCATCACTATGAACAAAGTTAGTGGAGGTGATGGAATTCCAGCTGAACCATTTCAAATCCCAAAAGACGATGCTGTTAAAGTGCTGCACTCAGAATGCCAGAAAACTTGGAAAACTCAGCAGTGGCCACAAGACTGGAAAAGGTCAGTTTTTATTAAAATCTCAAAGAAAGACAATGCCAAAGAATGCTCAAACTACTGCACAATTGCCCAAATTTCACATGCTAGCAAAGTAATGCCCCAAATTCTCCAAGCCAGGCTTCAACAGTAAGTGAATCATGAACTTCCAGATATTCAAGCTGAATTTAGAAAGAGCAGAGGAACCAGAGATCAAATTGCCAACATCCGTTGGATGATCGAAAAAGCAAGAGAGTTCCAGAAAATCATCCATTTCTGCTTTATTGACTACGCTAAAGCCTTTGACTGTGTGGATCACAACACTCTGTGGAAAATTCTTCAAGAGATGGGAATACCAGACCACCTGACCTACCTCCTGAGAAATCTGTATGCAGGTCAAGAAGCAACAGGCAGAACTGGACATGGAACAACAGACTGGTTCTGAATCAGGAAAGGAGTATGTCAAGGCTATATATTGTCACCCTGCTTATTTAATTTATATGCAGAGTACATCATGAGAAACACTGGGCTGGAGGAAGCACAAGCTGGAATCAAGATTGCAGGGGAAATATCAATAAAATCAGATATGCAGATGACACCACCCTTATGGCAGAAGGTGAAGAAGAACTAAAGAGCCTCTTGATGAAAGTGAAAGAGGAGAGCCAAAAAGTTGGCTTAAAACTCAACATTCAGAAAACTAAGATCATGGCATCCGGTCCCATCACGTCATGGCAAATGGATGGAGAAACAATGGAAACAATGGCAGACTTTATTTTTGGGGGGGCTCCAATCACTGCAGATGGTGGCTGCAGCCATGAAATTAAAAGACGCTTACTCCTTGGAAGAAAAGTTATGATCAACCTAGACAGCATATTAAAAAGCAGAGACATTACTTTGCCAACAAATGTCCATCTAGTCCAACTTATGGTTTTTCCAATAGTCATGTATGGATGTTGAGAGTTGGACTATAAAGAAAGCTGAGTACTGAAGAATTGATGCTTTTGAACTATGGTGTGGAGAAGACTCTTGAGAGTCCCTTGGACTGCAAGGAGATCAAACCAGTTGATTCTAAAGGAAATCAGTCCTTAATATTCATTGGAAGGATGGATGCTGAGCTGAAACTCCAATACTTTGGACACCTGATGTGAAGAACTGGTTCATTGGAAAAGACCCAGATGCTGGGAAAGATCAAAGGCAGGAGGAGAAGGGGATGACAGAGGATGAAATGATTGGATGGCATAACCAACTCTATAGACATGAGTTTGATAAGTTCCAGGAGTTGGTGATGGACAGGGAAGTCTGGTGTGCTGCAGGCCATGGGGTCGCACAGGTAGGGCACGACTGAGCAACTGAACTGAACTGACTGACTGACCTGACTGAATTTTGAACACATAGTAGGCTATTAATTAAGACTTAACAACATGGCAATCTTATTCTCTAAACAGAAAGCAATTAAGTTAAAATTAAACAACAATAACAACAAAAACCATAAACAAAGCCAAGTAGAAACAAGCCATATTTGGAAACTTAGAAACATGTTTTAAAACCATTTGAAAGATTGAGTGCAAGAGAAGGGGGTGACAGAGATGAAATGGCTGGATGGCATCACTGGCTCAATGCACATGAGTTTGTGCAGACTCAGGGAGATAGTGAAGTACAGGGAAGCTTGACGTGCTGGAGTTCATGGGGTCACAAAGAGTCGGACATGACTTAGCAACTGAATAACTGAATGAGATGAAAGAATACTCATATTGGAAATGAAATATTTTTAGAATGGAATAGTAACAAATACTCTACATTTTAAAACTTATGGCACACAGATGAAGTATTTAGAAAAGACATATATATCATGAAAGAGAGAAAGCCTTAATGTACTATCTTAACTTTAAGGAACTACCTTAAAAACTTAAGAACAGAATTGACAAACCATTAGCCAGACTCATCAAGAAACAAAGGGAGAAAAATCAAATCAATAAAATTAGAAATGAAAATGGAGAGATCACAACAGACAACATAGAAACACAAAAGGATCATAAGAGACTGCTATCAGCAATTATATGCCAATAAAATGGACAACTTGGAAGAAATGGACAAATTCTTAGAAAAGTACAACTTTCAAAAACTGAACCAGAAAGAAATAGAAATTCTTAACAGACCCATCACAAGCACAGAAATTGAAACTGTACTCAGAAATCTTCCAGCCAACAAAAGCCCAGATCCAGACGGCTTCACAGCTGAATTCTACCAAAAATTTAGAGAAGAGCTAACACCTATCCTACTCAAACTCTTCCAGAAAATTGCAG
>NW_011494961.1:5509345-5509445 GCF_000754665.1 Bison bison bison
AAACTGACCAAAAACAAAGCAAAGAAAAAAAAAGCCATATTTGGAAACTTAGAAACATGTTTTAAAACCATTTGAAAGATTGAGTGCAAGAGAAGGGGGT
>NW_011494961.1:5510361-5512103 GCF_000754665.1 Bison bison bison
AAGCCCAGATCCAGACGGCTTCACAGCTGAATTCTACCAAAAATTTAGAGAAGAGCTAACACCTATCCTACTCAAACTCTTCCAGAAAATTGCAGAGGAAGGTAAGCTTCCAAACTCATTCTATAAGGCCACCATCACCCTAATACCCAAACCTGACAAAGATGCCACAAAAAAAGAAAACTACAGGCCAATATCACTGATGAACATAGATGCAAAAATCCTAAACAAAATTCTAGCAATCAGAATCTGACAACACATTAAAAAGATCATACATCATGACCAAGTGGGCTTTATCCCAGGGATGCAAGGATTCTTCAATATCCACAAATCAATCAATGTAATACACCACATTAACAAATTGAAAAATAAAAGCCATATGATTATCTCAATAGATGCGAAGAAAGCCTTTGACAAAATTCAACATCCATTTATGATAAAAACTCTCCAGAATGCAGGAATAGAAGGAACATATCTCAACATAATAAAAGCTATATATGACAAACCCACAGCAAACATTTTCCTCAATGGTGAAAAACTGAAAGCATTTCCCCTAAAGTTAGGAACAAGACAAGGGTGCCCGCTCTCACCACTACTATTCATCATAGTTTTGGAAGTTTTGGCCACAGCAATCAGAGCAGAAAAAGAAATGAATCCAAATTGGAAAAGAAGAAGTAAAACTCTCACTGTTTGCAGATGACATGATCCTCTACATAGAAAACCCTAAAGACTCCACCAGAAAATCACTAGAGCTAATCAACTACAGTAAAGTTGCAGGATATAAAATCAACACAGAGAAATCCCTTGCATTCCTATACACTAATAATAAGAAAATAGAGAAATTAAGGAAACAATTCCATTCACCATTGAACGAAAAGAATAAAATACTTAGGAATATATCTACCTAAAGAAACAAAAGAGCTATTTATCAGTTCAGTTCAGTTCAGTCACTCAGTCATGTCCGACTCTTTGCGACCCCATGAATCACAGCATGCCAGGCCTCCCTGTCGATCACCAACTCCTGGAGTTCACTCAGACTCACGTCCATCGAGTCAGTGATGCCATCCAGCCATCTCATCCTCTGTCGTCCCCTTCTCCTCCTGCCCCCAATCCCCGCCAGCATCAGAGTCTTTTCCAATGAGTCAACTCTTCGCATGAGGTGGCCAAAGTACTGGAGTTTCAGCTTTAGCATCATTCCTTCCAAAGAATTCCCAGGGCTGATCTCCTTCAGAATGGACTGGTTGGATCTCCTTGCAGTCCAAGGGACTCTCAAGAGTCTTCTCCAACACCACAGTTCAAAGGCATCAATTCTTTGGTGCTCAGCCTTCTTCACAGTCCAACTCTCAACATCCATACATGACCACAGGAAAAACCATAGCCTTGACTAGACGGACCTTTGTTGGCAAAGTAATGTCTCTGCTTTTGAATATGCTATCTAGGTTGGACATAACTTTCCTTCCAAGGAGTAAGCGTCTTTTAATTTCATGGCTGCAGCCACCATCTGCAGTGATTTTGGAGCCCCCAAAAATAAAGTCTGACACTGTTTCCACTGTTGCCCCATCTATTTGCCATGAAGTGATGGGACCGGATGCCATGATCTTCGTTTTCTGAATGTTGAGCTTTAAGCCAACTTTTTCACTCTCCTCTTTCACTTTCATCAAGAGGCTCTTTAGTTCCTCTTCACTTTCTGCCATAAGTGTGGTGTCATCTGCATATCTGAGGATATTGATATTTCTCCCGGCAAT
>NW_011494961.1:5512203-5563285 GCF_000754665.1 Bison bison bison
TTTCTCCCGGCAATCTTGATTCCAGCTTGTGTTTCTTCTAGTCCAGCGTTTCTCATGATGTACTCTGCATATAAGCTAAATAAGCAGGGTGACAATATACAGCCCTGACGTACTCCTTTTCCTATTTGGAACCAGTCTGTTAACAGTTCCAAGTCCAGTTCTAACTGTTGCTTCCTGACCTGCATACAGGTTTCTCAAGAGGCAGGTCAGGTGGTCTGGTATTCCCATCTCTTTCAGAATTTTCCACAGTTTCTTGTGATCCACACAGTCAAAGTCTTTGGCATAGTCAATAAAGCAGAAATAGATGTTTTTCTGGAACTCTCTTGCTTTTTCCATGATCCAGCTGATGTTGGCAATTTGATCTCTGGTTCCTCTGCCTTTTCTAAACCAGCTTGAACATCTGGAAGTTCACAGTTCACGTATTGCTGAAGCCTGGCTTGGAGAATTTTGAGCATTTCTTTACTAGCATGTGAGATGAGTGCAACTGTGTGGTAGTTTGAGCATTCTTTGGCATTGCCTTTCTTTGGGATTGGAATGAAAACTGACTTATATATAGAAAACTATAAAACACTGGTGAAAGAAATCAAAGAGGATACTAATAGATGGAGAAATATACCATGTTCATGGATCGGAAGAATCAATATTGTGAAAGTGAGTATACTACCCAAAGCAATCTATAGATTCAATGCAATGCCTATCAAGCTACCAACGGTATTTTTCACAGAGGTAGAACAAATAATTTCACAATTTGTATGGAAATACAAAAAACCCCAAATAGCCAAAAGGATCTTGAGAAAGAAGAATGGACTGGAGGAATCAACCTGCCTAATTTCAGGCTCTACTACAAAGCCACAGTCATCAAGACAGTATGGTACTGACACAAAGACAGAAATATAGATCAATGAAACAAAATAGAAAGCCCAGAGATAAACCCACGCACCTATGGACACCTGATCTTTGACAAAGGAGGCAAGAATATATAATGGAGAAAAGACAATCTGTTTAACAAGTGGTGCTGGAAAAACTGGTCAACCATTTGTAAAAGAATGAAACTAGAACAGTTTCTAACACCATACACAAAAATAAACTCAAAATGGAGTAAAGATCTAAATGTAAGACCAGAAACTATAAAACTCCTAGAGAAGAACATAGGCAAAACACTCTCCGACATACATCACAGCAGGATCCTCTATGACCCACCTCCCAGAATATTGGAAATAAAAGAAAAAAATAAATGGAACCTAATTAAAATTAGAAGCTTCTGCACAACAAAGGAAACTATAAGCAAGGTGAAAAGACAGCCTTCAGAATGGGAGAAAATAATAGCAAATGAAGCAACTGACAAACAACTAATCTCAAAAATATACAAGCAACTCCTACAGCTCAATCCCAGAAAAATAAACGACACAATCAAAAAATGGGCCAAAGAACTAAACAGACATTTCTCCAAAGAAGACATACAGATGGCTAACAAACACATGAAGAGATGCTCAACATCAGTCATTATCAGAGAAATGCAAATCAAAACCACAATGAGGTACCATTTCACCCAAGTCAGAATGGCTGTGATCCAAAAGTCTACAAGCAATAAATGCTGGAGAGGGTGTGGAGACATCAGTCCACATGTCCTACCAACCTCCCAGAATCCTTCATGCTGGACTCCACTTTGGCTGAGCAACGTGCTCATGAGCAGAAAGGACCGTGGGTCAAAATGATTGGCCAGAGACAACTCAGAAAGTAACCATGTTACCATAAAACCTGAGACTGCAAGCCATGTGGCAGAGCAAGTCTCCTGACTTTCCTTACCTCTGCTCTCCCATCAGGCACCCCTTCCCAATAAAGTCCCTTGCTTGTCAGCATGTGTGTCTCAGACAATTCATTTCCAAGTGTTAGGCAAGAGCCCATTCTTGAGCCCTAGAAGGTATCCTCTTTCCTGCAACACTAGCCTTCCCCAAGTTTCAAAGAGCAGATTTAACCAGAGAATTGAGAAAATGTAGAAACAAAGTAAAGCACTCAAGCAAAATAATAATAGTTTAACCATAAAGCAAGGTCAAGCACTTTTAGTTCCTCCTCAAGGGCTGGAGATATTATCCTGAGTCACATCCTTCAGTTGTTTTGCAGATGCTAACATCCCCACCAGGTGGAAGAAGTTAACTGCATGCTGACCACCAACACACAGATCCCAGATAGGTGGGAACTAGAAGGTTGATGACTGAGATTCCAAGACGTCACCGTGTTACCTCACCATCACCAATCAGAGCATTGTCTAAAAACTGATCACACCCTCTGTGGTCCTCTCCCTTCCATTTTTCCCTAGAAGTCATCCAGGAGTTTTGGTCTTTTGAGCATGATCTGCCCATTCTCTTTGCTTGGTCCTGCAGTAGACACCAAGTTTTCCTTCACCACAACCTGATGTCAGAAGATTGGCTTTGCTGCACAACAGGCCGGCTGACTCATTTGGTTCCACAATATTTGTAGTTGCAGTCCTTTTTAAAAAAATTACATTATTTCTTAATATTATCTAAATCTTGATCTTATAGGTGACCAGCTTTAGTTTCTTATTCAACAACCTCCATGAAACTGTTCCTGATGATGAATTCTTAGGCAGCCTCTCTCAGCTAATACAGTACACATCCCATCAACTTATTAAAATGCCACCACAATTTCATATGCTTTTCAAGGTCCCAGCTTGGATTTCTATGTAGAAACCTCATACTTTTTGATGCTGCTTTCCATTATCTCTTCATTTTATTAATTTAATCAACCAATGTTTATTGATTCTTTAATATATATCTAGGATAAAGCTTCCCAGGTAGCGCGAGTGGGAAAGAATCTGCCTGCCAACGCAGAAGACACAAGAGACATGTGTTCAGCCCTTGGGTAAGGAGGATCCCTGGAGGAGGAAATGGCAACCCACTCCAGTATTCTTGCCTGGAGGGAGGAGACTGGTAGACTACAGTCCATGGGGCTGCAAAGAGTCTGACATGACTAAGCGACTGAACACAGGATAAAAGAAACACAAATAAAACTACTTCCCCACCCTGATGGGTCTTTATAGCATAGCTAGGAAGACATATATTTACTTGAGTGATGATGTAGAGTGTAATCACTGAAAGGGTATAGCGCCTCAGGGATCTTTGAGGGCATAGTCCCTAAACTTTTTTTTCTTTTTTCTTGGCTGTGCCACACAGCTTGCAGAGGGCTTCCCAGGTGATGCTAGTGGTAAGGAACCCACCTGCCAATGCAGGAGATATGATAGTCTTGGGTTTGATCTTTGGGTTGGGAAGATCCCCTCGAGGAAGAAATGGCAACCCACTCCAGTATTCTTGCCTGGAGAATCCCATGAACAGAGGAGCCTGGGGGCTGCAAAAGAGTCAGACGCAGCTGAGCAACTAAGTATAGCACAGCACTAGCACAGCCTGCGGGACCTTAGTTTCCCAAACAGGGATTAAACCTGGGCCCTAGGCAGTGAGAGCACGCACAGAGTCCTAAACTCTGGAGTGCCAGGGAATTCCCAGCAATCTCTTAAAGGAGAAATAAGGAGTCAGAGAAGACTTCTTTAGTTTGTAGAGCCTTTGCTTCTGAGGGGATTTTAAGTTAGAACAGTCTACTGAATTGGTTACAAGTGGCAGAAACTTGAAACAAACCCTGGTTAAGTAAAAAGGGGGACTATGTTGGTTCACATGAATGACAAATCCAAGGGTAAAACTCATTTTCAACCAAGTAATTAATCAAGAATCTGTCTTTGTCCATACCTGCGTCTTCTTTCTCTTAGTTTTCTTTTTTTTATTGACTTAATTTTTCAGGCACTTCTTATGGAGCAAGATGAAGCGTTCTATCCTATTTGATCACCACTCCCAGAGGTAAGACAATGTTTTCTTTTCAATCCACCTAGCAGAAGTCTGAGCTCATTGCTTGTTGGTTTAAATCAAATGGACGTCTATTCCTTACCACTCACCAGAGGAAAGGAATATAAAGCATGTTCACCCTTAGCATTGGGTGGTGCATATGTGAAGGCCTGGACTAAACACACATCAGTTGCATGGATGAAGAAAAGGAGGCATTGCTTCCCAAAGGCAAATTGAAGTTTGTTTTCAGAGAGGAGCAGATGCTGGACAGGGGGGGAAAAAAATCCAGAAGTAAAAAGATCCAAAAAACCCAAGCACAGTAGTTATCTACTGTGGAGGAAGGTAGAAAGAACATTCTGTACAAAGAAATAAGTATATGACACTCACAGAGATATTGCATAACTGGGGGAGCAATAGTAGTAGAAAGTGTTTGGAGCAAAGATGAGGAAGTGGTAGCTGAAGTTAAGAGGACTATACCTGAAAAAGGTACCTTTTGTGAACATTCCCCATAATGACAGTTCAAGCATGGGTTGGAAAGAATTTCCAGACATAGAGCATTTCAAAAAGGAGCGAGTTTATTAAGAGGAGAGGGCAAAGATACTGTGGGTGCTGCAAGCAAAGCAGGCTGGCCTCCTGACAGGACAGAGTCGACTTCTGAAGGGAGAATTAGAGAGGGAAACGCTGTTAAAATAGCGAGCGAGCTCAAAGGAAAGCCATACTTCTCATGTGTTTCATAGCACAACACAAGACAAAGAAAATTCCTCCTGGAAGGGTGGCATTAGGTGATTGGTTAGGCTGCTCTCAGATGCATTCCAGGATGAGCATTTTTACCTAATTTGGGATAAGGAAGCTGGCTGGTAAGGGCTTTTGGCAACAGTTATAGTGGGACTCAGTCAGTTCCAGAGATGACGTTGGTGTGGGGCTCCATGTCTGTGGTCTTGGTACAAAGCCTTTCACTTGTGACCTTGGTATATGGGACTCCGCCTCCTCCTTTCTCTGAACCCTGGCATTCTCATAGATACTAATTAAGAACCACCTCACCTGGTAACACAATCTGCAACCTTGTTTCTAGTTCAAGGGAAGTATTTGAAAGCTACTTAAATTTTGCTGCTCTTCAGTTCAGTCGCTCAGTCGTGTCCGACTCTTTGCGACCCCATGAATCACAGCATGCCAGGCCTCCCTCTCCATTGCCAACTCCTGGAGTTCACACAGACTCACGTCCGTCGAGTCGGTGATGCCATCCAGCCATCTCATCCTCTGTCGTCCCCTTCTCCTCCTGCCCCCAGTCCCCGCCAGCATCAGGGTCTTTTCCAATGAGTCAACTCTTCGCATGAGGTGGCCAAAGTACTGGAGTTTCAGCTTTAGCATCATTCCTTCCAAAGAAATCCCAGGGCTGATCTCCTTCAGAATGGACTGGTTGGATCTCCTTGCAGTCCAAGGGACTCTCAAGAGTCTTCTCCAACACCACAGTTCAAAAGCATAATTCTTTGGCGCTCAGTTTTCTTCACAGTCCAACTCTCACATCCATACATGACCACAGGAAAAACCATAGCCTTGACTAGACGAACCTTTCTTGGCAAAGTAATATCTCTGCTTTTGAATATGCTATCTAGGTTGGTCATAACTTTACTTCCAAGGAGTAAGCGTCTTTTAATTTCATGGCTGCAGTCATCATCTGCAGTGATTTTGGAGTCCCAAAAAATAAAGTCTGACACTGTTTCCACTGTTGCCCCATCTATTTGCCATGAAGTGATGGGACCGGATGCCATGATCTTCGTTTTCTGAATGTTGAGCTTTAAGCCAACTTTTTCACTCTCCTCTTTCACTTTCTGCCATAAGGGTGGTGTTATCTGCATATCTGAGGTTATTGATATTTCTCCCGGCAATCTTGATTCCAGCTTGTGTTTCTTCCAGTCCAGCGTTTCTCATGATGTACTCTGCATAGAAGTTAAATAAGCAGGGTGACAATATACAGCCTTGACGTACTCCTTTTCCTACTTGGAACCAGTCTGTTGTTCCATGTCCAGTTCTGTTGCTTCCTGACCTGCATACAGGTTTCTCAAGAGGCAGGTCAGGTGGTCTGGTATTCCCATCTCTTTCAGAATTTTCCACATTTTATTGTGATCCACACAGTCAAAGGCTTTGGCATAGTCAGTAAAGCAGAAATGGATGTTTTTCTGGAACTCTCGCTTTTTCCATGATCCAGCGGATGTTGGCAATTTGATCTCTGGTTCCTCTGCTTTTTCTAAAACCAGCTTGAACATCAGGAATTCACAGTTCATGTATTGCTGAAGCCTGGCTTGGAGGATTTTGAGCATTACTTTACTAGCGTGTGAGATGAGTGCAATTGTGTGGAAGTTTGAGCATTCTTTGGCATTGCCTTTCTTTGGGATTGGAATGAAAACTGACATTTTTCAATCCTGTGGCCACTGCTGAGTTTTCCTAATTTGCTGGCATATTGAGTGGAGCACTTTCACAGCATCGTCTTTCAGGATTTGAAATAGCTCAACTGGAATTCCATCACCTCCACTAGCTTTGTTCATAGTGATGCTTTCTAAGGCCCACTTGACTTCACATTCCAGGATGTCTGTCTCTAGGTCAGTGATCACATCATCGTGATTATCTGGGTCGTGAAGATCTTTAACACCGAAATCAGATTGCTTATGTTCTTTGCAGCCAAAGATGGAGAAGCTCTATACAGTCAACAAAAACAAGACTGGGAGCTGATTGTGGCTCAGATCATGAACTTATTACCAAATTCAGATTTAAATTGAAGAAAGTAGGGAAAACCACTAGACCATTCAGGTATGACCTATATCCAATCCCTTATGATTATATAGTGGAAGTGAGAAACAGATTTAAGGGCCTAGATCTGATAGATAGAGTGCCTGATGAACTATGGAATGAGGTTTGTGACATTGTACAGGAGACAGGGATCAAGACCATCCACATGGAAAAGAAATGCAAAAAAGCAAAATGGCTGTCTGGGGAGGCCTCACAAATAGCTGTGAAAAGAAGAGAAGCAAAAAGCAAAGGAGAAAAGGAAAGATATAAGCATCTGAATGCAGAGTTCCAAAGAATAGCAAGAAGAGATAAGAAAGCCTTCCTCAGCGATCAATGCAAAGAAATAGAGGAAAACAACAGAATGGGAAAGACTAGAGATCTCTTCAAGAAAATTTGAGATACCAAGGGAACATTTCATGCAAAGATGGGCTCGATAAAGGACAGAAATGGTATGGACCTAACAGAAGCAAAAGATATCAAGAAGAGGTGGCAAGAATACACAGAAGAACTATACAAAAAAGATCTTCACGACCCAGATAATCACGATGATGTGATCACTGACCTAAAGCCAGACATCCTGGAATGTGAAGTCAAGTGGGCCTTAGAAAGCATCATTACGAACAAACCTCTTCAGGAGAACCCAAATGGTCACTACTTTTTCTTATTTGTAAGAACAGAATTACCCTCCCTACCATGGTTTTCAATATACAAAAAGCAATAAGGAAAAGTATTTTAGTTATTTAAAAATAATCTGCATTTTTTTTTCTTTGTGAGGCTTTTGGAAAAAAATATTTTCTGAATCTGGCATTTTTTTATCCTAGCATACCACATACCCATTCACAGATTAATGCTTTCATTTTATTCAAATCTTAGTGTTTTCAGGTTTGATCTTTGTTTACCTTATAACACAGTCATGTCTGTACATTTCTGATTTTGGTCTTGAACCTTAAGGGGACAAGGTAGATTCTTTTTCAAAATTTTGTGTGTATCTTTTTGCGAAAGCCAGTAGTTTTCTTGCCATAATCTGTTCTCAATAAATTTTGTTTTGATTGAGTTAGATTGAATTTTATCCTTAAAAAGTTTTACAAAAGAAGTTGCCATTACCAAGCTTGATGTGACATAATTCAGACTCCCATGATATAGTAATGATTGTGTTTTTTATTGATATATAATCATCTGTTTTCAAAATGCAACAAGAAACTTACAATAACATAATATTGGACTAAAGAGAAAGGTGACCATTGAAAATATCAATAGATTGAAAGAGAGAGAGGAAGAGAAGTGGCAGAAAACACATCCACAAATTTGCAGCCTTAGGAGAAATTATAAAATAAAACTATAGGAATAAAGCCATAATACTACATAAAGAAAAATAGAATTTTGATATCAGTATCCTACATACTCATGATTCATATTCCAAAGGTTGGAGAACTGATACATTTTCCTCATAATGATGAGCATGTAGGTAAAACTAAGTAATTTGAAATTCAGGAATTAGCTCATTCAAAATCAGAATACCTGAAGTTTTTCTCATTGTAGCAACAAAACTTTGAAAGCTGGAATCTACTGTTATATAATTGTATTTAAAATGTTAATATATGTCCTTGCTTTTAAAAATATATACCATAGAGTCTCATTTTATAATGGACTTATTTGTAAAGTAAAACATTATAAGGCAAAATTAAGATGTACAAACTTATTCTTGAGAGTCCATTAAGTTGAAAGCAAAGTACAGGGTACATGGCTAAACATATATTTCTATTGGAGAGTGGTTTACTATCTCTTCACAATGTCAAGCCATAAGTTTCGAGTGGCTTCTAGGTATACTTAAGGTTCATGTTATACAAAACACCTTATATTTAAGGTTGATGTTATACAAAAAACAAAACAAAACAAAACAAAACACAAAATGCACATAATGAGAAACTAACACTGCAAGAGACACAAGAGACAGGATATATGAACTGATGGAAGGAAAGGCAAATTTATCTTTTTCACCTAACTTTTGGTTATAAGCTCATTTAGTAGAATATCAGACAGTGTCAGTTTAGTTCATTTCAGTCTCTCAGTCGTGTCTGACTCCTTGCAACCCCACAGACTGCAGCACACCAGGCTTCCCTGCCCATCACTAACTCCTGAATCTTACTCAAACTCACATTCTTTGAGTCGGTGATGCTATTCAACCATCTGATCCTCTGTCATCCCCTTCTTCTCCTGCCTTCAATCTTTCCCAGCATCAGGGTCTTTTCCAATGAGTCAGTTCTTTGTATCAGGTGGCCAAAGTATTGGAGCTTCAGCTTCATCATCAGTCCTCCCAATGAATATTCAGGACTGATTTCTTTAGGATTGACTGGTTTGATCTCCTTGCAGTCCAAGGGGCTCTCAAGAGTCTTCTCCAACACCACAGTTCAAAAGCATCAATTCTTCGGTGCTCAGCTCTTTTTATAGTCCAACTCTCAGATCCATACGTGACTATTGGAAAAACCATAGGTTGGACTAGATGGACCTTTGTTGTCAAAGTCATGTCTCTGCTTTTTAGTATGCCATCTAGGCTGGTCATAGCTTTTTCTTCAAAGGAACAAGTGTCTTTTTTTTTAATGTAAATTTAGTTATTTTAATTGGAGTCTAATTACTTTAATTTCATGGCTGCAGTCACCATCTGCAGTGATTTTGGAGCCCAAAGAAATAAAGTCTCTCACTGTTTCCACTGTTTCCCTATCTACTGGAAAAGGTCAGTTTTCATTCCAATCCCAAAGAAAGGCAATGCCAAAGAATGTTCAAACTACCACACCATTGCACTCATCTCACACGCTAGCAAAGTAATGCCCCAAATTCTCCACCAGGCTTCAACAGTACATGAACCATGAACTTCTGATATTCAAGCTGAATATACAAAGGGCAGAGGAACCAGAGATCAAATTGCCAACATCCGTTGGATCATCGAAAAAGCAAGAGAGTTCCAGAAAATCATCCACTTCTGTTTATTGACTATGCCAAAGCTGTTGATCATGTGGACCACAACAAACTGTGGAAAATTCTTAAAGAGATGGGCATACCAGACCACCTGACATGCCTCATGAGAAGTGTGCAGGTCAAGAAACAACAGTTAAAACCGGACATGGAACAACAAACTGGTTCCAAATTGGGAAAGGAGTATGTCAAAGCTGTATATTGTCATCCTGCTTATTTAACTTATATGCAGAGTACATCATGCAAAATGCTGGGCTGGATGAAGCACATGCTGAAATCAAGATTGCTTGGAGAAATATCAATAACTTCAGATATGCAGATGGCACCACCATTATAGCAGAAAGCGAAGAAGAACTAAAGAGCCTCTTGATAAAAGTGAAAGAGTGAAAAATTTGGCTTAAAACTCAACATTCAGAAAACTAAGATCAGACAGTATAGCCTACATTATTTAAAGTTTGAAGTAAAGTGAAGTCGCTCAGTCGTGTCTAACTCTTTGCAATCCCATGGACTTTAGCCTGCAAGGCTCCTCTGTCCGTGGAATTTTCCAGGCAAGAGTACTGGAGTGGTTTGCCATTTCTGTCTCCAAGGGATCTTCCCAACCCAGGGATTAAACCTGGGTCTCCTGCACTGCAGGCAGACACTTTACTGTCTGAGCCACCAGGGAAGCCCCAAAAGTTTACCTTTTTTTATATTTCTCTTTTTCCTAAAATCAGGTATTTGCATTCCTGAAAGTGCATACATGAAATTAAAAGACGCTTACTCCTTGAAAGGAAAGTTATGACCAACCTAGATAGCATATTCAAAAGCAGAGATATTACTTTGCCAAGAAAGGTTCGTCTAGTCAAGGCTATGGTTTTTCCTGTGGTCATGTATGGATGTGAGAGTTGGACTGTGAAGAAGGCTGAGCGCCGAAGAATTGATGCTTTTGAACTGTGGTGTTGGAGAAGACTCTTGAGAGTCCCTTGGACTGCAAGGAGATCCAACCAGTCCATTCTGAAGGAGATCAGCCCTGGGATTTCTTTGGAAGGAATGATGCTAAAGCTGAAACTCCAGTACTTTGGCCACCTCATGCGAAGAGTTGACTCATTGGAAAAGACTCTGATGCTGGGAGGGATTGGGGGCAGGAGCAGAAGGGGACGACAGAGGATGAGATGGCTGGATGGCATCACTGACTCGATGGATGTGAGTCTCCGTGAACTCCTGGAGTTGGTGATGGACAGGGAGGCCTGGCGTGCTGAAATTCACGGGGTCACAAAGATTCAGACAGGACTGAGCGACTGATCTGATCTGATCTGAAGTGCATACATAGTGAGAATCCATGTATATCACATATACATTTACCAAATAGCAAATATCATTTAATTTATTTTTTTTTTTTATGATCCAGACAAAGTCATGGTTGTAAAGAACATATGAATATTTGGACTTACTCCTTGACCTTCCCTGTCTTTTTTATCTATCTCTCTCCTTGGTGATGACACACAATTTTTCCTAACCTATGTTGTTGTTTTAATTAATTTATTTTTTAATGAAGGATAATTGCGTTACAGAATTTTGTTTTCTATCAAACATCAGCATGAATCAGCCATGCTGCTGCTGCTGCTAAGTCGCTTCAGTCGTGTCCAACTCTGTGCGACCCCATAGACGGCAGCACAGGCTCCCCCGTCCCTGGGATTCTCCAGGCAAGAACACTGGAGTAGGTTGCCATTTCCTTCTCCAATGCATGAAAGTGAAAAGTGGAAGTGAAGTCGCTCAGTCGTGTCTGACTCTTAGTGACCCCATGGACTGCAGGTATACATATATCCCCTCCCTTTTGAACCTCTCTCCCATCTCCCTCCCATTCCACTCCTCTAGGTTGATACAGAGCCCTGTTTGAGTTTCCTGAAACATTCAGCAAATTCCATCGGCTATCTATTTTACATATGGTAATGGAAGTTTCCGTGTTACTGTCTCCATACATCTCACCTTCTCCTCCCCCGCATCACCCCATGTCCATAAGTCTGTTCTTTATGTCTGTTTCTCCATTGCTGCCCTGCAAATAAATTCTTCAGTACCATTTTTCTAGATTCTGTGCATATATATGTATCAGTATATGATATTTATCTTTTTCCTTCTGATTTACTTCACTCTGTATAATAGGCTCTAGGTTCATCCACCTCATTAGAACTGACTCAAATATGTTCCCGTGTATGTCTGAGTAATTTTCCATTGTGTATATGTACCACAACTTCTTTATCCATTCTTCTGTTGAGGGACATTTAGGTTGCTTTATGTTATAACTAATGTAAATAGTGCTACAATGAACAGTGGGATACATGTGTCTTTTTCAATTTTGGTTTCCTCAGGGTGTATGCCTAGGAGTGGGATTGTTGGGTCATATGGTGGTTTTATTCCTAGTTTTTAAAGGAATCTCCATACCGTCTTCTATAGTGACTGTATGAGTTTATATTCCCACAAACAGTGCCAGAGCATTCCCTTTTCTCCACACCCTCTCCAACATTTATTGTTTGTAGACTTTTTGATGATGGCCATTCTGAGTGTTGTGAGGTGATATCTCTTTATAGTTTTGATTTGCATTTCTCTAAAAATGAGCGATGTTGAGCATCTTTTCATGTGTTTGTTTACTATCTATATGTCTTCTTTGGAGAAATGTCTGTTTGGGTCTTTTTCCCACTTTTTGATTGGGTTGTTTGTTTTTCTGGTATTGAGTTGTTTGAGCTGCTGGTATATTTTGGATTAAAGACCTAAATGTAGGACCAGAAACTATAAAACTCTTAGAGGAAAACATAGGCAGAACACTCGATGACATAAATCAAAGCAAGATCCTCTATGACCCACCTCCTAGAGTAATGGAAATAAAAACAAAAGTAAACAAGTGGGACCTGATTAAACTTAAAAGCTTTTGCACAGCCAAAGAAACTATAAGCAAGGTGAAAAGAGAGCCCTCAGAATGGGAGAAAACAATAGCAAATGAAACAACTGACAAAGGATTAATTTCCAAAATATAACCCATGTTATTTTAACTCTCTTCACTCAAGGGTCAGCAAAGAAGAATTGGGGAAGTCATTTTTGACTCTGTTTTTCTCTCACATCACAGACCCAATTTGTCAAGAAATCCCAAGTGCCCAACCTTCAAAATGTATCCACAATTCAACTACTTTCACCATCTCCATAGTTATTCAATCCACTCCAAGCAATTTGTGTATTATCTTTAATTAACTTGTCTATTTACCTACTTAAATTTTTTTTGCCTTCTGCTAACAAGACAATCAGTTGACATTCAGTGTTCCTGGTAATATGCAGCGACTCTTTACCCTTTTTATTTCTTGCAACTGATATTACCGAGCTTATTAGAATTTAATAGAAAATAAGTCAGTGGATTTTGAAGAGAAATGTGAAATTCTAGTACATATAAAAACATTTTTATACAATATAAATGAGTCATGGGCATGAAATGTACAGTATGAGGAATGGTCAATAATAACATCATATCTTTGTGTGGTGACTAATCATGGTGATCGTCCTTTGATGTATAGAGATATCAAATCAAATTGCTGTATTGTGAATCAGGAATGAACATAGTGTGGTAGGTCAATTATACTTAAAAAAAATTCATAGGAAAAAGAAATCATATGTGTTTCCCATTGGTGAGGGTAGGGCAAGGAGGACTGGATGAAGATGATTAAACTAGTCATAAATAAGTACTAGATATGTAATATACAACATGATTAATATAATTAACACAGCTCTGTTATATATGAAAATTATTGAAAGTCATAAGAATTGTCATCACAAAAATATTTTTTCTTCAATTTTGTGTTTGTAAAAGATGACAGACATTTTCTAAATGTATGTTGATAATCATTTCATGATGTATGTTGAGTCATTATGCTATACATCTTAAACTTACACAGTGCTGAATGTCAATTATATCTCAGTACAACTAGATGAAAAAAATTTGTAAATGCATGGATTTGTGAGTTTCTTTTGGCTTCTTAGCAGATGGTTTTGTTTATATTCTGTTTCTTATCTATGTTTCAGATAGTTGGTGTGCTTAGATAGTTATGTCCTGCTGAAATCAGTTTTATGGATCAAACAAAACTGATCCTTAAATTTTGGTCTTTTCTCAAATTATTAATGGATCATCAACTTGGAAAATGTTTTCACTTTGATTTTTAACACTTTATTAATTTTTTGTCAATAAAATGCCATTCTGTTTCAAGGTTTTATACTATCAACCTTTCCTTAAGTTCTTTTAGTTTGCTTTTTCAGATTTCAGGTATTTAACAGATATCTAAGTTTATTTTAAATGGCACATTATCTATAAAAAAAATTAATCTGAAACTCTGGATCCACTTTTCAAATGAATAAGATAATTTTGAAACTGCTAATGTCTCAGGGTCAAATTTCATGATTTATTATTTTAAAGAAAGAATTGAATGTGGCTCCAGATAGATGAATTAGCTGGACAAAGCAACACTTTTCCTAGTAAGCCATCAACTAGAAAAAAATTTTGAAAAAGATTGGAACTGAACTAAGTTACTTTTCAGGTTAAAATAAGTTCTCTCAATCATCGATTCTTCTTTTTTAAAATCTGAACAGTAATCATATAAATTGACATAAGACATTAAATTATAATTAATTAATGGAATTTATATTCTAGTTTATAAATAAGTTTAAATTTAAAATATGCTCAGTCTAAAATTTTATGAAGAGGCACATCAAAATGAACATTTTGTATGATCAATATCTTAACATATAATTCTAACTCTTGCAAACATGCATTTAATTATTCTCAGCTGCCCTATCCAATAATGATTGGGTAAATTGGATTCCAGTAACATCTTTTGCCATAAGTTGTGATTCAAAAAAAGTTATGATTCAACCTTTTCATTTAATGCCTGAGCACCAGGTTTTTATTACAATTAATATTCTTACTTAAGAGAGAAGAATGTTAAATGGGTGGAAGCTGGCTCTTGGATTATTCAGTAGGACAATGTGGAAATAAAACGCTATAGAAAAGTATGTTTGTGTGTATTTTAACATAATCTTATCTATGTTATGAGATCACATGGATACCAATCAAAGTAGATTCTCCAGAACATAATTTTTTAAACTGAAAATCAATTAGATACCAAAATTATAGAAAGTCCTATATAACAAGGTACTTTTCCAAGCCTGACTGTGGAAGTTCAATGATCTGCAGACAGAGACTTAGACAAGATCATTGCTATCAGCTTCTGAAGTGCATATAACACAATCTAATACAGTGTTGAGGATCAATGCATCTGTTCGTCTTGCATATCTGCCCTGCTGGAGGGAGCAGCAGTCAGACCAGTGGAGAGATCACAGTTGCTGAGCAACGGTTCCATCACTGGACAGGCTCTTTGCTTTGCTTTGGTGCAAAGACAAGGAGTAGATATATTTTTATATACACTAAAACAAGTATATCATGGAACAGAAGGTTAGCAATAGCAAAGAATTCTATGGTACAGTGTGAAGATTACAATTACTGATCTTTAGAGAAAATACATTTAGTCATACCAAAGTGAAAGGAGATAATTTGGCTGTGAATTGTACTGACACTGTGCATTCATAAATGATTGCTCTGTATGCAGAAAAGGACCAAAATTAGGCTAGTAAAATATTTTCTTAGAGTCTAAATGATTATATCTTTCCTTTCCTAACCTGTTCATCAGACTGCTTGCAGTGAAGAGATCACACATGTGGTGGTTTGGGGATGATTCAAATCACTTTTCAATTTGAAAGCACATTATGGTTTCTGTTAAATAGGGACATGGATAGTTGGGAATGCTCTGGATTAATGTCTAATTTACTCTATTTGCCTTTCTTCTTATAACTGGACAACTACTTGTAGTCTCATAATTTTTGAATCATCACCCATGAGTCTTAGGTCTTTAGAATCAACTTCCCGAGTCCTTGTTATTCATTAGCAAATGTAAAGAACGGGGTGCATTGGCCAAATCTCCATATGCAAACCAAGTGGAAATTAAATGATCTAATGTAACAAAGGAACAAAATGAAATTATTTCTCGCAGTATCCTTTGTTTGTCTATTCTTAACTACCATCTTAGAGAAGTGTAAATTAAAAGTCAAAATGATTTATTTCAGAAACTAAATAAATAGAGCACACTGCTGCTTTTTCATTTCATTGTGTACCTTCACTTCTGGTATTTTTTTTCTCCCTCTGAAAGCGCTATTTCAACAAGACCATGTAAATGTCTATAATTGCGAGAGAAAATGTTAATATAACATTTACACAGTTCAACAGCTTCAAAGCTGTTTCAGTGACTATGCTTAAAAGGAAACTTACACACAGAGGCCCCAAGTCCACATAAATGATAGTTTTGTGGGACATTTGGTGACAGAGCCTTGAAAACAGAAACAAAAAGGAAGGGAAATCAAACAGCCCCATCTTCCAGCCTAATTCAAGCCATTTAGAAGCTCTGTGCTTAAGCCTGGGATTACCAGTGATACTATCTACTTCAGCTTTGCTGTTCAGGAAGAAATGTCCCTCTTATTAAAGAAAAAAGGCAAAAAAGAAAAGGGGGAAAAGAAAATAGTTTAAAGCCAAGTAATTCAGGCTTGCATAAATCTTTAATGGGTTCTGTCTTCATATGATTGGCTGTGCGTTCTTTCCTCTGCCCAGGGGAAACACTATATGTCTTAGAAGAGAATAATAGTAACTCCATCTTGTGTGTTATACGATATCTTCAAGTAATCCTGAGGATTTTGGCTTTGTCTGCTGTAAACAAAAGGCCACCCATACATAATGTGTCTGGGCTATTCCAGACTCTTCACCTTAGCAGGTGACACCCATAAGATGGACGCGGGCAACTAAGCCCGTGTGTAGCTGGAGGCAGTTTTGCTCCCAAGACAACTGAGAAGATGTAAAAACAAATAGCACATTTCTCTTCTTATAAGAACAAAGTGTGATCAGCACCCTGTAGTTGTGTCAGTTTTCTGGCTTTTCTCAGGAGTAAAAATGAAACACCATTCTTATGCTTTGCTTTGTGAACGATGAAGAAAAACCGTGCTGTAGATTCGTTCACTGAAAATGTATGAATGATTCCAAGATCTCTATGTCAGACTGCAAAAACAAAAGAGAAATTAAGGAGTAAAAGTATCCATCATTTACATGTTAAGATTTTAGTGAAGATTTATAAAAGTTATATGGAAAAGTCTATTTTACCATCATTCTCTTTTTGCTTGTTTTTCTGGGGATATGCTTACTGAATGGATAAGCTTCCTAGCTGACGGATTTATTCACTCAACAAATGTATACCTATTTCATATAAGAAACTTTCTTCCACTCTGACAATACGAGAAAGCTTTGACTTTTAGACGGACTTATTACACAGGCTAACATGGTAAAATTTCAAATCTTAAAGAGAGTCATAACAGATCTGCTCAATTTCTTTATCATCTCTGATGCAGTATTAGTTCTCAGCAATTCTATGGTTACTCATTACATTGCAAATAAATAAGCATGCCTTTATTTCACTATTCATTTAAGCAGTGCCAACAAATGTGGAGAGGAGGGGGGACTTCCTTAGTTGATTGGCTAAAGCCAATCATTTAACAAACTAGGTCTTATAGTAAAGAGTATTTTGAAAAAAGGCCAAAACATAGTTTCTGCTCTTCAGTAAAAATCACAGATTGTTTCTAGGATACATTTACTTTTATGCACAAGTGCATGTTTATTTTTATTTCAAATTTCCAGAGAAGTTTTTCTGTGAGGTAGAAAAGAAATACGCATTATCAATATCAATTCTCAGTGAAATGGTAAATTACATTTTTGAACGAATGAATCGATATAACAGAAGACAAGATGCTCATCAACAAACTCAGATAATAATTCTAAATATTGAAAATTTGCTGCAATGTGTAATGTATTGTGGCAAATATAGTAGCTGAAAAAGAAAGTAATTGGTAAAAGAGAAAATGGATTCCGAGAGATACTATTATTGTTATTTTTAATGTGGGTTTAAAGCATCCATTTCACAATATATTTCTGAGTAGAGTCATTATCTTTATACTGTGCTTCTTAGTTACCAGAGTTATATGAAGAACTGATTCGTTTTTAGACTACACATTATGAACTAACAAAATAAAATGGCCAACTAATCCTTCAACAGATCAAGTTGCTTGATTTTTACTCAATCTCCCATATTTAAGTTTCACAAAAATTTTAAAAAGTTCCCAAAGAGGATCAGGGCATCAAAATGGCCCAATCATATTATGATCATGTGACTAATGTGTTAATGTATTTTTACGTGACCCTTAATTAAATGGGAAAATATATGGAAAGGTTAAGGTTAACCTTTCTTCTTCCCTGGAAAAGGAAATCTTAAGGTTTCAGCATGCTCCATGTTCTCCTAGGCTCTGCTGTCATTCCTTCATTCATACCACTGTACAAACCACCTTTGAATTCATTTCTGTGTTCTGCCTATATTGCGGGCTAGGACTGTTTTATACAGTTTACAAAGGGTGCCCCCCCATACAAGTGTAGTTTATAAATATATTGTAAGCGTTATTTTTGTGGTTTTGATAATAAAAGTGAGTTGAAACTTAAACCAAAACACTCATTTTCCCTACATATGTATTATATATAATGAAAACTTCAATAATTATTATATGAAGTAAAGAAGGGACATTTGATCAATTGAGAAATCATTATGTCTTCACTCTGGAAAGTAGGTCTGGAAGACACTAAATAGAACATAAAGATATGAATCCACTTTATTGTTAGTTATTTCAATAGAGTTAATATATAAATGATAAAAACAATACACGTTAGAATTATTAACTTTGACATTAAACAGATGTGGGGCATAATTCGCATGTTACTATTTCTCTACATCATCCTTTCATTGAGATAACTAAAAGAATAATGTCTACTATTCATGAGAAGGGCTTTCCAGATGACACTAGTGGTAAAGAATCCTCCTGCCAGTGCAGGAGACATAAGAGATATGGGTTCGATCCCTGGGTTGGGAAGATCCCCTGGAGAAGGAAAAGGTAAGGTCTCCCATATTCTTGCCTGGAGAATCCCATAGACAGAGGAGCCTGGGAAGCTACAGTCCATGGGGTTGCAAAGAGTCAGACATGACTGAAGTGACTTACATGCACATTCATTATAAACCTCATATTATCCAGACCATTTATCAGACATTTTGATTAAAAGAAATATTATAATGTATTGAATACTTGCTGTCATTGATGGATATTAACAAGGATAATTTTAGCTACAGTAACAAATAATGTTCAAGATTTCAGGGGCATAACACAATAGGGATTTATTTTTTCTCACATCACAGTTCAGTATAGAGATGCCTAGTTAGTACATAACTTTTTCATGATTAGGCAGGTTTTCAGGCTCCTAACAATTAAAGGCTCCAATAATTCTTGAGGCTAGGATCTCTTTTTGCTCTGCACCTAGCCAGGGAAAGGGACACAGAGCCTGCAGGACACTAATCTTAAAAGCACTTTCCACTTCTGCTCTCGCCCTGTTGTAAGATCTAGTGTCGAATTCCCAGTGAATGTGCATGCTAAGCCGCTTCAGTCGTGTCCTACTCTTTGCAGTCCCATGGACTGTAGCCCACCAGGCTCCTCTGTCCATGGGATTCTCCAGGCAAGAATACTGGAGTGGATTGCCATTTCCTTTTCCAGGGAATGTTCCCAACCCAGGGATCGAACTCACATTTCTTATGTCTCCTGCTTTGGCCGGCGAGTTCTTTACCACTAATACCACCTGGGAAGTCCTTCAGTGAATGTGAGGCATCTCTAAACTAGAGTTCCTGGCTGATAGCTGCCTCCCAGAGACTACTTGACACTGTGGATATTTAAATCAGACAGCTTTCTGTCTCTGGCGCATATGATATAGTGCTGGTAACTCTATATTCACTGTATATTTTAGTCCCTTACAAGCAATTTGACCTTGAAATTATTTTTCTTATTTTACAGAAGAGTAAACTTAAGCTCAGAGAAGTTATTTGCACAAGGAAAAGTTTTAACTCAGGTCTAACAGTAAAAAAATCATGTTCAATAATTATGATATATATTATCAAATTATAAGACATATAATTATTTCCAATACTGATACTAATAATATTAATCAAATTTGAACTCTTTTTATGGATTTGGCACTGTTCTAAATATTATTCGGGGATGCCTTGGAGAAGGAAATGGCAACCCACTCCAGTGTTCTTGCCTGGAGAATCCCAGGGACCGGGGAGCCTGGTGGACTGTCGTCTATGGGGTCGCACAGAGTCGGACACGACTGAAATGACTTAGCAGCAGCAGCAGCCTTGTCTGAAAACCCTTGGTTCCTCACTGGCACCTTCTCTTCCTACAACTGCCACCACCAATTTCAACCAAATGACATAACAATCGTTTGTTAAGCAGAACACTAATGACTTTTTATGACTTTGCAAACACAAGTGGGACGCCTGTTATAAGCACAAGAGAGATCAAATATGCCACGTCTCTCTTCCTCTCAGACACGGCACTAGATCTGGAGAAGATCTTAAAGGCAGTTTGGTCTCAACATCCAGCAAATATAAGTTCTTTACGATTTCTGAGTAAATATTCCTAGTAATGGAACCTATCCACTCACAAGATAACCTCCAGGTTTTGATAGAAAATACTTAGAATCATAGAGTCATATAAATCAGTCTAAGTGTAGTCTACAATTTTTTCTACTGTGTTAGTCTTACAGGTTGAGATCTATGAGATCACTTCCCAAATTTTGTATCTGTGAAAGTGTAGGCCATGAGTCTTCAAAAAATAAATTTGCCAAAAATCCAAAGCTGATTTTTCTGGAACTTCAATGCTGACCCTGTCCTTGGAATTACTCAAAGCAATTAAAATTTCTTATCTACCTGACAGATTATTATTGTTCTTGAAACCAACTATCTTGTTTTCTTTACTTCTTTTCTTCTCCCAAAAAACCCCAATTTTCTCATAATTGCTTATAAAAAAATCCTTTCAAGTATTGATGATTTGGACAGTTCTTTGTTTTTCAATGTCTCATAAATACCCTTCCTTATAACACTGCACTCCAAATGTGGTTTGACCAGGGCAAGATATAGGAGGAATAATTTCAATTTATTGTTTGACTCTCTGCTTATGTTAATTAAATTTAAAATTAAGTTAGTTTTGCTTTGTTTTTTAGTCTAGATTTCCTGGATGGCTACTCATGATGTAGTTCCATAATATTTTTCCTCTGTCCTCTTCCTAAAAATGGTATCTGAATAGATAGGCATTGTCAGACTCATGTTAGAGGGCAAAACTATGGATGACACCATTGTGGTCTTTCATGAAGAGACATATACTGTCTTTTTCAAATCCATACAATCTACAACACCAAGAGCGAAGTTCAACATCAACCATAGAATCTGTGTAATTATGATGCATCCGGAGAAGGCAATGGCACCCCACTCCAGTACTCTTGCCTGGAGAATCCCATGGATGGAGGAGCCTGGTAGGCTACAGTCCATGGGGTCTCTAAGAGTCAGAAACGACTTAGCGACTTAGCAGCAGCAGCAGCAGCAGCATGATGCATCAGTATGGGTTCATCAATGTAATAAATGTACCATTCTGGTGAGAGATCTTGAAAATGGGGGAGGCTATCCAAGTGTGAGGACAGGGGGATGTAAGAAATCTCTATCTTCCTTTCGATTTTTCCATAAACATAAAACTTCTGTATGAAAATAGTTTTTATTAGAAAAAGAAGTCTGACTATTCAAATTTTCTTGGCTTCCCTGGTGGTTCAGTAGTAAAGAATCTGCCTACTACTGCATGATACAAGGGTTTGATCCCTGGGTCAGGAAGATACCCTGAAGAAGGAAATGAAAACTCTCATCAGTATTCTTCCCTGGGAAATCCCATGGACAGAGCCTGGTGGATTACAGTCCGAGGTGTCACTAAAGAGTCGGACATGACTTAGCAACTAAATGACAACACAGTTTTCTTAGCATATGTCTTGTTGACCATTCTGTATCTATATTCTCAGGTGAAAAAGATATATGCTCTCAATAGGAGGCCCAGTTTAAAAAAATTATCACATTTTTCTTGAATGAAAGCTTTTAATGTATTTTCTATTTTCATGCTTTTGTTATGATTTTCTATGTTGGATTTTCTGTGCCTGCCTTTAATGAATATCAACAGCCTTTAATTACTTTCTTCTTTTTTTCCTAAGGCAACATTGATTTATAACATTATATAAGTCTCATGTGTACAACATTTTATTTCCACTCTTGTATACACTGGGGCCTTCCCAGATAGTGCTAGTGGTAAAGAATCTGCCTGCCAATGCAGTACACTCAAGAGACGCGGATTAGATCTCTGGGTTGAGAAGATCCTTTGGAGTAGGGAATGGCAACTCACTCCAGTATTCTTATGTAGAAAATTCCATAGACAAAAAGAAAAGAAAATTCCATGGATAGAGGAGCCTGGTATTCTATAGTGCATGGGGCTGTAAAGAGTTGAATATGACTCATGACTGAGCACACACACCTGTATACACTACAGCATGGTCACCACCAAATATTTAGTTTCCATCTGTCACAATTCAGTTGACCTCCTTTACCTGTTCCATCCTCTGCCTCATTTACTTGCTGGTAACTTCTACTGTGTTCTCTGTTTCTACATGTTTGTTTTTGTTAAGTGTTGGTTGTTCATTTGTTAGTTTGTTTTATATTCCACACGTGAGAGAAATCATATGATATTTGTCTTTTTCCATTTGACTTGTTTCACTTAGCATAATACCCTTAAGATCCATCCATGTTATTGTAGATGGTAAGATCTGATCTTTTTATGGCTGAGTAGTATTCCATTATTCCATTGGAGAAGGAAATGGCAACCCACTCCAGTGTTCTTGCCTGGAGAATCCCAAGGATGGGGGAGCCTGGTGGGCTGTCGTCTCTGGGGTCGCACAGAGTCGAACACGACTGAAGCGACTTAGCAGCAGCAGTATTCCATTATGTCACATCTTTATCTATTCATCCATCAATGGGCACTTATGTTGTTTCTATATCATGGCTTTTGTAAATAATGCTGCAATGAACAGAGGGGTTTTTTTTTTTAATTGATATTTTTTCTAATTGATATTTTTATATTTTTCAGATAAATACCCATATGTGGAAGAGTTGGATCATATGGTAATCCTATTAACTTTGTGAAGAATTTCTATACTATTTCCCATATCTCATAGTGGCTGCACCAATTTACATTAACAGTTCCCTGAATGTTCCCTATTGCCACACCCTCTCCAATGCTGATTTTCCCTTTTAGATAATGACCTCTCTAACAGACATGAGATGATACTCTATGTGGTAATTGATTTAACAGCATGATATTGGCATAAAAACAGATACGTAGATCAATGGAACCAAACTGAGAGCCCAGAAATAAACCCACACATTTATAGAAAATAAATGTATGATAAAGGAGCAAAGAACACAATGGAGAAAAGATTGTCTCTTTAGTAAATGATGTTGAAAATACTGGACAATCACAATCAAAAAGAAAAACCATACCATATCTCACCCCCACACAAAAATCAACTCAAAACTTGGATGTAAGACCTGAGACCATAAAATTGCTAGAAGAGAACACATGGTATGCTCTTTGATATTGCTCTTAACAATATCACAGGCAAGGAAAACAGAGGCAAAAATAAATGAATGGGACTAAATTAAAATGCTTAATTAAACTATATTAAACTAAAAATCTTCTGCACAGCAAAGGAAACCATTAACAAAACTAAAAGACAACCTACTGAATGGGAGAAGATCTTTGCAAATCATACAGCCAGCAAGAGGTTAATATACAACATATATAAAGAACTCATACAACTTAATAACCAAAAAAAGCACAATTAAAAATATAGGCAATATGGAGCTGAGTATACATTTTCCAAAGAAGACATAGAGATGGTCAACAGGCATGAAAATATATTGTGTCATTTTATTCTTTTTTAAAAGAAAACTAAAGTTTCTACTTTTGACTTTTTATTTCTCATAAGGCATTCTTTGTTTTGTAATATGTGTTTTTGTGTTTATTCTTTTTTATTTTTCACTCCTTAAGGGATGTTTTTCTCATTTATTTCTAATTCTATTTGAATTTTATCACCTCCTTTCTGTTTTTTTTTTTAATTCTTATCTATAGAATGCTTGCATCTCTTATCATTTTCTTAACATCTACAGCGCACTAAAGATGGCTACAATTTCTTTGACACTCCTCTGGTTGGTGCTAGGAGTGATGGTAAGGACTATGTCCCCTTTCTGCCTTCTTTGAGCACCAAACCACTTTGTAAGAAATATTACCCTGGGATCTGTGAAAAATTCAAGCCAAATTGACTGGATCTTAAGGGGGAGATTCCTTTAGGCAGGAGAGCACCAAAGAGCACCAAGGTGATGGATGTGTGTGTCAATGAAGAAGCTATCTTTGGATTGCATTTTCCAGCTCTAGTTGCTTGATCTGATGCCACATGGATCAGAGACAAACTGTCCTGACCAGGTGTCCCCAGATTCCTGACCCATGAAATCACATGGGTGATTTTGAGCCACTACATTTTTTGATAGTTCGGTACCTATCAATAGATAACCCAAACAATTTCTTCAGCTCCTTTTGAAATGCTTGTGCTTAGTTGCTCAGTTGTGTCCGATTCTGTGACCCCATGGGCTGTTGCCCACCAGGCTCCTCTGTCTTTGGGATTATTCAGGCAAGAATACAGGAATGGGTTGCCATGCCCTCCTCCAGGGGATCTTCCTTACCCACAGATTGAACCCACCTCTCATGTCTCCTGTATTGGCAGTGGTGTTCTTAACTGTTAGTGCTACCTGGAAAGCCTGTAGGAATTAATCCCCTGCTCCTTACAGTCTTTTTTTGTTTTTAAATAATATCTTTGTATGAGAGTTGACTTCCAAACTCCACTGTTTTTCCTTTTTACACTAGTTTAGTTTTCTTGATAGGTTCTCAAGGCTTTTCCAACATGAGACAGTTTCCTCCTCTGATGTTTTCATGCCGTCTTAAAATATCTGGCAGCTGTTTTTCTCTTTTATTTATTTATTTATTTTGGTGGTATCTTGGATCTGTTCTCTCACCTCACTTTTTCCAGGATTCTCTCTCTCCTTTGTCTTTGCTCTTCTTTTCTGCTCAATTTTGATTCTACTCTTGACACTTTCTCTTTTAAGATGCTTTCTCCTGTAAGGAAGCCAAGAGGTTAGTTTCACAAGTTCATGGGGTCAACCTGTGACAGTTCCTTTAGGCTGGACTTCTTGCACTTATTGGGATTAAAGAGGGTAAAACCTAGTCAGTTCACTGGTCCACCATGTGTGTTATCAACTGGGTTCTCTTGCTACAGGTCTGCCTGACACTGTCTTGATTTCCTCTGCTTTCTCCTTCAAGATACTGCTAACAGAAGATCTTGGAAGTACCAATGGTTCCTTCTTTCATATTTCTATTTTATTTTGAGGGAAATACCTCATCATCTAGTTTTTCATGTGTCCTGTCCAAGTCTTGTTGGTTTTGCTCTCTAGTTAATCTTTCTGTTTTCACAGGGGAGTCAGGAAGATCCCAAAACTGCTGCCACCATCTCCACTATCTTTCCATAATCCACTCATAGTACACTCAATTGTAGAATTACATGCTTATTTTCAAAAAGTAAGTTCTTTTTAAATATAATCTATTTTGCTTATACAAGAGATCCCACTGTACTGAAAGTTTACTCCTCACATGTAGATATATAATTCTCCTGCATTTAAGTTTGTTCCAAGAGTAATATACAAATATAATAAAGAGTAGTTAAGCATCTAATTAACTAATTTTATTTGTCTTAGAATTTAGAAGAGTTTTTCAAGGAAAATTAGAATGGGGTCTTGTAAAATAAATTGTGTAAGGACTTGTTACTGCTGTATTTTCTTTTAAGTCGAGGAAAGGATTTATATACAAAACTATTTCATTTACTTAGAGCCTCAGCAAAGTACTACAATAACTCAATTCCACAAGTTTGTGGTGAGGATGATGGCATTCTGTCCACAAAAACACTTTTATAAAGTAGGGGTGATCTAGTATTTTTTTCTTTTAATTAGCAAGCACTTATTGACCAATTACTATGTGTAATTCTTTATACCCAACATAATGAAAGTTTAAAAGAATGGCAGAATCTTTGTCTTCAAGCACTCCAAAAACTGATAAATGAAATTAACATTTATGCAATTATCAATAATATAATTGAGAATGACAGTTTGAAAACTAGTTCAGTATTTATAGAGACAGTCCCCTCAAATATAGGACAGCTACATGATAATAACTGGGAAAAGTTATTAAAATGACCAACTTAGACTGAGTCTAAATTTATTTAATAGATGTGCACACTTACATAGAATATTAAAATATTTAGATACTCTATGCCTCGATGTTTTCATTCATAAAACATAAATTCTCAAAATTTTGAAGAGGTATCATTTTATACTTCTATGACTTCTTGGTAGATACCTAAGTTGTATGCATACCCTGAATAATCTTAAACTCCCAATTTCCTGTGTGCAGCAATTGACAGAAAGTATACAAAGCAGCTTGGATTTCTCATATGTTTTCCTGTATATACATATGCTCGGAAGCACATATTTTCTATTTGGATAATAAGCAGATTTTTAAACTTTCTATAGTCCATTTGTAGCAGAACCACAATCTTGGAAAACTAATGCTTGTTGGAATTTACAAATTCTTTCTGTAATCCTTCCTTTTGATTTTTGTTCTAATAATTATGAGTCATTTGACTTTATATAGTTCCCTTATTAACCAAGTACACTGTCTCCAAAGGACCTAGAATTCTCTACATACTAACGATAACTTCTGTCACGAGTGCTTCAATCTGTGACCTGACCAGTGATCTCAGAAGCAAAAGGGATAAAAAAGAGATCACCCTTGATTAAATCAATCATTTAATCAACAAGTATTAAGAGCTGTGAGAGAGATACAAAAAACAAGATAATCACCTCTGCTATCAAAGAGCTTATAGTCTTGTTAGAAATGTAATACATGCAAGAGGCAAATAGAGAATAAGACAGTATATAATGAAGTGTTTTAATTGAGATGTGGGTGCAACCTCAGCTCTTTTGCTGTAAACTAAAGAGTTAGACAACATGGGCTTTAAGATCACCTCCAGGAGTACTGTCTCTGAAAAGTAGAATGCTGCTGCTGCTGCTACGTCACTTCAGTCGTGTCCGACCCTGTGCGACCCCATAGACGGCAGCCCACCAGGCTCCCCCGTCCCTGGGATTCTCCAGGCAAGAACACTGGAGTGGGTTGCCATTTCCTTCTCCAAGGCAGAAAAGTGAAAGTGAAGTCGCTCAGTCGTGTCTGACCCTTAGTGACCCCATGGACTGCAGCCTACCAGGCTCCTCTGTCCATGGGATTTTCCAGGCAAGAGTACTGGAGTGGGGTGCCATTGCCTTTTCCTAAAAGTAGAATGAGAGGACATTAATGAAGGTAAAAGCCTTAAAGAAGTTGCTTACTTGTAGGGCAGGAATAGAGATGAAGACGTGGAGAATGGACTTGTAGATACGGTGGGGGAAGGGGAGGATATAGCCCAGGGAGCTCAGCTCAGGGCTCTGTGATGACCTAGAGGAGTGGGTTAGGAGGTGGTGTAGGGGGGAGGCTCCAGAGGGAGGGGGTATGTGTGTACAGACAGCTGACTCACACTATTGTACATCAGGAATTAATACAGCATTGTGAAGCAATTATTCTCTAGTTTAAGAAAGAAAGTAGGAACTTTGCTGGTGGTCTAGTGGCTAAGACTCCAACTTCCCAATGCAGGAGGCCTGAGTTCAATCCCTGGTCAAGGAACTAGATCTCACATCCTGTAACTAAGAGTTGAGATGCCAAAACTAAAGATCCTGCAGACGACAGCTAAAATAGATCCTACATGCCCCAAGTAAGACCCGGCACAGCCAAATAAATAAACGTTAAAATAAAATAAAAAAGAAAGTAATTTATCTCTTTGCCACATATGTTTCTTTTCTCCATCCTACTCCCATTCCACTCTAAATACTGAGGAAATCTTCTCTTTATAAAGTCTTGATTCATGGGTATAATTTTATTGATCATATCTCAAAACTACAGACATAAACTTTTTTTGACAAGCCATCAACTGAAGTAGAATGACAAATACCTAAAATAGTATCAATGTCTAAAATTGTTTAATGTAATTATTTTTATTGAAAGAAGACATACATATTTTCAATAAAGGCAAAAGTTCTGAAACACTATAAACAACACCTGATTGGGTATGAATCTCCATTAGAAGAGAGGCAGGTTATCCGTGTCCTGCAAATAAAGCAGTTACTGAAATGATTGCCAGAGATGACCCAGAGAGAAGGGCACAGTGAAGGTATGGCATCGCACACCACATGACTGCTTCCACCAGCCATCCTGGGAAGAATGGGGAAACCAATGACTGACTTAAGGCAGCTGCTTCGAAACCCGCTGGTGAGTTTAGAGAAGAAATTAAAATGCAGCCCTTTAAATTCTCATATTGAGATGACATCAGAAGACCATGATCATCCACGGATGTCCTAAAAGAATCATCACTTTATTACCTCTAGTGGCAATTGCCTAACTAGACTGTCCAGTCTGACTCTAAGTTGCTAAATTATATTATAGGTTATATTCTGAACCTCCTCAAGGTTCTTGCAAGTTTTAGAGCACTTATTGGGAAAGAGTGAGATCCGCAAATTGGAAAACAAACATAATAAGTATATGACTTATACTTTATAAGTCTTCCATATATGATTCTGCAACCCATACTAGGAGACTGGCCATGATTTGTTTGAATACCTCATAAATACCCCTGCCTAATAACAAATGCTAGTTTTTCTGAAATCTCTTTCAAGGTCTCCAATCTCAGTTACTCACGTAATTGTGACTACAGCTGTATTAGAGAGTGGTAAGGAGGGGTGGGGGCAGAAGCAGAGACTCAACTCTCAAAGTTCCCCTTTACTCCTAGATCTTTAGTTTCTTAGCTCCTAACCCAGGTCTGCATGTTCTGCCAGGTCATTCCTTCATTGTTATTTCTCTGCTGAGCTGTGGCTTGTGACGAATTTAGTCATGTGTTAAGTCCAATGTCAACAGCTGCTCAAGAACTTGTCTCTTTATTGAAGCATATCAACCCAATCTCTAGCACTGGGGATGAAACAATTATCTGGCAAAGCCAGGGTCTCTGTCTCAAGAAGCAGAAAATTCCAGGGCAATTGGTTTTCCTCTCAATGACAGTAGTACAACTCTGTATTACTCCAATTTGCCACCTTCTGGTTCTTTGTCATAATTTATTCTGCTGGTACCATGGTCAACTCACCATTGCATAGAGTATAATGCAGGCCCACTCTATAGAGGTCTCTATGCTGATAGGAGCTGGAGGGCAAGAAATAACTATGATCTATGTGTGTATGTGGGACATGCATGCAAGAAGGTGAGAGCTGCATGCTGCAAAAAAACAGAGAAGCTTGTAGAGATCCAGTAGTGTGTCATATGTAAGGTAATCTCAAGCGTAAAAGAACCCTTCCCAGACTTTGTATCAATTAGCATTGGAGAAAAAAAGTCATAATGCTTGTTGGACTTCTTTAGATTTAGAGGCAATTTAAACAATACTTGTCGGAGAAAGCAATGGCAACCCACTCCAGTACTCTTACCTGGAAAATCCCATGGACAGAGGAGCCTGGTAGGCTGCAGTCCATGGGGTAGCAAAGAGTCAGACACAACTAAGCGACTTCATTTTCACTTTTCACTTTCATACATTGGAGAAGGAAATGGCAACCCACTCCAGTGTTCTTGCCTGGAGAATCCCAGGGATGGAGGAGCCTGGTGGGCTGCCGTCTGTGGGGATTGCACAGAGTTGGACACGACTGACGTGACCTAGCAGCAGCAGCAGCAAACAATACTTGTGGGTGTTTTTATAACCCATTCACTGAGTATGCCTTAAGGCTGCCACCTTTGAGTGAGTCCCAGAAAAGAAAGGGCTTCCCTTGTGGTTCAGATGGTAAAGAATCTTCCTGCAATGCAGGAGACCCGGGTTCCATCCCTGAGTTGGGAAGATCCCCTGGAGAAGGAAATGGCTACCCACTCCAGTATTCTTCACCTTGTCTAGGCAGCAGTGGAAGAAGTTTCTCCTTTGGGCCTATATGGTACAGCATATATAATGATGCTTGAAGATGAGAAAAATAAATGAAGACTCTGGGAGTGCTAGATAATCATGACCAGGCCTGTTAGATTTTGGAACAAGGCGTTTTGTGGTCAGTGAATTGTTCTGCTGGCATGCTACTGGAATGTATTGAACACCTGAGATACCGAGTGATCGTGTGCCTTGGACTCCCTATCAATAAGCAAGTGTTCTTATCACAAAGTTGTGGGGTTAGAAGTTCAAGCAGTAGTCCGTAGTCCAAGTTGACACAGTTTGTACAAGATCAACCACAAGCATTTTCTGAAAATCATAAATAAGTTGCTAGGGAAGGTGTCTTTTCCTCACATGGTGCCTATTTTTTCCACACTGCCATTCTTCCCTTCCCTGCTACCTCTGGCCTCATGGAGAAGACCCATAAAAGCAGTCTATTAGTTAACAGGTTGTAGAGGATGCTATGCTTTCCCCAACCAGAAGTGGATGCTCCCAGCATTGTAGCGGTATTCAGAAGTGGGCTTTAGGGGTAAATCTTCCTAGCAGGTAGAACCCTTGGCAACAGTTTTCTGGAAGGAGACATGACCAGGGCCTCTTCACTGGCTAATGTTTTGGCCAAGTGGTCAGGTGGAAGATTAGTGGCAAGAAAAATCTAAGAATGTTCTTAATTAGATTACTGCTGCACATCACAGGCAGGGAAGTGACCGTCACCCTCCCAGAAAACCACTGGGAGACTGGCTGACACCTGCAGAATAAGACACACCAACCTGTGCAGGCAGATTCTTCAGGAATGACTGTTTGGGTTACTCTTCTCTGTGAACAACAATGACCAGCTGGGTGTTGTGGCTAAGAGCAAAGGGAATGTGGACTGGGCGTTAGAGGAAGGATTTTATCATATTCTGATTCTGAATTAATTGTCATTTACAGATGGTAAAAAATCTGCCTGCCATGCAGGAGACCTAGGTTCCCTTGATTAGAAAGAGCCCCTGGAGAAGACAGTGGCTACCCATTCTTGCCTGGAGAATCCCATGGACAGAGGAGCCTGGTGGGCTATAGTCCATGGGATCCCAAAGAGTCAGACATGACTGAGCAATTAACACTTTCTTTTTACAGAAATAAGACTGTTGTTACTATCCACAGTGTACACGTTTATACAGAAAACACACACATGCATAGATCTTTGCAATGAAAGTATTTCAGATGTAATGAGATTGGTTACTGACTTGCATCATCCACCCAGTCCCTGCTTTCAAATGCTTCCCACATGGGATGGAAACATGAAGCCCAGAGAAGAAGTAGCAAGCAGCTCCGTCTCAGGAAACTGAGGGGTGGAGGGTGAGGCCCTCTGTATCCTGCTGTATCAGGATGACTAGAATCCCTGCCAAAGTCCTAAAACTCACAGCCAGGGAAATGGCACAAATTCTCCCTGTTGATATTTAAGGCCGAAGAGACATTTAAAGCAGAAGGAACCAGGTGGTTCCTAACATGGAGGGACTGGAATTTATTTGTTTTGCAAAAAAGTGAAAGTGAAAGTCATTCAATTGTGTCTGACTTTTTGCGACCCCATGGACTATACAGTCCATGGAATTCTCCAGGCCAGAATACTCGAGTGGGTAGTGGTTCCCTTCTCCAGGGGATCTACCCAAACCAGGAATTGAAACCAGGTCTCCCGCATTGCAAGCAGATTCTTCACCAGCTGAGCCACAAGTAAAGCCCAAGAATACTGGAGTGGGTAGTGGTTTCCTCCTCCAGCAGATCTTCCCGACCCAGAAATGGAACCAGGGTCTCCTACATTGCAGGTGGATTCTTTACCAACTGAGCTATCAGGGAGCTCTGTTTTGCAGAAGTAAGCCCCTATTTAACTTGCAATACAGGTTCACACTGATCAATTCATTCATCTCACCTGATCCCCTACTTTATGTGAATGAATTTTTGAATGCTTCTTATTCCTTTTTCCCCACTCTCTTTTATCTCATGTATGACCATGATTGCTAAGTTTATTATTCAGTATATATGATTTATATGGTAATAAGACAGGATGGAAAAGAATCCACCTGCAATGCAGGAGACACAGGAGACATGAGGAGGGCATAGCCACCCACTCCAGTATTCTTGCTTGGAGAATCCCATGGACTAAGGAGTCTGACAGACTACAGTCCACAGGGTCACAAAGAATTAGACACTACTGAAGTGACTGACGGAGAAGGCAATGGCACCCCACTCCAGTACTCTTGCCTGGAAAATACCATGAATGGAGGAGCCTGGAAGCCTGCAGTCCATGGGGTCGCTGAGGGTCGGACATGACTGAGCGACTTCACTTTCACTTTTCACTTTCATGCATTGGAGAAGGAAATGGCAACCCACTCCAGTGTTTTTGCCTGGAGAATCCCAGGGACGGGGGAGCCTGGTGGGCTGCCATCTATAGGGTCGCACAGAGTCGGACACGACTGAAGTGACTTAGCAGCAGCAGCAGCAGCAGAAGTGACTGAGTACACACACACAAGGCAAGACTCTAGCTGAATTAGAAAAAAAATCACCTTATTAGAGATAAATACAGTAATGGATAGAACTTTGTGTCCACCCTTTGACAGGGGGTGGGGCTTTTTCATTTCTATTCATTGTGCTTGTGTGTTGGAGATTGTGGCTGTTTTTCTCATCGATACTGTACCTGGGTACGACAAAAAGTGTATATATGGTTATTATGGCTGTTCGGAGCCAAAGAGCTGGACTGTTGAACTCTCTTGTCATGCTGTTTTATATTGAGGTGGGTAAAATGCTAAAAGCCATATTTCCTAGGCTCCTTTAATGATAGGTTCTGGATGTGACTAGGGGCCCCAATCCAATGCAGTCACCTGAGTCTGAAAGTCAAAGGGAGGCAGAGGCCATGCTTCTGAAATACCAAGTGTGTCTGCTGACAGGCACCGCCGAGAAGGGTTTGATTTTTCTTCTCGACATTAACTATGAACTAGTGTCTTGTCAAGTTGGTGGGTGTTGAGAGGGAAACTCCAGGATTCCACTGGTTGGAGAGAGTCATATTAGGCATGGCATGGTCCTGGAGCTAGTAGATAGCAGTTCACCTATTAGGTTCATTCAACAAATCCTATTGAGCTCCTATGCAATGCTAGACACTCTTCCAAGTCCATGGGGTTTCTGTGAATGGAGCACACCCTGCTCCCTGGTCTTGTAGAGCTTGACTGCCTAGTTTATGATGGTTATGCTTGTTCCCTTCATATGGGCAAGGACAGGGTGCTCTTGGCCAGGGATTTCCTGATTGGAGGAACACACAGCAGTTCCTTTGTGGCCTGACTCTGAAAGTTATTTTAGAAAGTGCAATTGAAAACCTTTCCTCAGTCCTCCCAAAGATTTATAAGCTAAATAACACTTTATATTAAATTCCTTCTTGCTCAAGCTGTTTAGAGAGAATTATGTTCTTTGCAAAGGGAGCCTAACCAACACCAGCTACCTTGGAGTGCTCATTCATTCCCCCTCTGGACACCTTTAAAGTCCTACACATTCTTTAATGTCCTTCAGCTAACATGTTACCTCTGACCCTTGTCTGTACCCCATGCAATTAATCACTGTTTCCTCTGGCTGCCACAGCATCAAAGCAATGCCTAAATGCTTCCTATATGGAGCTTATCAAGCTGTGTGCCTTGGCTGCCTCTCCTGCCCTCTTCCTGTCACCCACACGACACACAAGACAGGGACTGGATCTTATTTACCTACAGTGCTTTGACAACCGACAGTGTTGGATGAGCAAGTCACCCATGTTTTGTTTACTCATATTAATAAATGAACCACAGTATTCCTTATTACAGACATGTTTTTAACAGCATTTACACTCTTCTTTTCCATATACATGTATTTGTATCACTTAAAAATTTATATAAGAAATCATCATTGAGCTCCAGGTTAAGGAATAGCATTAGAAGTTAAGTAGTTCAGACTTTTCCAGGTCAGGAATTTCAGGCCAGAAAAATCTGGTTTCTCATTTTAAGTTTAGTGTTCTTTTTTATGCTACAATTACTGATAACATATTAGCTTGTGCTTGATTGGGTTTGTAATTTCAGTGAAAACATGTACTGTCTCTGAAACTCCTCAAGGTTCCCCAGGCTTTGCAAGTGGAGAGCATAACTAGCCATGCAAGAACTCAGATTTTCCTCAAATATGCATTTATGGGACTGGTAATGCAGAGACAGGGTGTTCGCCTTTTACAGCAAGTAATTTTGTCAACAAATAGGTTCATGGACACTAGATAAACTGTAAAATATTTGATTCTGATTCCATAAATTATATATCTCTCTCTTCTACATTATAGTTTTACTCTGTGTGCTGCAAAATGATTCTAAAATACGAATGCATGTGCTCTTGTTTATAAAGTGGGTACAAACTAGTTAAATGTTTTAAAAGAGAACTTTGTAAAGATTTTTCTTCCAACACTTAACCAGTTTTATTCTAAGCATATTCTTCCATCTCTTCCAGGAGACTGGACCCCATGAGAGCAAACTTCATATCTTCATGGTTGTTGTTGTTCAGTCGCTCAGTCATGTTTGACTCTTTGTGACACAGTGGACTGCAGCACGCCAGGCCTCCCTCTCCTTCACCATCTCCCAGAGTTTGCTCAAACTCATGTTCACTGACTTGGTGATGCCATCCAACCATTTTATCCTCTGTTGTCCCCTTCCCCTCCTGCCTTCTATCTTTCCCAGCATCAGGGTCTTTTCCAGTGAGTCAACTTTCACATCAGGTGGCCGTATTGGAAACTTCAGCTTCAGCATCAGTCCTTCCAATGAATATTCACCTCTGATTTCCTTTAGGATGGACTCGTTTGATCTCCTTGCTGTCCAAGGGACTCTTAAAGGTCTTCTTCAACACCACGGTTCAAAAGCATCAGTTTTTCAGCATTCAACCTTCTTTACGGTCCAACTCTCACATCCATACATGACTACTGGAAAAACCCATAGCTTTGACTATAGGGACCTTTGTCGGAGAGTAATGTCTCTGCTTTTTAGTGCTCTGTCTAGGCTTGTTATAGCTTTTCTTCCTAGGAGCGTCTTTTAATTTCATGGCTGCAGTTACCATCCACTGTGATTTTGGAGCCCCTCGTAAAATAAAGTCTGTCACTGTTTCCATCGTTTCTGCCTTGAAGTAATAGGACTGGATGCCATGATCTTAGTTTATGGAATGCTGAGTTTTAAGCCAGCTTTGGCACTCTCCTCTTTCACTTTCATCAAGAGGCTCTTTAGTTCTTCTTTGCTTTCTGCCATAAGTGTGGTGTCATCTGCATATCTAAGGTTATTGATATTTTGCTCAGAAATCTTGATTCCAGCTTGTGCTTCATCATGCCCAGCATTTCTCATGATGTACTCTGCATATAAGTTAATAAACAGGGTGACCATATACAGCCTTGATGGTCTCCTTTCTCAATTTTGAATCAGTCTGTTTTTCCATGTTCAGTTCTAACTGTTGCTTCTTGACCTGCATACAGGTTTTGTAGGAGGCAGGTAAGATGGTCTGGTATTCCCATCTCTTTAAGAATTTTCTACAGTTTGTTGTGATCCACAAGGTCAAAGGCTTTAGCGTACTCAATGAAGCAGCAGATGTTTTTCTGGAATTGTCTTGCTTTTTCTATGATCCAAGGAATGTTAGCAATTTGATCTCTGGTTCTTCTGCCTTTTCTAAATCCAGCTTATACATCTGGAAGTTCTCTGTTCAAATACTTTTGAGCCTAGCTTGGAGGATTTTGAGCATGACCTTGCTAGCATGTGAGATGAGTGCAATTGTGTGATAGTTTGAACATTGTTTGGCATTGCTTTTCTTTGGGATTGGAATGAAAATTGACCTTTCACAGTCCTGTGGCCACTGCTGAGTTTCCCAAATTTGCTGGCATATTGAGTGCAGTACTTTAACAGCATTATCTTTCGGGATTTGAAATGGCTTAGCTGGAATTCCATCACCTCCACTAGCTTTGTTCATGGTGATGCTTCCTAAGGCCCACTTGACTTCATACTTCAGGATATCTGGCTCTAGGTGAGTGATCACACCATCATGGTTATCCAAGTCATTAAGATCTTTTTATGTGTAGTTCTTCTATGTATTCTTGCCACCTCTTCTTAATATCTTCTGCTTCTGTTAGGTTCATACAATTTCTGTCCTTTATTGTGCCTATCCTTGCATGAAACGTTCCCTTGGTGTCTCTAATTTTCTTGAAGAGATCTCTAATTTTTCATATTCTATTGTTTTTCTCTATTCCTTTGCATTGTTTACTTAGGAAGGTGTTCTTATCTCTCCTTGCTATTCTTTGGAACTGTGCATTCAGATGGGTATATCTTTCCTTTTCTCCTTTTCCTTTCTCCTCTCTTCTTTTCTCAGCTATTTGTAAGGCCTCCTCAGATAACCATTTTCCTTTTTTTGCATTTGTTTTTCTTGGGGGTGTTTTTGCTCACTGCCTCCTGTACAGTGTTACTAACCTCCATCCATAATTCTTCAGACACTTTCTCAGGTTTAATCTCTTGAATCTATTTGCCACTTCCACTGTATAATCATAAAGGATTTGATTTAGGTTATACCTGAATGACCTAGTGATTTTCCTTACTTTATTCAATTTGTGTCTGATTTTTGCAAAAAGGAGATCATGATCTGAGCCACAGTCAACTCCTAATGTTGGTTTTGCTGACTCCACAGTGCTCTTCCATCTTCGGCTACAAAGACTATAATCAATCTGATTTCAGTTTGATCATCTTATGACCTTCATGGTAGTAGGTTTAATTCCTAATAAGGTTCTTGGCCGAGGCTATATGTTTTGTTTGTTCATGAAGGTTCTTATATGCAAGGCAACCAAACTACTACATTTCCCAAAATAAATGTGGTGAGACCATTTTCATTTATCCCCTTAGACTAAGAGTTTATTCTTTGGAGAAATGGGTAGATGTTTCCTACTAGTTTATGGATTGTTCATTTAACTTTAACAAGTGTCTCAAGATCTTTCCAATATTTCAAGGAAGAGCAAAATTTTGTTTGATCTGTGTCAGTTCTTTGCAAAGGCTGTTCAGTTTTCTTTCCCAAATCGCTCCATGCGGCATGGAGTATCTAGAGAACAGACCTATGAGTACTTTGAAATGACCCCAATTAACAAAGTTGACAACTACTTCAACAAATATCATCAAAAGTAGGAAAGGTCCATTTTTAAGTGGTACTTCTGAGAAGTGTGAACTCATCTTGGAAGACATACTCACATAATCACTTACAAATGAATCATCTTGAAAATGAGTCCTACACAAGTTAGATATAAAACACCATGGTTCTGACAGAGCACACACATGTGAGCTCTAATGAGTGTAACAAGATCCCTTTCCTGGTGACAGTCGTGGTTGGCAGCAGGTGCTGGGAATGAAGGCCAGGGAATAGGAAATACAGTTGTTCAGGGAAAGTTGCAAATGAAGCTCGTGGAGACGATTCCTGTGTGCTTTAGAACAGGAGGAGTGAACTGTGTGGACATTTCTTGGTCTAAATTAAAAGATATTGCAAACTTAAATGACATAATGAAAAACAGGAATCAAATTCAGTACTTGGGTACTTAGCTCACTCGGTCTTTTCATCATATTTCCTAGGTGAGTTGAAGAAGACATAGGAGGATGTTTTTGGAGGAATTTTAGATATCTCAGGGAAATGCAACTTTTACATCTTGGACTACCCCAAATAAAAAGACAGCAAGAATTGGTTTCCAGAAGAAGCTCACCATGATTACAAATACACACTGAACATAAATGAGAGCCTCCTCACCCTTTAACACTCATACTGAAGAACTGGGTCCTATAAGCAATTAATGTGTTAACTTGATTCATTAATGCAGAGAATATTCACAGTTTTCCACCTTGGCAGAGACTGATTCTGTCATCGCTTTAATAGAACTCTGTTGGAAATCAAACACAATTTTTATTCTAGGGAATGATTACTGTGTCTTGTTTAATTCTCCCCTAACAAATGTCAGCACTAATGTATTACAGATTATTCAGTCAATTTGATGGTTCCAGGTGAAAGAAAGGAACACAAATCTCTTCTTTTAGTGTAAAAAGGGTCAGCCGATGACTTCCCCTGCAGGAGCCGAGATGAGGCTTGACATGAATCAATCAAGAAGGCTCAATTTTACAGTTATAGTGCCTAATGCCTAAACATGAGCGGACGGTTGGAAATTAGCACCCGATTATGAGCATACATGATCTTCCCCTGGAAGACAATAATATTGGCATTAAGCTTCTCAAGAGGGAAGATGCTGCTGGTTTTTAATATGTCTTAAATTATGTCAGGAAAAACACTGGAACATCACACAAAAGCCACAGTCAGTGTCTATTGCTATCTCATAAAGCTGGAGATCTTTACAACAATATTGACACAAGAGCAGGCAAGCAAATGTCAGCCAATATAACATATGAAATACTTAACGTAACCAATTTTCAGCTGTCAATCAGCAGGGAATAATGACTGATGCAAGGAATCAATACGCCACAATTGAATTCCAGCTCACAAACTTGTTTCGTTCTGTGCTATAAAAGACTGTCAAATGTCACACCCCAAGAGATGCAACAGGATTCCGAAGATTTATTTATTTCAAGCTCTGAAGTCTATTAGCAATAGTGCTCCTTTGCTATTGGAAATAGAGTTTCAGTGACATGAAATTTTCAGAAATGACAACTCAAGTTTCTGACAAATTAATGATAGGACTTTCTTAGTCCCATATTTATTTATTTTTTGCCAACATGAAGTACAATTATACTCAACCAATTCTCAGGATTTCAGAAAGCAAATATTTGACATAATTTGTCAAGTAAACTGCTCACAGAGCCAACTGATCTTAGACAAGTTGTCCTATACATTGTAAATAAATGGAAATTGCGTATGACAAACCTTAAGCTTATGTTAAATCCAAACCTTAATATTATGAAAATGCCTGATAGCAAATTAAATCTATGAAATGTTATTTTGCTCCAATAACAATATTAAATTCTACTCTTTCTACTACATAGTTAACTTTTAGCAAAAAAAAAAAAAAAAAAAAAAAATGTAGTGTATCTGTGTGTTTAAAAAAAAAAAAAAAAAAAAAGTTGTGTTACCCAGAACACCAAGAGCTTATTTTAACTTGTTCTATTATTCTATGGCAGAAATTTTAAAGCAGATAATCTGAAGCTATGTTTTAAAAAAAACCATTTTGGTATTAACCAAACATTTTTCAAATGTGACTTTGATGTGATGTAGTAAATCCAGAGATGTTTTTTATAAATGGGGAGAAAAATAAAACAGAAAATTGCTATTGACCCTTTCCTAACTGTTCCTACAAGAATATTTTGTTTTTCTTTTTGGCCCCTTTATTTTATATTTTGCTAAATATTCTTCCTAAATCAAAGGGAAAAAACATAAAACATTTAGTTTTATGAAAGAAAGAACAGTATGTCAGTGGTGATATCCCAGCAAGCATTCATTTTCCCTTTGGGGCCAAAAAAAAAGTCACAGACTCTTCTGAGCGAAATGAAGCAGCAAGCTTATACCCCTCAGGCCCCGGTTGTATGCAGCAGACATACAGCGGTTTTCGCCATCACTAATGACTGTGAGGACGGGGCAAAGTGAAAGCCTAGTACTCTTTGGGCAGGAGCTCATGGACGCATCTCTAAAGGGGTACAGTTATCACCAGGACTCTTATTTGGTCAGACACTTGTTTGTGGCCCTTTTCTTTCTTTTTTTTTTTAATACGGAGTGTCAGTATGGTAGGCCCGTACATTGACACCAAAGCTGCTGTCTCAGGTAGATTTTATGATCTCATGTCAACTCCCATTATTAAGTTGATCTGACTTAGTATTAAATGTTTTAAAGGAAATTATTTTCTTCAGATGTATTTGGCATAAAAAAAAAAAGATAAAACCCAAATACAGCATGTTGAGAATCTGATGTTTGTTTATGAACAGATCAGAAAGAAGCCTACATTGTTTATAAGTGGGAATACAAAAAATACTGTTAAGGCAGAGTTACTCATGTGGTTGAGTGGGCTGATTAAACCCAGAGAGAGCATCTTGGGCAGAGCTGCTGTATCCTTCATTTGTTCTTCACTGAAAATGATAACATCGAACTGTAAAAGTTGAGATTGAAAAGCCACTAGTGTGTTGTCTAATTTCAACTGCAGAAGCTGCTGTGCTCTCTTGGTGACTTTATGAGGGAATAAGATTACAGGTCACAAGAGCTTCTTTATTTCCCACCTGTAGCTTCTAACAACATTTTATTAAGGATTTTCCCATCTTCTTTCTCTGACCTATAGGGGTGAAATCCTAACAGCTGTTACAGGATCTTGACCAAATGGTATTAACATAGATTAGTGACTCTGAAATGAAGTACCTTTTATCAGAGCTGTATTTATGGGTGGCTACTAATATTTTCATTGTGCTAATAAGATAAACATAATATATCACTATGTAAATAAAAAAGGGAACCCTCAATACAGTGAAAGACTTAGAGCTTCCTGTTTGCTTCACAGAAAATCACACCAAGCTCTTGTTATTTGAAGGTTTAATGTTAATTTGTAAAACAAACATGTCAGAGAGTCGTCCATAAATACCATCTTGACAGGGGGTTGCTTCCTGACTAGTTTAGATGGTTTTTTAATTGCTCACTCGCTGACAAGATCTCCAAAATAAAAACTAGGAGGAAAAACTTAAGTGCATAGATGTATAGTACACACTCTTATTGGAGGATATAAATTCTCATTTTCAAGAACAGTTTTTGAGATGAGATGTATGATTTCTTGCCTGGATCATTTTGAAGAGTAATAGATGATATTTGCAGGGAACTTGTAGAGCTAGGAAGGGTGCTAACCACCCAATATGATCATTGGTCTTCACTCAGAGATATACTTTAACTGAATAAACGTGAACACAATGGAACAAGAACACGCTGTTCACCACCCTGGTAGACTAAAATTTGGAGGCAATACATGGGTCATTGGAATGTCTGAAATTCGTGTATTCTTATTTTTGTTTGTTTGTTGTTCTTAATCACTGTCTTTATGCCAAAGGCAATGCTGCTTTTTTTTTTTTTTCTTTTCTGGAAACTCAGTATTTCCAGACATTAGCTCATTAATTGTGAATCTGTTTAGTTCCAGACACAGTCAAGTTAGGCTCCTAGGTTTAAGTTTTTAAATTGTTGGCAAACTTGTACTACTATTTAGGTAAATCAACCATAAAGTCCACTTTATTTTTTGTTCTTAGTAAAATGTGGGGGGGAAATGCCTTTCATTTGTTCTGCAGTCAAATAGAGGATTGGAGAACACTCTGACAATAATTATGCTTAAATAAAACATATCAAAAAGAGTCAATCTGGTATTTTCAGTTGTCTTAATGACAAAATCAGATTGTCTGCTCAGCTGATTCAATCAATAGTGAAGAAATCGGTTGATACAGCAGAGTGATTGGAAAGAAAACCAGGGGATTCAGTACAGTCCTGCCTGTTTATCTAAGAACCAATGTGTTATTTATATTGAGGCATTTCTCGGCTCTATATTTGTCCTTATAAATGTATATATAAGTCTAGCAGAGAAACAAACATACATTGCCTAGGATGTCTTTGATTATTAAAATGGGCAGATTGAAAAGCCACCAAACTTTGGCCAAAATTAAGTTTTTTAAAATTTGGATTATCTGTTAATAGAAATTTCATTAAGTGAGTAGGGTAAGAACTAAACAGTGACAGTAGGGACAAATTTCAAAGGCATGTATTTAATCTAAAAGGAAGTGACTATTTCAAAACTAAGTTGATTTTGTCTTAAATGCTTTCTCTAGCCTCTCTTTGTCTATCCTCTTCTTTTTTATATAATGTAATCCTTATAAGGAGATCCCAGTATTCTACGGAGAAAGCAATGGTACCCCACTCCAGTACTGTTGCCTGGAAAATCCTATGGATGGAGGAGCCTGGTGGGCTGCAGTCCCTGGGGTCTCTAAGAGTCAGACATGACTGAGCGACTTCACTTTCACGTTTCACTTTCATGCATTGAAGAAGGAAATGGCAGCCCACTCCAGTGTTCTTGCCTGGAGAATCCCAGGGACGGGGGAGCCTGGTGGGCTGCCTGTATGGGGTCGCACAGAGTCAGACATCACTGAAGTGACTTAGCAGCAGCAGCAGTATTCTAACCTGTACATCTTAGAGTGTAACATGATTGAAATGCAAATGTCAAACTGGATAAACCCAGCCTTATAGGTTGAACTGCATGCCCACAAAAGATGCTGAAGTTCCCTGCCTGCAGTTCTGGCATGTGTGCATGTTCAGTTGTGTCCAGTTCTTTGTGACTCCATGGACTGGCCTGCCAGGCTCCTCTGTCCCCGGATATTCCATTCAAGAATATTGAAGTCGGTTGCCACTTCCTACTCAGGGGATCTTCCCAAACCAGGGATTGAACCTGCGTCTCTTGCATCTCCTGCAGTGGCAGGTGGGTTCTTTACCACTGTGCTGCCTGAGAATCTAAGGCAGTTCTGGTGACCTTATTTGGAAATAGGGTTTTTTGCAGATGATCAAGTTAAGATGAGGTCACTAGAGTGGGACATAATCCAATATGATTGTGTCTTTAATAAAAAGGGGACATTTGAATACAGATACACACAAAAGGAGACCACTTTTTGAACATGAAGCAGAGACTGGGTAATGTGTCTGTAAGCCAAGGAACACCAAAGACTAGCGAGCTAGTTTTAGTGACTAGGAGAGAGGCACAGAACAGATTCCCCTCCTTCAGAAAGCACCAAGCCTGCCAACACCTCATCTCAAAATTCTACTCCTGGTGTTGTTGAGACAATGAAGTTTGGTTAAGTCATCCAGTTTGTGGTACTTGTTATGGCAGTTTTAACCAACTATTATACCCAGCGATCACAGATTAACATATATTATCAAACTTTTATTTTTTATCCTTTGATTTATAATAAAAAAGGCAACGAATAAAATCATCTGAGGAACCTTAAGTCTCCTGTAATTGCATCTTTTCCCTGAACATACATCTAGGGTAATGGTTGTTGTTCATCTAAGTCATGTCCAACTCTTTGCAACCCCATTGACTATAGCCTACCAGGCTCCTCTGTCTACTCTATGCAAAGTTTGCTTAAACTCATGTCCATTGAGTCAAAGACGGTAATGCTATCTAGCCATCTCATTCTCTGCTACCCTCTTCTTTTGCCTTCAATCTTTCCCAGCATCAGGGGCATTTCCATTGAGTCAGCTCTTTGCATCAGGTGGACAAAGTATTGGAGCTTCAGCTTCAACATCAGTCCTTCCAATGAATGTTCAGGGTTGATTTCCTTTAGAATTGAAGGGTTTTATCTCTGGGGTGATGGAGTAGACCAAACTCTGCTTGAGAGTCTGACACAGAGGGTCAGAAAATTCCTGAAATCTCCAGAACATTCTAGGTCTTTTGATGAACAGGATTTTACATATCCTTGGGCAAGTACCCTACTAGCCTTCTTTGTTAAAGAAAGAAAATTTCTTCCTTGAGACTTGACATTGGATATATAGATTTTTCTTAGCTGCTTTATCAAAATAGAAGATTCTCACCAAAATGCAGTGACAAAGCTAATTGAGTCAAATTATTCAGAGGCTTGCCTGGGAAAGACCCCCATTAGTTCTCTCTTCAAGGAAACTGGGTCATCTGAGTCAGAATTAGTTTAGAAGATAAGATAGCTAAATGACCTTGTATTTGTGTCAGAAAATGAGCCCCTTTGACTATCAAGTACCTGATACCATTTCCTTGATGGAATTGATTTATTCCTCACCAAAACATATTTTTCCTCCAACACTAAATATACAAATTGAAATTAAATTGACCTACCAAAAAGGAAAAATATACGGTGGACTCCCTTTATGAAAGGAATAGTTTCTTATAGGTTAATATTTTCCAGTCTTAATAGGGACACTACATAAGCACAGATTTATTTACTATGCCCATTTTCCTCGTATTTGGTTATTATTTTGAGATCGGACCTCCCAATGTATTTGTACATTACTAAACACTGGGGAAAATGTAAGTCTACTGTTATGTAAGTAATACTCTAAAACGTCATTCTCTCTCTCCACTTCCTCCCTCCCCCTTTCCCCCCCACACCCGTTTTATTTCTCAGTAGCCCTCTGTCACAGGTGAGAAATCTCGGGATAGCACAATAAATTTGGAAAAACAATTACGTCAACCAAAGAATGAGGACAGTATGTTCAACCTTCTGATTGGTAGTCTGATATAATTACTCTCCAAACCAAACTTCCTGTCCATGTACTTAGCATGCAATATATATTGGGTTTAAAATTATATTTTCAAAGCCCTTTGCAATGCCAAAAGTACCATTATGTAGCCTATTCTCTTTATTAAAAGATAATATTAAAAGGTTATGTAAAGGCAAAAGATTAAATTGTTTAAAGTAAAAATAAGGGTCCTTTACAATTGAATTCTTGCCTGCATTTTATAAAACTGAAATGAGTTTATTTTGCTAAGTCAAGCAGTAAAAAGAAGGAAATACTTCTCTTTTATAGCCATGTACCTCTAAAACCACTGTCCAGGAATTTTCCAGCACTAACATTTTTTGGTCTAAAGAGACCAAAAATATGCAGATAAAGTTAGTCCCAGCAAAGATTCCACAACGTTACCAAGCTTTCCTTACTTACACAGGGGCGAAACCAACCCATCGACTTTATACAAATCTCAAAAAAAAATGTGGCCTTGTAAAACTGTCATTCGGTGATCAGTAAGGACTCTGCTTTATCTATTTAGTGGTGGACATTAACATTTCCTCTGGGCAGACAATGGTCAACACGGTAATAAGCCAGAAACCTGTGATGGCTTGCAGTGGGGTTTTTTCCTATGAAAATATTAAAACTGCTGTATGAGATTTCATAAGATGCATGGTTACCTAATAACTGAAAGAAATCATTAAAAACAAAACAAACTTGAAATCAGGCTGTACAACAAAATTAGAGTTACATTCCAATAGGTGTTTGTTAAGTATCTAGAAGGTATCCAAAATTTTTCTACAAGCCACAGACATTTCTCTTCCTTTACTAAACACAGAATTGTTGTTAAACCCAGTAAGCTTCATTCTGAAATGTCACATTCCAAAAAGAACATCTTAATGTTCGGGTGAATATTTGAGTCAGTTATTACAGGTCTTTGACTTGGGCTCTTTGACTGACAGTTGTCAAATGACACTGATGCACTGTCTGGGTTGGTTTGCCTTATCCAGAGTAATTTCTCATTAATTTATGGCATAAGCTTTCGTTTCACATATTGTCCCCAACCAGTTTTTCTCCCCAACAGTATTTTTGTCTAATGCATTTTAAAAGAAATTTGTCATATCAGTCACAGATTAGGTATGATTAAAATCAATCCTAATTCATCTAGAAAAAAAAGAGGAACCAAATTTATGTGTCACCTACCAAATTTGCTCATTTAAAAATCTTTTTTTAGCAATATTGCAGACAATATAAATGCTATTTATTATTTTTCATGTTAATAAATTCTTGGTTAAGTCCAGTCACTCAATCAAGTCCAACTCGTTGACACCCCATGGAATACAGCACACCGGGCTTCCCTGTCCTTCACCATCTCCTGGAGCTTACTCAAACATGTCCATTGAGTCGGTGATGCCATCCAGCCATCTCATCCTCTGTCATTCCCTTTTCCTTCTGCCTTCAATCTTTCCCAGCATCAGGGTCTTTTCCAATGAGTCAACACTTTGCATCAGGTGGCCAAAGTATTGGAGTTTCAGCTTCAGCATCAGTCCTTCCAAAGAATATTCAGGACTGATTTCCTCTAGAATTGACTTGTTTGATCTCCTTGCAGTCCAAGAGACTCTCAAGAGTCTTCTCCAACATCACAATTTGAAAGCATCAATTCTTCAGCACTCAGATAGCTTTTCAGATCCATACATGACTACTAGAAAAACCATAGCTTGGACTAGATGGACCTTTGCTGGCAAAGTAATGTCCCTGCTTTTTAATATGCTATCTAGTTTGGTCATAGCTTTTCTTCCAAGGAGCAAGTATATTTTAATTTCATGGCTGCAGTCACCATCTGCAGTAATTTTGGAGACCCAAAAAAGTCTCTCACTGTTTCCCCATCTGTTTGCTATGAAGTGATGGGACCAGATGCCATGATCTAAATAACAATAAAACATCTCTGTTATACCTATAATGATATTATGAACCTTCATTCTCTTGCTGACTAAAACTATTATAAAGATATCTAAAACCAAAGAGTCTTAAACTTCTGGATTTCAGATGGAAATCAGAACATTCCCTTTCTAAAAGTGGACCTGGGGAAGAACCAGGCACAAAGCAGGTTTGCTAACTTATTTTTTAATATATATATTAAGAAAGTCTGTCCCACATCACTATTTTAGATGAGTCACTTCATTACAACAAAAAATTAGGAACACAAATGCTCGGACTAAAAGAATTATATTCACAAGACAAAATAATTGACAACTTTACCATCACACACATAAAAATTTTGTCTTTATTTTTCTTGTTTGGTCCTGAACTTGTGAAGATTTGCTCAAAGCCAACCCTGGTCTGAGAACTGATATATGGGAACCACAGCGTCACATTTCCTTAAGAGGAGAAAGAAAATGAAGCATAAATTCTGCACTTTAGAAAAGACCTGTTCTGAATTAAGGATGCCTGCTTTAACTATTTAGCTGTCTGGTTATCTATTCATGATTATAATACTTGGAGTTTTTTTCCCCATAATCAGTATGTATTGATCATTTATGGTATACTAGGCACCTTAGAACATACAGAGAATATTGTCCCTGCTCTCAGGGAGCTTACATTCTAGAAGGAAAAAAGTATACCTCTCTAAAAATGATATTTTTGTTTGATGTTTTTTGCAAGGTACTGAGGAAATAAAGGGTGAGTTTTGGGTATAACTTAGTCCCATCAGTATTTAAAGAGAGGAAGAGGCAGGATTTTAAAGGTAAAGACAATGACAGATGATTCAAGATAGGTAGGGTTTATAGGGAGATAAACAGTCTCATCAACTAAGGAAAGATTTGCTGCAGTGAAAAGAAAGAAGGAAATAGTTTGAGAGATGCAAGCAAAGGAAGCAGGGTGTCCTTGAACAGAGTGGAGCCAGAAAGACCATGCAATCTTTCTCCCAAGTACTGGGTTGGCCAAAAAGTTCATTCAGGTTTTTCCATAACATCCTATGTAACATCAATATATGACTACCAAGTAGGAATGGTTGGTGACAGACAGAAGGCTAAAAAAGAAGCAATCCTGTGCTCCTGAACATAGAATAATGTATCAAAATTGAAGGCAGGCTACAAGTATCCAGAAAGTCTTAAAAACAAAAGTGATTTCAAAGTACAAAACTGGCAGTAAAAGCTATCCAGTTGCCATGATGATGGATCAAGAACATTGTGGCTTCCTAAATTAGAAAATGCCATATATCAAAAAAATTTTATTGTAATGTGTATACTACCCAAAGCAATTTATAGATTCAATGCAATCCCTATCAAGCTACCAACAGTATTCTTCACAGAGCTAGAACAAATAATTTCACAATTTGTATGGAAATACAAAAAACCTCAAATAGTCAAAGAGATCTTGAGAAAGAAGAATGGAACTGGAGGAATCAACCTACCTGACTTCAGGCTCTACTACAAAGCCACAGTTATCAAGACAGTATGGTACTGGCACAAAGACAGAAATATAGATCAATGGAACAAAATAGAAAGCCCAGAGATAAATCCACGCACATATGGACACCTTATCTTTGACAAAGGAGGCAAGAATATACAATGGATTAAAGACAATCTCTTTAACAAGTGGTGCTGGGGAAAGTGGTCAACCACTTGTAAAAGAATGAAACTAGAACAGTTTCTAACACCATACACAAAAATAAACTCAACATGGATTAAAGTTCTCAACGTAAGACCAGAAACTATAAAACTCCTAGAGGAGAACATAGGCAAAACACTCTCTGACATACATCACAGCAGGATCCTCTATGACCCACCTCCCAGAATATCGGAAATAAAAGCAAAAATAAACAAATGGGACCTAATTAACCTTAAAAGCTTCTGCACATCAAAGGAAACTATCAGCAAGGTGAAAAGACAGCCTTCAGAATGGGAGAAAATAATAGCAAATGAAGCAACTACAAACAACTAATCTCAAAAATATACAAGCAACTCCTACAGCTCAACTCCAGAAAAATAAATGACCCAATCAAAAAATGGGCCAAAGAACTAAATAGACAAAAATGTACAGTTTTCTTTAGAGAAGTTTCAGAACCAAAAGACTAATTTACATGAAAAGCTGTAGAGAAAGTAGCTGAAAAGTCTATGGAATAAAACTTCTATTCCATTTACACAAATTTAATACACATGTTCTTAACAATTATGCTTGGATTATTCTTGACAATCTCTTAAGACATTAGACAAAGCTAGCCATCATCTCAAGTTATTTCCCTGTTAACTAGTTTTATAGCACAGACATGTTAGGCAAGAATAATTAAAAAAAACTAAACTGAAAAGTTAAATACACGTTTTTGTGTTTTACTGCCCTGCTTGATATACATGAAGCAATGGATATAAGACAATTCATTTTTACTGCATCTTTTACTGTTCTTAGGTTGCCTAAAACATTTAAATATAAATAAAATGAGTATAGCAAAAATAATGAAAACAAATGGCAGGTAACTACAAATAATGGGATGTGAATTATTTCTGCCCTTATCCGGGGAAAATTGGGTCACAGCTAAACGAACACTTCTGTAACTGTTGTCAACAGTGAGCACATTGAGAATGGGTATTCCACAGATAACACCTGGTTTAATGTGTACTGCCCATGGGACATCCATTTCTACTACAGCCACATAAGTGCTTCGAATCTTAAAGTACCCACAGCTACACCTGTGACTGGAGCCAACTATCTCTTTTATCCCCCACCAGGACAAACCAATGTGTAGGCAGCTTTCTTTGCTTAGACATGGAAGCAGTTTTAATACTGGCCCTTGTGAAGCCACATTGTACCAAAGCCACATTGTACCAAAAGTACGATGCCAAACTTTTATTTCCTGTTTAGTCACTCAGTTGAGTCCGACTCTGCGACCACATGGACTGCAGCACGCCAGGCTTCCCTGGCCTTCACCATCTCCTGAACCTTGCTCAAACTCATGTCCATTGAGTTGGTGATGCAATCCAACCATCTCATCCTCTGTCATCCCCTTCTCCTCCTGCCTTCAGTCTTTTCCAGCATCAGGGTCTTTTCTAATGAGTTGGTTTTTCACATCAGGTGGCCTTAGTATTGGAGCTTCAGCTTCAGCATCAGTCCTTCCAATGAATAGTCAGGATTGATTTCCTTTAGGATGGACTGTTTTGAGCTCCTTGCAGTCCAAGGGGTTTCAAGGAGAGTCTTAAAGAGCCTTCTCAAATACCACAGTTCAAAAGCATCGATTCTTCAGTGCCCAGCCTTCTTTACAGTCCAACTCTCACATCCATACATGACTACTCAGAAACAGAAGCCAAGCTTTTATAACTTGTATAAAATTTCCATGTCCCCATATTGGCCACCTCAAGATGAAAACAGATAACTCCCGATATGTTAATTGGCTCTATGCTGGGCTTAGTCACTCAGTCATGTCCAACTCTTTGTGACCTCACCAAGCCCTCCAGGCTACTCTGTCCATGGGGATTCTCTAAGCAAGAATACTGGACTGGGTTGCCATACCCTCCTCCAGGGGAACTTCCCAACCCAGGCATCAAACCCAGGTCTCCTGCATTGCAGGTGGATTCTTTCCCATCTGAGCTACCAGGGAAGCCCATGAATACTGGAGTGGGTAGCCTATCCCTTTCCAGGGGATCTTCCTGACCCAGGAATTGAACTGGGGTATCCTGCTTTGCAGGCAGATTCTTTACCAGCTGAGCTACTAGGGAAGCCTGTTAACTGGCTCTACTCCTTCAATATTAAACATAAAAAACACATGGAACATATAGAAATTAAAACAGCAGTAACATTAACCTATGAGAAATCATAAATAATTATCAGTAGATAGCATAGATGACAGATGGTCTATGGTGCAAGTTTTACAATGAGGCAGAAAAAATTTGGAAGGCTGGGCAATTTTCTTCTTCATCTGCTTCAGCTTCATCTCTTTGGGTATCCAGTGTCCACAGGTCAAGTTGTCTCTCAGTAACTGTATTATTAACGTGCTGTTTTTGTGTGACCCTTCGCTTAATGTATCAAGTTCAGCAATGGCTCCATCAAATGCTGTTTTTGCACGAGAACCAACTTTCTCAGGGGACTTCAAAATCTCATAATAGAACACAGAAGTTAAGGGAGAGATCCAATCTGATAGGATGTGTTGGTTGTGTTTACTTTTTGCTGATTTCAAAAGCTTCTTGGTATGCTTGCCATGACTGATCCACAATCCCTCTCTTATCATCACCTTAGCAACAACCTTAGCCAAAGAATAGTAGTAGTCTCCTTTTATTTTCAAACAGAAGACTTTGCTCTCTGCTTGTGAAGCACTGGGGATCAAGAACTTTCCCAAAAGAAACAGTATATCATTGCAGATATCTCTCAGCCTTGTCTCCATTTTCTCTCTGTTCTTGAACCATCTGCTGTTTTCTCTCAGCACCTTTATCTTTTGATCAATACTTGAGACAAGCCTCCAAGATGACCTACAGGCTCCTACAACCTTTTTATAAGCATATAAGTCTTCACTGAGTGAAGACTCCTCTCCTCAATGGATAATTCAGCTCCTTGCTCAGTTACAGACTTCATACAGGCTGCCATATCATCATCTCGCTCAGCCTGCTCGGCCAGTTTGGTCTTCTGCACCAGTATATTTTTATCTATGTTCTGTGTCTGGAGTAGGTATGGCACACAGATGGGACTCAGTAGTCTCTGGGCGGCAGTGCCAAGGCTGAGACTCTACCTGGAGTGTTCTAAGAGACAGACTTCTTACATCTTTTCCTGCAGGAGCAAGAAAACATACGTGGCTATTCAGGTTAAGTGCAGTCTAGACGTGTCCACAAGGACTTGGGCTGAAGGTTGGCTGCACCTGGGAAGATTGCCTGTACTTTCAGTTCAGTTCAGTCACTCAATCGTGTCCGACTCTTTGCGACCCCATGAATCGCAGCACGCCAGGCCTCCCTGTCCAACACCAACTCCTGGAGTTCACACAGACTCACGTCCATCGAGTCGGTGATGCCATCCAGCCATCTCATCCTCTGCCGTCCCTTTTTCTCCTGCCCCCAATCCTCAAGAGGCT
>NW_011494961.1:5563385-5564114 GCF_000754665.1 Bison bison bison
CTTTTTAATGGCTGAGTAATACTCCATTGTGTATATGTACCACAGCTTTCTTATCCATTCATCTGCTGATGGACATCTAGGTTGCTTCCATGTCTTGGCTATTATAAACAGTGCTGCGATGAACATTGGGGTACACGTGTCTCTTTCCCTTCTGGTTTCCTCAGTGTGTATGCCCAGCAGTGGGATTGCTGGATCATAAGGCAGTTCTATTTCCAGTTTTTTAAGGAATCTCCACACTGTTCTCCATAGTGGCTGTACTAGAGTCTTAAAGAGCCTTCTCAAATACCACAGTTCAAAAGCATCGATTCTTCAGTGCCCAGCCTTCTTTACAGTCCAACTCTCACATCCATACATGACTACTCAGAAACAGAAGCCAAGCTTTTATAACTTGTATAAAATTTCCATGTCCCCATATTGGCCACCTCAAGATGAAAACAGATAACTCCCGATATGTTAATTGGCTCTATGCTGGGCTTAGTCACTCAGTCATGTCCAACTCTTTGTGACCTCACCAAGCCCTCCAGGCTACTCTGTCCATGGGGATTCTCTAAGCAAGAATACTGGACTGGGTTGCCATACCCTCCTCCAGGGGAACTTCCCAACCCAGGCATCAAACCCAGGTCTCCTGCATTGCAGGTGGATTCTTTCCCATCTGAGCTACCAGGGAAGCCCATGAATACTGGAGTGGGTAGCCTATCCCTTTCCAGGGGATCTTCCTGACCCAGGAAT
>NW_011494961.1:5564214-5588461 GCF_000754665.1 Bison bison bison
TTTAATTTCATGGCTGCAATCACCATAGGCAGTGATTTTGGAGCCCAGAAAAATAAAGTCTGACACTGTTTCCACTGTTTCCCCATCTATTTCCCATGAAGTGATGGGACCAGATGCCATGATCTTCGTTTTCTGAATGTTGAGCTTTAAGCCAACTTTTTCACTCTCCTCTTTCACTTTCATCAAGAGGCTCTTTAGTTCCTCTTCACTTTCTGCCATAAGTGTGGTGTCATCTGCATATCTGAGGTTATTGATATTTCTCCCAGCAATCTTGATTCCAGCTTGTGCTTCTCCCAGCCCAGCGTTTCTCATGATATACTCTGCATATAAGTTAAATAAGCAGGGTGACAATATACAGCCTTGACGTACTCCTTTTCCTATTTGGAACCAGTCTGTTGTTCCATGTCCAGTTCTAACTGTTGCTTCCTGACCTGCATACAGGTTTCTCAAGAGGCGGGTCAGGTGGTCTGGTATTCCCATCTCTTTCAGAATTTTCCACAGCTTAGGAAAGAGCAAAGAAGAACATACTGTCTATAGTGGGTGAATGTTCTTCAAAATCTCTGTTTCATCTTTATTTGGTTATATACTTCGGGAGCCCAAAGAAGTGAATTCCTTATCAGTGACAGTCCTTGGGTGGGTGATACCCCAACACTTCTAAAATTAGTTTGTATATTTTTCTGTGAACTTTTAAGACTATGTGCTCTAAAACTTGTATTTATTTTAGACTGAAAATGCAATCAGGTAATTTCTCTGATTTCCATGGTCAGGAAAAACCAAGAGCATACTTTTCTTTTTACATAGGCTCTTTCTCCTATTGGGAGAGAAATAAAAAGAGCAAAATGTATGTATTTTGTACTTTCCCTATTAGGTTTCCTTTTATTATGCTTCTAAAATAAAGTAGGGGAAACATGTGAGATGTGTTTTTACACATACATATTGTACTAATGGGCTTCTCAGGTGGCTCAGGGGGTAAAGATGCAATGCAAGAGACACAGGAGGTGCAGGTTCGATCCCTGGGTCAGGAAGATTCCCTGGAGGAGGGCATGGCAAACCACTCCGGGATTCTTGCCCGGAGAATCCTATGGACAGAGGAGTCTGGCGGGCTACAGTCCACAGGGCCGCAAAGAGTTAACACAACTGAAGCAACTGAGGACACACACATTGTCCTAATGGAAAATATAATAGGAGTTATTTGGTACTCAAAGGAAAAAGATGAACTATCATTTAAGAAATGTTGCTTAAATAGCATTTATGTTGACTCCTCTCTTTCTAAAATTAAAAAAAAAATTAACAGCATGAAAATTACATAATTTTCCTTCATTCAAATTTGAAAATAATATATAAAATAATATAAAATTTAAAAATCCATAAAACATAGGATTTATAGCATTACACCTAAAATTCAGAATCCTATCAAATTTGTGCTATTAAAAATGCTCTTTATCTCATGAAAAGCTTTGGCAAAACTGTTTCAGAAAATGCAGAGTGACAGGACACATTTCCCCCTTTCACCAAATCACCTTACTTTTGTGAATTTCTGTCAAAACTTAGTTATTCATTCAATGTGGAAATAAAGAGCAGTCACATTTGTTCAGTGGAGGAAATTTTTTTTCTTTTTAATATTCAACTCATAAAGCTGTACCAATAGATAACAGAGTTTAACAGGTTGATTAGAACTAAGATATTTTAAATTGAAGTTAGAAGAACTCTAACTTGCATGTGTTATTGGGCCACAGAAGTTTGAGAAACTAACAACAGAGGCGAATTCTGTTTGATGGCAGTGACACTGAAACTTTTCTCACCCCTCAGATAACATGGTTAATGTCGGGTAACCCTACTGGAAGTATCTTCTCACGTATTTTGTAACTTCATGGGTCTTTCAAAGGATAGTTTATTTATTATATTGTAATAAATAATATTTATGAATTAAGAAAAATATAGCAGTACTATTTAATACTCTTCAAGAGACTTTCAATCCAAGAAGAAAAGTCATTTCATAAACTCTGAAGCTCATTAACCTTCATAAAATACTGGTGAGTTAGGTGGCAAATGTTACTCTTCTCAGTTCATAGATGACTGATCTGAAGCACCAAGAGGTTAACTGATTTTTCCAATTCACAAAACAAGTCACGGCACAAAGTGAGGTCATGCAGAATTCTTGACTGTTGGTTCATATAGGGTTCTATTCTCTGGACAAGTGCTTTATTAAATAAGCTCTTATTGATTATCATTTTCTGGGTAATGCCATTTGGCATTTGTCCAAGTATTTTGCTCATGACACAATTATCACTTCACGAAGGACAAAACTGTCAGAATTACCCAAATACTATAATAGTTTGGATCATTACAGTTGAAAAATCAAAGGAAAAATTCCAGGCTGCTTTGTCCTAGTGAAACTATTAAAATATATGAATATTTAAAAAATTAATAGCGTGTTTTCACCAATAAGTAAATAAACATCACATTTAATGTACCTTCTATAAGGAAGTCTTCAAATATAATATATGGGAGAAAATCAGACACATTTTTATTTATTGTTGCTAATGTAAAAGCAAAAGAATATCCAATTTTTTAAAAAAATTAGAAGTAGTAAGAAAAATAGGGATTCTATGAACACATTTGATGTGATATTGTTAAAAGCTATGTGATGGTTTAAAATGGGCTCCTTTTTATTATTTTTCTACCATCGTATGCTTTTTAAAGGGCTTCCCTCATGGCTCAGTGATAGAGTCCACCTGCAAATGCAGGAGACTCGGGTTCAGTCCTGGGGTCGGGAAGATCCCCTGGAGAAGGAAATGGCAACCCACTCCAGTATTCTTGCCTGGAAAATCCCATGAACAGAGAGCCTGACAGACTATAGTCCATGGGGTTGCAAAAGAGTCAGACATGACTTAGTGACTAAACAATGACAAATATATTTTAATTTTTAATTTAAAATATTAAAATAAGTAAATTATTGAGAACAACTTCTAGAACATGTAAAATAATTATTCAAAATAAAAATAAAATTCAAGTATGCATATTTGGCAGTGGACATCAATTTGATGTATTTTGACCAGTGATCTAGAGTGTTGTTTAATGCCAAAACCAATTCAGATAAATAGAGTGTTTCCCAAGTTGTAAAAGGGCTTCCCTAGTGGCTCAGATGGTAAAGAATTCACCTGCAATGCGGGAGACCTGGGTTCAATCCCTGGGTTTGGAAGATCCTCTGGAGAAGGAAATGTCAACCCACTCCAGTCTTCTTGCCTGGAGAATTCCATGGACAGAGGAGCCTGGTGGGCTACAGTCCATGGCATCACAGAGTCTGACACGACTGAGTGACTAACACTTTCACTTCAAGTTGTAAAATGTTGAAACCAGTGAACCAGCAAGGTTGCTCAGCCATATCTGACTTACTGCGACCCCGTGGACTGTAGCCTACTAGGCTCCTCCATCCATGGAATTTTCCAAGCAAGAGTACTGGAGTGGGTTGCCATTTCCTTCTCCAGGAAGATCTTCCTGATTGAGGGACTAAACCCAGGTCTCCTGCATTGCAGGCAGATGCTGAGCCACCAGGGAAGCCTCCAGGAAAATGCTGAAAGATGATCTTGTATGTCAGCTTTCTTTTAGTGACAAAATAGAAAGAAGTGGTTTTTCAATATTAAATAGTGTGGTCATTTATTAATTGTATGGGAAACTACTTCCCTTTTCTTGCCTCAGTTTCCTTATCTATAAAAATGGAAATAGTAACACACTTCATAGCATTGTGTAAAGTCAATAAAAGACTTAAAATAGTATTTGACACAGAATAAGCAGTTGATGAATATTGTGTAATTATTATTAGTTCCCTTTTCAATAGCCCTGTGGCAGATTCATGTTGATGTATGGCAAAACCAATACAATATTGTAAAATAATTAGCCTCCAATTAAAATAAATTAAATAAATAAATAAAAATTAAAAAAAAAAAACCTTCTTTCAGTCAGTTTTTACCTCTGAACCTCCTTATTTCTCTCAGATTTTACCTTAGAATCTCCTTCTTTCTGTCAGATTCTTTACCATCTGAGCCACCCAGGATGTACTAGAAGAACTAAAGTTTAAAATTTATGGATGCTGCTTGATTGGAAAAATTTTCTTGAAATGAAATCAACACTAGAAAATAGATCTGAGAGATTGGGAAATGGAAAAAACTGGAGAACTGAATGTATTTGAACTCATGGACTATCCATACATGAAAACAGTTCTATTCATGAGCTCTTCTGATATATGGGGGAATATACTTCCTTTTTCACTTATGTCAATTTGGGATTCTATCTCCAATAATATAAATTCAGTAATTACCACATAAACAGAATTGAATTAAATTGAATTGAGATTGTTTCCATTGCCACAATTCAACAGTAAACACACTTATCCATTGATTGAAGATATACCTAACAAAAATTAATTATAGAGTAGATTCTGGTTTGTGATATTAGTAGCCCCTGATGCAATCTTTTCCAATTCCCAATGTAATGCTTAAGAAGCACCAAAATTAGTGAAGTCTAAATGACACTGAAAATTAGCACAGAGATCAGCCCTGGGATTTCTTTGGACGACAGAGGATGAGATGGCTGGATGGCATCACTGACTCGATGGACATGAGTCTGAGTGAACTGCGGGAGTTGGTGATGGACAGGGAGGCCTGGCGTGCTGCGATTCATGGGGTTGCAAAGAGTCAGACACGACTGAGCGACTAATCTGATCTGATCTGATGATTCTATTGCCAGAACCTGGAAAGAGTTTCCACTAGCAGTAAAGTTGATAAAAACAGAACTGAAAAATACCAATCATCATGTACTACAGAATATTAAAAAAAAAAAAAAAGAAAATCCTCATTGTGTCAAAGTGAATGGAAATAATTCTCATGCACCATTTCCTCTTTCTGATAAACAGGCTCTAAATTAACCTGAAAACTCTAGGAGCATTTTCTACTGCCTGGTACCTCTGTTTCTCTCTTTCCTTTTTCTTCAACTTCACAAATCCCCCATTAGTTTATTCTCTGTGAGCAAATGTTCGCTAGGCAGAAGGTAAGATCGAATACTGGGGGTTTATTGTCAACCTGAGTTTCATCAGAATAGGAGAAACTCATTTCAGGATATCATAACTTCACAAGATACATGCCTACCAAGGTCAGATTTGGAACAGCAGTTGTATGTTCTTGCATAGCCTCCAGCTTTAGATCTAAAACTGTAAATCATGCACAGAGAGTGAATCTGGTTAAGACCATATATGGACTGATTCTAAGTGCATTTAGATTTAACATTTTCTGAGGATCAAACTTATTTCTCCTAGTTTTAGAATAAGTAAAAAAGAAATAATACACCATTATAAAAACAAGATAAAAACAAGCCAGGACCAATTGGAAGACTAAGAGGAGGAATAGACCTCAAAAAACAAAATGACACAGAGAAGGAATACTTTATAAAATTATTTGTCATTCTCAATATACAAAGATCTATGGTTCTTTGATGTGGAAAGAAAAAGCTAAAGAAAAAGCTGGAAGACTAAAATCAACCTGATGTTATAAAAAAAGTTTACTGTAACTAAGTAGAATTACATAAAAGCTAAAAATTTAACAGCAATATGAAAATAATATGGGAAGCATTAAAGAATAGGATTTATTCTTTTCCAATTTTTGGCTTCTTTCAATCTTTGACATTAGATTTTTCTAATACTTATTTTTTTTAATACTGAGCTACTGAAAAATAGATTACGGAAGGAAAAGTTGAAGCAGGAGTTTGACAGGTATGAGGAGGGAAAGATGACATCTCTAGTGTAGGTAAACCAAGATTTCTATGGGTTGAGACTTTAAGTTCAATACTACTGAGTTATATGTTCCCCTTAAGAGTAAAGACCTCAAAAACAAGTAAATGGGAATTGATTTCTGTTATTGTATGTGATGTGCTCTTGGGGGAAAAATTAACACCACCAAATTCATAGAATCAAATAGTGGAATGATGATTGCCATAGGCTGAGGGGACAGGAAAATGGGGAGTTATTAATCAGAAGGCAGAAAGTTTCAGTTAATTATGATCAATAAGCTCTAGAGATCTGCTATATCCATTGTAACTAAATCAACAACAGTGGAATGTACGCTTAATTTGTTAAGAAGGTAGATCTTGAGTGTTCTTACTGGAATCAGATAACTAATTTTTTTCTTTTTAAGAGAAGAATGACGAGGAAAAACAAAGTACCTGGAATTAGAGGGACTTAATATATGATTTAAGTTAATTTTCTTTTGTTACAATTAAGCTTTATAGATCAAATAGGCAAAAATTCAAAATTAATAAATCTTAATCGCAAACTTACCAGAAATGAGACAAGAGAAAAGCTTAAATGCACATTGTCATTAATGAGTTGAAACAAAATTAAGGAATCAAAGGAGGGGGTGATAAATGTTATAGTAAGAGTTATGATGCTGTGCATTAAATTAGTCAAATGGGATATTCATTAGAAATTTGTTCTTAAAAGTGTTCAAAATTTTAGAATGTATGCCTAAAGACAGAATGGATAATGGTAAAATAAAATGTTAGTAATGATATTCTTGAGCTTCCCTGATAGCTCAGATGGTAAAGAATCTGCCTGAAATGCAGGAGACCTGGGTTCAATCCGTGGGTCAGAAAGATCCCTTGGAGAAGGAAATGGCAACCCATTCCAGTATTCTTGCCTGGAGAATCCCATGGACAGAGGAGCCTGGTGAGCTACAGTCCATGGGGTCTCAAAGAGTCAAACATGACTGAGCAATTAACAGAGACAGAATGATGTTCTTGTTCCTAATTCCTCCCCAAACCTAGAAAGTGAAGAAAGATGGTGACAAGATGTGAAAGGAGTAAAGATAAGTTTATCTTGTCTCAAAGTATATCCCTTCTTGATTTTGATAAATAGATAAATATGTTTAAAATGTTCTTTAAGCATAAAGTATCTCAGAGAGGACGGGGTTGAGCCCCACGTGCCCATATAGCGGCTTCCCATTAGCTATTTCACGCTTGGCAGCGTGTGGAGGTCAGTTCCACTCTCTCAGTTTGTCCCACACTCTCCTTCCCCCACTGTGTCCAAAGTCTGTTCTCTTCGCCTGTGTCTCTGTTCCTGCCCTACAAATTGGTTCATCAGCACCATTTTTCCAGATTCCATATATGAGTTAATATATTATGCAAAATTTATTTTTTATCTTTCTGACTTCCTTCACTCTGTATAACAGGATGTAGGTTTATCCACCCCACTAGAACTGACTCAAATGTGTTTCTTTTTATGGCTGAGTAATATTCCATTGTATATATGCACTACAGCTTCCTTATCCACTTATCTATTGATGGGAGGGATGGGGTAGGTGGTGGCAGGGAGGTCAAGGAGAGAGGGGACATACGTGCCCTTGTGGCTGATTCATGTTGTTGTACGGCAGAAGCCAACATAATATTCTAAAGCAATTGTCCTCCAATTAGAAATAACTTTAAAAATAAAACTAAAATATGACTAATAGATTTCTAAAAATTTAAAGTGCTAAAGACTTAAAAAGTTGGAAAAGCAAGCATGTTGAAAACAAAAAGAAAGAAAATATTTAAACAAAATTTTAATGACATTAGAATACTGCATTATTTAGTACAGCAAGAAGCCTGTGAAAATAAATACATGATATAGACTCAATTGTTCAACTCAATAAGAAATAACCAAAATGTTAGTGGTGGTTGTATTTAGCAGTATGATGATAAATTGGTTTTTTTTCCTATGAAATTGTCTTTGTTTTATGTATGGAGTACAAAATTACATTTGTAGTCAGAAAATAAGGTTTTATTTTAAAAAGAGCAGAAGCAAATGTGGCCACTGATGTAGACTAATTCTAGATTGTGAGGCAGAGAAACAAAGAGTTGAGGAAATTTGAGAAGAACTGAAGTGTTTGAAGCAAGAATTCAGAAGTATTATAAAAAGATGTACATACTTGTGGGGCAAGAAAGAGGAGAATATAGCTTATATTTGCAGCTGTGTTTTTCTGAATTTAAAGACTGCTCCTGGGAGCACAATTTAAATGGAGATAAAAGCATGACTGAGTCTAATAAAATAATGGAGTTTATAAAGTCTGTCTTCCAATTGAGTCAATATCTTTTTTTGTTTTCATTTGTTTGTTTGTTCTTAAGCTATATACCTTCTTTTGCAAATCTGTAGAATTATTAGGAAAAAATTCCTGCCTTTGCTTTGCCAGTGCCTTGACAAGTGTCTAATAGTCAAAACTATCACGGCTTCGTATTTCTTCCCACACCAAAGTCTCTTTTACATGATTCATTTATAAGCATTAGCATTTAAGTAACCTATCAAATGTCTAAACCAGACCTTACCAAAAATAATGTCAGTTAATAGTGCTCTTTGTCTTAAATCAGATTAATTTTGCATCATCAGTTGGGAGGAGAGTTACCTTGGAGAAACTAAAGCTTTCTCATGGTGACTGTGTTTTGACCTAAAGCTTGTGAGTCACACAGAGCAAACAATTCTCTCAGCCCCCTTTCCTTTCTTTGTTCACAGGAAGTCAGTGAAGTTTCTGGATTCCTTTTGAAGGGAATTATCAATGTCATTCCAAAGATGGACATACAGGGATCAGTGTTTGGGAGCTGACATAAAATACCTATCGCTATTATCTGTTCCACAGGCTCCTTCTGACTCTTATCTTAGGGGGAATGTTTTAAATCTTTTTCATTCTGTCCACATTGTTTCAACGAATGTTTAATCAGCATTCCTGTCTTCTACTAAGTATGGGACCTTGTGAAATTTCCTTAATCTTTGTAAAATAAAAGACTTAGACTATATTTATTCATTTGTTCATTTAATCTTCCCACACACTTTTAGTTAGTTCTAAGTATGTGTCAGCCATTTGCTGAGAGTTGAGGATAGAATTCTGAATAAAATAACTTTCTATCTTCATGGAGTTGGGGGTTCAGTAGTGTATGATTTTGGAAATCTTTACATTCCACCATTTATGATTCTATTAGCTCTTCTATAACTGTTAAAGTGTGTCAAGGAGGACTTGAAAAGGCAGACAAGACACCTACTGGAATTTGCCATGGATGTCCTCTCTTCCTGTCAGTCTTTTACTTAATAGCTCCAAGAATTACAAAAGCAAGATCTAGCCAAAAGGGAGCTCTGTCTGCCTCCAGGGGTCAGTCTCTCCTTGAAAATCCTTCCCCGAATTGCCTAAAGCCACTTCTAAGGATCGCAGGCTCTCAGGTAGGAAGAAGCCTTCAAGAATTTTACTTGCATAGAGAAACCAGTGCTAAGTTTTCTTTCAAACGTGAACTGAATCTCAAGCAAGTCTTTCCCTTTGATTGAAATAGAGGGGCTTGTGAGGGTGCGTGTGATTTGTACGCTTACATGCACTTTCATATGTCTTTGAAACCTAGACAAAGATTTTTGCCTTAGGCCACTAAGGGAGGGAATATCACAAAAGGGATTAGCATGCTGTACTTCATAGCATCACATCTTGTATTGGGGTATTAGATCATACTTTTAATTCAAATAACTTCACATATGTCCAATTCAAGACAGAATCATGAAGGCACATGACTGAAAAGAGAAAAAAGATTGGCTTTACTTTGAAATGAATCTACTAGGATGGTTTACTTGGAAGACGAGTAATCTGAGTGCTTGTACACCCAGCACTAACATTCTAGCCCTACTAAGAGGCCGCTTCATAACCACAGGTGTGTGCCATTTGAGATCCGCCTGCTGTCTAGCACCCCTCCCCACCTTCTTCATTCTATCTTGTCCGGAAAACTCATTGAGCAATTAACAAAATGAAAGCATTCTCCTTCTGGAATTTTGACTTTCAAGGTGGGAATTTAATTTGCAAAACTGCCTACAACTAATTAAAATGAGTAGTCACTGTTGGTTTGAAATGGATTATCTCTGAGAAAATCACACTTCAAATTGTCAAAAGAGGGTTTATATCCTGATTTTGAAAAAGCATTTCCCTCCATTGTAAATGCTTTCTCTGTTCAGCTGACTGATGCTCATTCGAATTAATGGAATCTGAGAAAAAGCCAAACTGAAGATGATTGATACTCCAAGGTTAGTTTTATACATAGATGCTTTACATCACAGTATTTTTGAAAGAATTCTTATTCCTTTTTCCATTGTCTTCTCATTTCTTTCACCTCTGACCACTATTTCTACTGTGTAATATACAACCAAAGAAGTGATGTTTTAGATTTAGTGAATAAATTAAAAATACTTTCTAGCTCATCAGCTATGTATTTGTATTGCACATTTTCCCCATGACTCTTCACAGTTAATTTCATGATAGTAATCTGAGAACAATTGTGTCATAATTGGAGGGGGTATAGCTATAATTCTGCCAACTTTCAAACAGAGTTCTGTATGTGCCTGAATCTCAGAACATTTTAAGGCAAATTAATTTTTACAAGTTTAATCAAAAATTTAGATTTCATCTCACATAAAAACTTGCATGGACTTATTTTCTTCCATTGATCAACTTGAATTAGTTTGGTTAGTCTAAATATAATAGGTCTACTAACATTTATCATCTTTAGTTAGAGCATTGATAATAGAAAGTGTTTACGATATGCTTTTACCTATGTATGTGCTCATGCCTTTTTCTATACCCAATACTCAGATCTTTCTTTTTAAATAAGTTGATTAACTATTGTATGAACTAAAAGATCAAGAAATAGTAAGGATTAAAGGAATTGATGTTTTAAATGTAAGTATCATTAAGCTACTGCTCATTATATGCAGTGGTAATGCAAACAAAAAGTTGTTTTCATGAATCTGAGTAAGGATAAATAATATTAAACAAATTTTAGCAATACAAGAAAACGAACAAAGACAGGATATTATATTTTGATGCCTTACTGTCAGTAAGTTCAGAAAGAGTTTTCTAATTAAATTCTTTCATTAGGAATAATAGTATTTCACACTATATGAACAAATGTATTGACTTAAGTTTTGAATTTCCGAAGAGATTTGAATGCTTGGAAATATAGAAAAGAGCTACTTCTGCTTAATTTTCTTAAATTATTGGAAACCTAATTTGTAATCACAAATAACCAGTGATATTAAACAGAACTGTAATATAATGATGTTTAGAAATATCACTCTGAAGTGAACGTGAAATATATATTTTTATACATTTAGTTGCATATGTATGTTTTGTTACATTTTGGTGGTTTAGAGCTGATTAGGAATTATCTTTAAGAAAGATATCCAGAACTTAGAAATAGTACTAATAACATTCTGGAAACATTTGCTATGACTAATCTGTCTAGATCATGCCACAACATGTATATAGTTTAAAAGAAAAATAAATGTGCATCATACAGGAATATGCCTGAAATTGAATATTGTGCTAAAAGAAAGAACATTCAGAGAGAATGGGTGATTATAAACTGCAGAGCAGTAACAGGTATTGAAGCAGAAATACAAAATATACTAGGAAGATATTTAAAGCACAAATCCATCTTGAACACACAGAAATGGGCCTGTACATCAATACTTAAATTTTGTTTTCTGGCAATGTGTTGCTCCCATAAATAACATTGATAGTTGACTTAGCTAATTTATGGGTTAACCTAGGTCATTCTCATTAATTTACCAAAAGCTTTAAAGCCATTAGCAGCACTTCCCTTTGATCATTTCTTAAGTTTGCCCCAGGATTCTTTTCTAAAACTGTTAGTTTACCTCTCCCTTTTTTTATGATATAATCCTCAATCTTTCAGTCACGTTGTGTGTTCTTTAGGTGTTGATCTGTGCCCCACTAAATCACTTCAGTTTTCCTTAATGGGTCAGGATTAAGAGTCTCTAACTTGAACACACACTTAGGTGCTTTTTCATGTACATTCCCTATTGCCTTCTATGCCAAGGGCAATGTGGAGCAAATGTCAGCCTTAAAAATTCATATTTTTTATATCTTTGGAAATAATTTTTAGAAAAAGTGGGGGGAAAATGACAATTGCTTGGAGGCATAACCCATAAGAAACAGCAAAATACTCACATCTGCTTCATAAATATATATATATACATATATATCCCACAGATTTTGCTATCAATTAGAGAAAGTTTGGCTTAATTTTCTTGTCAAAGCTTTACAAAAAAAAAAAGAAGATTTGCATCTTGAAATGAGTTTCTGACTCAAAGGAGGGCAGACTCCACAATCAGGGATTTCACGAGCAACACAGAACATGAGCTAGCATTGCAAAGGGGTAAATTATACTTACTTCATACACGCTATGCCTGATGACATCTATCTACTTGCTGTATCTCAGCCCATAAAAAATGACAAATTCAACACAAAGTCTTCAATCTGACACTGAGACATACACCATAATCTTTCAACAATCTCTGCAACCATAACCATGGATCAAAACAGTCATAAAGGTGCAATAATCATATGAAATAAACATGGATATTTGAGTCAAGAGATCTGTGTTCAGATTTCAGTTCTTCTACTCTTTCTCTGTTCATCTATAAATAAGGACAATGGTATCTTTTCTTTGTGTTGAACTGAGATCACTGGAAATAATAAATGTTTTTCCTAGTACAATTCCTAGGATTCATGGAATATGCACTCAAAATTTATTTCCATAACTGCTTCTACTATGACCAAGAACTCCAACTTTGGGCTAAAAGGAAAGTTTAAAAAAGCAAATGGAAATATCTTTTAATATTTCTGTTGTTACAGAATATTGTCAACAGCCTTGTCCTGAAGGCTGTATTTAAAGACACAGTTAAAGAGGTTATAATTATATCTGGTGCTCTTGCATGGATCTATTCTTGTCATGGCTAAGGACCATGGATTCACCTAAGCTAGGTTTACATAGTAGAAGTATGACAGGGAAGCCCTCATTGTGAATACACACAGCTTTTAAAAAAAGTATTGTGAACTACTTTATTTTTTGAAAGATCTTTGTTTTAACAGTAAATACACACACACAAAATACTCCAATAGTAGTCTCCCAAAAAAGTACCTATTTTTTTGCTTTCCTGTCTTCTCATGCATGGGTTGGCAGTGTTTTTTTTTTTTTTTTTTCCTAGCTACTGATTTCCCTCTTGGAGTAAAATAGAATATTCTAAAAGATTTAGGACAACCTAGAGTCTTAGGTGATTTTAGATTTCACTGAGACTCATATCAAATGATTAGTATATGTTCAAATGCTTCAAGTTTTTAGAATTAGCCTGGGAAGGAGAATTGTCCCTTTATTAACTGTTGACTAAAGGATATCATGGAGACTTCTACTTTCTTAATTTGAAACCTAAGATCCTTCAGAGCCTGATACATGACAGAACTAAGGGTTAAAGACACTCTATGAAGAGCCTGAATCTATAATTGTGAGTGCCTCAATCACCCCTCATCTTATGTTTTCCTATTACATAGTTCAGAGTGGGGGAAGTGGTTCAGTTCAGTTCAGTCGCTCAGTCATGTCTATTTTGCGACCCCATGGACTGCAGCACACCAGGCCTCCCTGTCCATCACCAACTCCTGGTGCTTGCTCAAACTCTTGTCCATTGAGTCAGTGATGCCATCCAACCATCTCGTCCTCTGTTGTCCCCTTCTCCTCCTGCCCTCAATCTTTCCCAACATCAAGGTCTTTTCAAATGAGTCAGCTCTTCACATCAGGTGGCCAAAGTATTCGAGTTTCAGCTTCAACATCAGTCCTTCCAGTGAACACCCAGGACCGATTTCCTTTAGGATAGACTGGTTGGATCTCCTTGCAGTCCAAGGGACTCTCAAGAGTCTTCTTCAACACCACAGTTCAAAATCATCAATTCTTTGGCCCTCAGCTTTCTTTATAGTCCAACTCTCACATCCATATATGACTATTGGAAAAACCATAGCCTTGACTAGACGGACCTTTGTTGACAAAGTAATGTCTCTTCTTTCTTATACTTCAAATTGAATTTTATGATATTGATGGCTAGCTAAGCAGAATCATTAGAGCAAAATTCAGTGGGACTAATTTTACCAACCTTTGTTTTGTATATTCTGCTTCTATCAGTTTGTTCTGTTATTGCCTTAGGTTTTTATCTTTTTGTTTTATATATTCTGAGCATATTATAGTGATCAGATCTTCATCTTCTCTGCCTTACAAACTCTCTTTGGTAGCAAATAACAATATCTGAAGTCTATACAAGTCTTTAATACAAAAAATCTGACATAATAAACAATAAATAGATATGCCAAGAGGGAAGACCATATGATCAATGTTCAGAAGAAAATCAAATACAAGGAGCTGATTCATATGACCTGTATAATCAGGTTATAGGAGGCAAATTGGGTAAATAAAGGAAAAACTAGGTGAAAGCATGAAAACTTTCAATAGAGAATCAAGGTGTATGAAAATAAAAACTGTAAACTGGAATACTTGAACTGAAAATCACGAGATCTAGAGTAAAAACTCAGGATTGTAATTTGATTAAAACTCATAATTTAAAAAATATCAGACAGAGAAGAACACAGACTAGTGAATTATAATGGGAAGAACTATGCTGGAGAGTGATTTTATCTTACTTAGAAGTTCATTAGCTAGTCTTTCATGGATGCTGGCAGAAGACAGGAGATCCTTGAGTCCAAAACAAAGAACGTTATTACTCACAGCCCAGCATACAGCATGAACTTCATTTTGTACCAGTGCCTGATGCCTTACAAGCCCACAGAGTAATGCGGGAGGTCGCCCATGTGGATGGCCACACAATGCCACACTGCATTTCAGGAAATAAACACTGATCTAGAGGATTCGCCGCTTTGCTAGCAAGCAGCGATATCCTGGATCTTTGTCCAGCAGTAGATGCTACCTCAGTCCTCAAGACTGCTCATTGAAAACACAACCCTAGAAACTGTCACAGGCAAAATATTGTCAGGCCCTTATACTCTTGGGCCAAGAACAAGCAGGGTTGCTCAGAGCCCATGGTGGAAATGCGGAAATGCAGAAGAGAATGAAGCACCAGCAAGCGTAAATAAATACTGTGGATAAATAAAACGGAATATAACCTCCACAAAACAATACTTGTAATAGCTTATTCTAAAATATAAGTAGAACTAAAATACATAACAAAAATGTAAAAGATGCAAAGGAGAGAATGCTTTAACGTTTCTAAGACAAACATTTGTTTTGTCAGAAGATGAGAGAATACTTTATATTTTTCTGTTATTAAGAAAGCATGGTATAATCTCTAGGGAAAATGCTAAAAAAATATATTATTTTGTTTTTTTTCTCTCTTTTTATTTTTTAAATTATGAAAATATGGTAACACATTTACAGGAGACTTGGAAAATACAGAGCAAAGTTACATATAGTTCCACTATATATTACAATTCTAAAAGAACATATTATTAACAGATTGAAGCCATTGAAAATTTGGTTGGTTGTTCCAGAGCACTGTAAACTCTAACATACAGATATACATTAGAAAAGTAAAGAATAGGTCACCAGTTAGAGAAAAGTCTTAGCATAAAATAAATGGGACAGCTATTGTGTAATTATTATTAATAGAAGTGGAAGAATGAGTGTCTGATGCAGGACAAGGAATTACAAAGAAATTACAGGACAGGCTTAAGCGAAACCTTGTCAATAGGAAATGATATATAATCCCATGTATAAAATATAGTATAAGAAGAAATTGAAAATATACTGTTTATTTTTATAATTATTGTCAAGGAAGAGTAAAATACAATTAAGCAAGCTATGGAACACAGGAGGAAAAGCAGGTACAATGTGATCAAGTAACTTGACTTTATAATCATAGGATCAAAAGACTGACTGGCACCTTAAAAATGACTTAAGTCCCAAAGTTACCCTCAGGATAGCCATCTGGTCTCTGTTTAGAATCTCCAGTACCAGAAAGCATCGTGCCTGAGAGATCTAATGTTATTTTTTGACATAAAATTTCAAAATAATTTATTATTTTCCGTCCCTGAAACTCTCTTCTGATGCTATTTAGAGTGCACACACCTACTTAAAGGAGGTAGAAAGTCTTTCCACATGATTCAGGACATAACCTTCCATCCACCATCATCCTGTCGTCTTTCCTATCAATTCAGTATGCATTATGCCTCCACCAGAACTTTATCAAATTTTCCTGTAGTGTTCTGTTTACATTATGTTTCTGTAGGTGAGGTTTAAGTTTGTTGAGGACCAGAATTGTGTCTGCATCCATGCTGTTTGCTGTGTACCCCCGTCGTTGACACTGATATGGTATGCAGTAGATGCTCAGGGAAAGGTTTGCTCAGCATAGTAAGGTGCATTTTGAAGCCTTTAGTAGCCAATCAGATGGCAGAGAAGTCAGTTTGGGTGCAATCAAAACAGAGAAACCACACACAATTGACTAAGAAAGTTTAATATTAAAAAAGGAACAAAATTGAGTCATTTGTAAAGACATGGATGGACCTAGAGTCTTTCATACAGAGTGAAGAAAGTCAGAAAGAGAAAAAAAATGTTGTATATTAATGCACGCATGTGGGATCTGGAAAAATGGTACAGATGAACCTATTTGCGGGTAGGAATAGAGACAGAGACACAGGGGACTGATGTGTGGACATGGGAGGGGAAGGTGGTAGGATGAATTGGGAGACTGGAACTGACATATGTGCACTGCCGTGGGTAAAGCAGATAGTAGGAACCTAGTGTATAGCACAGGAAGCTCAGCTTGATGCACTGTGACCACCTGAATGGATGGAATGAGAGGTGGGGAGGGGAGGGAGGCTCAGGAGGGAGTGGATATATATATACACATATAGCTGATTCACTTTTTTGTACAGCAGAAACTAATGCAACATTGTAAAGCAACTATACTCCAAAGAAGCTATTAATTATAACAGGGGACTGGAGCAACAAGGGGCTGGTATATAATGGCTGAAGACAGCTTGAAAGACTATAGGAGTATGGCAGTTACAAGGAACAGTCACTACCATTAAGGCTGAGATAGCATACCCAAGGGAGATGACCTGACGCTTCCTTAGGGCTTCAGTCCAAATCATGCTGACGAGACCATGACCACGCCCACCGATGACAGGGAAACCATTATGACATCATGCTGGCAGAACTTGCAAGAAATCCACTCTCTGGGGTGCTGGGGAAAGCTATTGCTCTCATCACTTCTTTAGAGCGATGGGAATAGTCTTTAGAGATTATTCCTGGATGCCTTCTGGTTGAGATGTCAATCAACAAGTAGTTACCAAGATTAGCGCAACTCTTTAGAATTTCCACCACAGCACATAAGAGAATATTTTAGAAGGAGAGCACAGTTCCACATAGGTCAACATCTAGCTGCTCCGATGCTTCGTAGCCACTGCCTTCCAATGAAGGAGACACAGGAGATGTGGGTTTGACCCCTGCATTGGGAAGCTCACTTGGAGTAGGAAGTGGCAACCCACTCCAGTGTTCTTGCCTGGATAATTCTAGGGACAGAGAAGTCTGGCGGGCTACAGTCCATGGAATCTCAAAGAGTCAGACACATTTGAGTGACTGAGCACAAACATGTTGCCTACCAGGATATGTCTGCTATCCTAACATATGTCCTCACCTCAGGATTAGTGACAAGTCATCATTTACTTGCTAAAACATCCTGCATATTCTTCTGTACCTCTCCCAGGAGTTTGGCTGTATTTTCTGTGAGGCAATCTACCTATGAGTAACCGCAAACTGGTCCAAAGATGCAGAATGTTTTATTTGTCTCTCTTCTCTCTATCTTGTTCCTGTCAACAAAATAAAATTGGTATTTGTTTTAATTCTCTCCAACTTTATGTTTTCTTTTGAAGAAGATTTTTTTTTCTAGTCTAGGTAGAAAAAGAGCACACCCAACATGAAATATAAAAACATTTGCCTATTCTTCTAAATCACTTGTTTGGGAAGAATATTCATGTTGCTGTATGGCAAAATCAATACAATATTGCAAAGTAATTAGCCTCCAATTAAAATAAATAAATTTAAGTTAAAAAATAAATAAATATTTTGTTTAGTGTGAAATAAAAATAAATATTTTTATTAGTGTGAAATGCTTCATTTTAGGCAGTTTTGTACATGCACGTATTTTCATCTACATGCTATACAAATTCTAAAAGTGAAATATGTGGTCTTGCAAAGAACTTTCTCACAGGGAGAAAGCTGATTTTGGCCGTGAACCTCCTTCATGGACTTCCAGGGAATTTAGATAGGTTTCTTAGGCAGACACTGCCCTTCAGATTTAGCAAGTTAGTCCAAAAGGAGATTAATCTCCATAGATGTTCATTTTGAATGCATTTTTTAGGTACCTTAGATAATCTCAACCTGTCACTTTGTATCTTTAAAATGTCCAATTATCTTGATAATTGGCAAAATGAAACACTAAACCCTCACTACTGATGAAAGACAAGCAACCAATTAAGGTGTTGGATATGGTGTGGAACAGGCTGATTTTGCATTGCCAGTTCCTGTACCTCTTTGTGCTGTTTCGAACACGGGCTTAATTTGTCAAATGTTTTGTACCTTTATACTGAGAGCTGGAATATATGTATATATACATCTCTTGGTTTTATTACTCACCCAAAATTTCAAATTATGCCTTGAGTAGGAAAATTTTTTTTAAATAAATGTTATATCTGAGTTGTAAAGTTTACAAATTATATGATAGCACTTTTACAAGTTTGTTGCAACTTAAAAAAATTTTGGTGTATTATTAAGTGAACCTTCTAATTCTTGTTAGTTATTCTTTTGTTTCCGATTCTTGGCATTCATTAGCAAAGGTAATTTTTTTCTTTTTGGTCAACAATCAGAATCCTACTATTCTGAGAACAGCTGCTGTGAAACTGTTGAAAAGTCTTCAGCTAGCTAAGATTATATATACATAAAATAGCTGTGTCATTCAAGTCTTTCCATTTATAATTTATATGCTTTGAGCCTCAACCAATGCCCCGCTCTCAGCTAGTCCCTGAGGATAATATTTAGTTTGACTCAGAGTAGCCTAACACACTTATTGTCAGGTATATGTTTTGCTAATCAAATTTGCACTTCTAATCTAGAGGACTCAAGGGATAAATTTCTTACCCTCTATTTTACTTAGCTTACAACCCCATGGGCAAGAACAATTTCTATTATCTGAATTTTGTTCATGATTAAGCTACAGCAGGAAGAGTAAAGAGCAGAAAAGAAAATATTCTTTTGCAAATGCATTATTATATACAGAATTAGATTTAAAAGACCCCGTTTAATAAATGGTCATATTATGATGGATATTGCTCATGGCAACCACACACATTGTAAAAATTATTTACTTACAGTTTTAAGTATCTTGAATGTTATTGTTTTTTGTTTTTAGCCATTATTAAAACAAATGCATTTCCTTCTACTTTGTGCATTTGCCTATTAATCACATAGTTTTATTTCCTGATTTGAGAAAAATTATTAAATTCTGTAAGATCTGATTGATCTATTTGAACTAAACTTGTTTTGAGTTCTAGTGTTCAAATTGACATGGTCACAATCTAAAACTTTTCTGAAACAACACCAAAGGCATTATTGAGTATTTTTTTGACAGACACAAATTTCCTGTCTACTGAGTTCTCAAAACAACAATTCAAAGATAATGTCCACGTAAATCTGTTCCCTTCCCCAGTGATAAAATTAAATGCTTATAAGAATCTGCCTGTATCCAAAATGTTTACACCTAATAACTGATTTTTCCCTTTATATTTACTTGTTCAATGTCTTTAAACATAACTACATTTTAATGTATATGAATACATTAATAATTGTACAGTCTTGATTTTTTTCTAATTATTTGTCTTAGATAATTTATTTTAGTTTTGCGCTCATAGACGTGCTATAATAGCCCTTACAGTGGTTTTTCTTTTATAATTTTTAATAATGTTCTTATTTTGACATTTCTCCCTTCTTTTTTCTTTCTCTGCTGTGTTTTAAGTATTCTGAAAGTAGAGCACTTCTGGGGTCCTCAGCAAATTCTAATGCCTCTGCTTAGATGTTCATTTCAGCTGTTACATTGCACTTTTTTGCTTTAGGACAGATAATTTTTCTTTGATGACACTAAATAAGATTCACTCAGACAACTTAGTTTATTTTTTCAGCTGTTCTTTCATAATAATTTTAATAAAAACTGTGAAACGATTCCAGTCCAAGGATGAGGCTAACCGAAGAACAATGGTGTACCAAAAATGCTTTTGTCTGATTTCTCAGATGGGTGCTATCACCGAGAAGGGCTTTCATTACAGCCAGAATGATGATGATAAAGCTGGAGCACTGTGGCTGTGAACTCCCTTTGGATAATGCTTCGTGACATATGGAAAATGTTTCCTGACTTAGGAAAACTAATATCAGAACAGAATTTACTAAAAGGCTCAGGTCACTGGGGTGAAAGAAGCATTAACACAACCCTTAAGTATACTCTTTAGATCAGAAGTATCCTACAAAAGAAAGAAGTATAAATTTTGCCTTTTCTGAGTTTTAAGAAATTATAGGTAAAATATACAGTCATATACCTAATAGTTAATGGACAAATTTAAATAAATAATTCTACATTCTTGAGAAACAAGTCCATGCACTAAAAATGATAACAAATTGAATATACTGATGTTTTTATGGAAGTATTATAAATCTCATTTTTATAAATGAAAAGTTTTGAGTAGATTATTTCATTAGGTTAAAAAACTGTGGTAGGTTTTCAAATGACATCAAAAAATATATTAAGGGTGGGAATTCCCTGGCAGTGCAGTTCTTTCATTGATGAGGGCCCCAGTTCAATCCCTGGTCACGAAACTTAAGATCCAAAAGCTTGATGTTGTGCCTCCCTCCACCAAAAAGAGTAATGGCTCTTTGACTTGATGTATACTGTACACTAGATCAGGAAGGCCTCCTGGAATAGGAAATGGCAACCCACTCCAGTATTACTACCTGGAAAATTCCATGGGCAGAAGAGCCTGGCAGACTACAGTCCATGGGGCTGCAAAGAGTGGAACAAGATTGAGCAACCAAGCACAAATATCACTAAAATGAGGCTTATTAACAAGACATCAGCTGCTGCTGCTGCTGCTAAGTCGCTTTAGTCGTGTCCAACTCTGTGCGACCCCATAGACCGCAGCCTACCAAGCTCCTCTGTCCCTGGGATTCTCTGGGCAAGAATATTGGAGTGGGTTGCCATTTCCTTCTCCAATGCATGCATGCATGCTAAGTCGCTTCAGTTGTGTCCAACTCTGTGCAACCCTATGGACAGCAGCCCTCCAGGCTCCTCTGTCCACAGGATTCTCCAGGAAAGAATACTGGAATGGGTTGCCATTTCCTTCTCCCAGACATCAGCTAGTAACTCATTTAAAATTCTTGGCACCCTAGCTCAGAAATTCGAAGTTGCTGCCATTAGATAGTTGAAGTGCCTTATTTAGTGCCAAAAACTATTCCTCCAGCCAGGGAATTTGACATATTGGGAGGTAAAACTAAATTCAGACTTACTTTCTATATTTGCAAATGCAGGCCTCATCACTGAATTAACTGGCTATCATCAATGTATTTAACACATCTCATGCAGACTTCTCTCCAAATGACTGAGAAATCCAAGGTGACTTCACAATGGCAATCTCAAAAACTGGGTTATTTACAAGGTTGCCTGACTGAGGGCAGCCTCAAACCTCTAAACCCCTTGCAAGCATCATGCCTTTTTTGTTGTTTTTCTTCCTACTTTACTCTTCTGATTAATTCTAACTTATTGTTGTTTAGTAGCTCAGTTATATTTGACTCTCTTGCGACCCCATGGACTGTAGCCCACCAGGCTCCTCTGTCCATGGGATCTCCCAGGAATGAACACTAGAATGGGTTGCCATTTCTCTCTCCAGAGATCTTCCTGAACCAGGGATTGAACCGTTATCTCCTGTTTGGCAGGTGGATTCTTTACCACTGAGCCAGCTCGGAAACTCAATTATAATTTACTTTTATTTATTTCCTCATATTACAGCTCTAGTCAGCATCAGTTTGGAAGAATTTTGCAAACGTTAATTACAGATGTCCAAGTTATTGGCTCTAGATTTTCTCAGAAAAATTCTGGACATCCTTAGAATCTCTGGATCTTGTGAAAAATTCTGTCTCAGACCATGGACAAAGTTCCCCAGGTGGTATAGATGCAAGTGACGTCTTCAATGGAGGGTCATCTCAGATACCAAAGAAGGAACACTACCTCTGCAGGAATACTTCACTCCAAGATAGCCCTAAACTTTACAATTCTTCTCAAATAAAAAGGACAAAGCTATTCCATGAAACAGTTGATTATAAACCAGGAAGATTTTTTCTTTTTTTAAGTTTTTGCAATTACAGTAGAATTGAAACCCTGACCCCAGATCAAGGCAAGTCCAATTCTGGGGATTTAAAATCTAACTTTGGGATTTTACTGCCATACCAATTTTCAATCGGTGGTCACAAAACAAAGGTGCGACCTTTGATTATATCAATTGGGTACTCTTCTTGCTTAATAGCTGTTTTCTCTGCTCATTTTTCACAAACACACATGCACACACATGCACATTTTACCTGCTCTTCTTCCTTATACTCACGTAAAAGGCAACTTTTAAATGTTCCTTTTGAGGTCTGTCTCCAAATAGAAAGATAGATAGATAGAGAGAGAGAGATGATAGATAGATAGATGATGTTAACTTGTAACTTTTTGATGTTTCTCCCCACATCGCTAATTACTAAGCAAGGTCAGAGTACCTAGGTAAATAGATTTTTAGCACAGGGTAGCACTGGCAGTGGCACCCACTCCAGTACTCTGGCCTGGAAAATCCCATGGACGGAGGAGCCTGGTGGGCTGTAGTCCATGGGGTCGCTGAGGGTCGGACACGACTGAGCGACTTCACTTTCAATTTTCACTTTCATGCATTGGAGAAGGACATGGCAACCCACTCCAGTGTTCTTGCCTGGAGAATCCCAGGGACGGGGGAGCCTGGTGGGCTGTCATCTCTGGGGTTGCACAGAGTTGGACACGATTGAAGCGTCTTAGCAGCAGCAGCAGCACTTTCTCTGATGGTATGTACTGTAAGCAGATGTGCATAAGCTATGGGATAATAAAACTTGGTATTTGATTTTAATGCTTTCTCTGTGACCTTGGTGATATCATGTAATATCTTAGAGATAAATAGTTTCTATATGTGAGTGAGGATTAATAGTTTCTGTTCTACATGTCCAATAGAGCCACTGAATAAAATAAATTAGAGCAGCACTTTTCACATTATTTAAAGGACAGGATCAGGCATTAATGTACTTAGGCATGTATATATGTTTTTATTCTGATACATCACAGACTCTACTTTTGTAAAATACAATTCATGAATGTTACTCTAAATATTTTTTGAAAGAAAGAAAAGTCAAAACATACAAAATTCGTTATTCCTTTTTAACTGTTAGATTTAACTAGCGTAAAATTACTCTGTTGAGTTGTCATAAACGTTTGTAAGCATTTACTCAATTTTTGTATTTCATTGGAGACTAAAAACAAACAGTTACAGCTACTCTTTTCTGTTTGAACCATTTAATATATAATTAAAATGGTTATTTTTGTCCACAAACTTTTAAACATGTAAATGTATTTAAAATAGTTTCAACTCAGAAGATGACCCTGTGCTAAGAGCTAAGTTGGTTTCAGTCATGTCCAATTCTGTTTGACCCTATGGACTGTAGCCCAAAAGGCTCCTCTGTTCATAGGATTCTCCAAGCCAGAACACTGGAGTGAGTGGGTTGTCATTTCCTCCTCCAAGGGATCTTCCCCACCAAGGGATTGGACCCCATCTCTTACGTTTACCTGCCTGGGCGTCTTTACCAGCCACCTGGGAAGGCTATGAACTTCATCTTCTATGCCAGTTTTAGTTCTTAAACTTAGCTATCGTGTCAGTTCTACACATGTAGAAGATTCGAAAAGAAACCAACAAAGACAAACACTATCTATAAATGAGAATCATAAATAATTAAATATGTCTAGTATGAAAGTGAAGAAGCACTAAAGAGCCTCTTGATGAAAGTGAAAGAGGAGAGTGAAAAAATTGGCTTGAAACTCAACATTCAGAAAACTAAGATCATGGCATCTGGTCCCATCACTTCATGGCAAATAGATGGGGAAACAGGGGAAATAGTAGCTGACTTTATTTGGGGGGGCTCCAAAATCACTGCAGATGGTGATTGCAGCCATGAAATTAAAAGACACTTGCTCTTTGGAAGAAAAGTTATGACCAACCTAGACAGCATATTCAAAAGCAGAGACATTACTTTG
>NW_011494961.1:5588561-5594374 GCF_000754665.1 Bison bison bison
CCAACAAAGGTTTGTCTAGTCAAGGCTATGATTTTTCCAGTGGTCATGTATGGATGTGAGAGTTGGACTATAAAGAAAGCTGAGCGCCGAAGAATTGATGATTTTGAACTGTGGTGTTGGAGAAGACTCCTGAGAGTCCCTTAGACTGCAAGGAGATCCAACCAGTCCATCCTAAAGGAGATCAGTCCTGGGTGTTCATTGGAAGGACTGATGCTAAAGCTGAAACTCCAATACTTTGGCCACCTGATACAAAGAGCTGATACATTGGAAAAGACCCTGATGCTGGGAAAGATTGAGAACAGGAGGAGAAGGGGACGACAGAGGATGAGATGGTTGGATGGCATCACCGACTCAATGGACATGGGTTTGGGTGGACTCCAGGAGCTGGTGATGGACAGGGAAGCCTGGCATGCTGTGGTTCATGGGGTCGCAAAGGGTCAGACAGACTAAGTGGCTGATCTGAAGTATGATAAAGGAAAGATCTTAATGATGCTCCCTCAAAATGTTAAGTTTATAACTACCTTGTATCTTCTACTTCCTGTTTTCTACTTAAGACTCTACTACACTTACCTGTTTTCAGCTAATATGATACATGACAAAATTTAGTTCGCTAGTTTTATTTTAGGTCTCTGTATCTAAATATGCATCTGTAATTTGGATTGTGTATACATGCCAAGTGTTTTATTTGGGAGGGGGGGCTGCATCTGAGCACCTATTGCAACAATATAAGTGGCTATGGGAGTGAGATGTGAGACATTTTCATAGAACTAAAGGCAATCTAGGCAAAAAAACAAGGTTGCTCTCTTAGGAAAAACAGCTTGATGTGATAATGATAATATCCTAATGAAATTTATATGGCCAATCACTAAAGAATTCAGAGAAAATTTCTATTGTTGTTTTCATCCTTTCTGTTAAGATTTCAAGGAGTTTGAGATTTCCATTAAGTAAGCAATGAAAACTAAAATTAGGCTTATTTGGAAAATGGAGAAATTGTGATATGTTTATGTCAAGTGATTTGTTCAACAATGCGAAGCAGATCACTGAGAGCTAGAACTAAAATATGCTTTTTTATTTTCCTGTTTTTTACTTTTCATTATGTATCTCTTATTAGTTCTTTTCTCTCATAGACTAAAATGTTGCAAACAAATGAGATTATTTTTAAAGAATTTGTTATGTAGCATGCTCGGAAAGTTAAAACATATAAAAAGGTCAAGGAAATAAGCTCTCTTTTTATACCATTTAAAAATCAGGGATAGAGATAGGTTTCAATTTACAGTCAAAGTATCTCAAGGACCACACATGATCAGCAATGCAATACACATAGCAGATTGTTAATCAGTGCCTGCACAAAAAGTTCATACATGAAGCAGGTTAGTCATGAAAAAATATGACATTTACATAAAATAAAATAAGTTGTCATGTTCAAAATTACTCCCTCATTTGTTTATGTGTAATACATAACAGGCAATAAATTAGTTACTCTGAACACAAGGCCCATTTCATGCTCTCAATGAGCTTATAGTCATGTCAGAGAAACACACAATAAAAAGTCAATTTATTCATAGACTATAAAGTCCTGTGACCTAGGTAAGCCCACACCCTCTGGTGGAATGTCCATAGGATCCTGGAGGAAGCAAAGTCTGGTGGGTTTTAGGCTTTCCAGAAAGAGGTAAGAGAATGTCTATCCCAGAAAAGAGCACTAGAGGCAATAACTCACTGTGCAGGGAACACAAAGTTCGAGAAATATTTATGCCTCGTGGACATACGCACATTGAATACCTTTGCATTTTAATTAACTGAAACATCTTGAAGAAAATTTTGAGAATTTTACTACAAGCACAGTTTGTGGGAGATTTGATATGCTGACATGCCACCACCATCCATGTCTTCTTCTGATGGACATCCCCAGGTGCCAAAGCCTGGAAGGATGGGAAGTTAACCCACTGAGAGTCACCTCTGAATCCCAGCAGCCTGAACTTGCATGAGATTTCTAAGAACAGACCTAAAAGACCACATCCCACTAGTTCAGTAGATGCTGCCATCAGGCGTGACCCTGGAGACCTCGGGTAGCCTTGCCTGAGCATTCGTGTGTCTGTCACTAGCTCAGTGACTGTCGAGGGGCATTGGCAGCTGCCAGAACTTCCTGGCCCAGGAAAACAGCTCTGGCAGAACTCTCTTGAATGCAATTCCCCTGCAGCCTCCCTGTGCCCCACACTCCTGAGGATTCTAAGGCATGTCCCCCACCCCTACCCAGTGCTGGGGCTCTGGGAATTTTTCCTGGGGTCCTTGTGGAAGTCCCATTCCTCTAGCATTGTAGAACATTCTTGCCCTAAATCTCTGTCTACTGTGGTTGTTGTTTAGTCACTAAGTCATGCCAGACTCTTTTGCAACCCCATGGACTGTAGCCTGTCCATAGGATTTTCCAGGCAGGAATAATGGAGTGGAATAATGCCATTTCCTTCTCCAGGGGACCTTCCCAGCCCAGGGATGGAATGAACTCGAGTCCCCTGCTTGGCAGGCAGATTCTTTATCGCTGAGCCACCCGGGAAGCCCAAATTGATTTTTTAAATCTTTAAAATTTCTTGGTGTTCTGTGTAACAAATTGACTAGCTAATTCTTCTGTTTTCAGTTGTGATACATACACTAACCAACAACAATTTCTTCCATATGAAAGGCAACCATTCCAGGCAAACCATGAAGACAACTAAAGAGAATTCAATAGAAGACTGAAAGTATTGAGCCACTTGCATGATAATTTGTATATAGCTAAATTTGAGTTCTGGAAGCATTAGATAATGATTGCAAGATAATTTCTTCGGAATTTTGGCCAAAACTGGTGGCATTTTGTCTTCTCTAGTCCTGTTCACTAACAACATGAAGTGAAACTCTTTAAGAGGTACCAATTTTGTTATTTTATAAAAAGGAGACTTTAAATCACCACGAGTCTGAGTAACGAATAAGCTATTCAAGACAGTCAGCCAAGATTATTTCTATTCATTCTTGATTATGATTATATTATAGATTACATAATAAATAAAACATAATATAAAATCAGAAAGTGAAGCATACAAGACAGCATGCATCACGTTATAATTACTATGGTATCATGGGTGAATGACAGGCATACAATTTTCTGCTGAAGACAAACCTCTATGCATGACTCAAGATATAAATATCAAACTCAGATCTAAATTATATCTGTAGATTCACTATCTGGGCTTCAATCTCTTTTCTTTAGTAACTTACTCATAATCAAAGTCATATAAATAAAACAAGACACTCTAGGCCTTCAGTGGGAAATAAGGCTAAAAAGAGCTCTGGCAAAATGTCTTTCTCTCTCCATAGCTCTCTCTTTACTCTCCACAGAAGTCTCAACAGACGCTTTGGCTACTTTCAACATACTTTTCTGTGGGCACATCACTAACAGCAGCTGCAAAGCCAGCTTCCGAGGTCGGGCATCACATTCGCTCTACTGAGCATGACCTGCTTAAGAAACTAACACTATCAAACTGTCAGTGGGCTGCCGTCATCTCATATCTAGGGAGTCTAGGCTTATGGCATGTTTGACAGGGAAAAATACATTGATGGATATACATTGGTGTTTCTGGGGGAAAAGCATCAAGGACTCAATGGGAGGAGGATTTTTAAAAATGGAAAACATTCTAATCTCCATTCGTTGATGTTTCTGACAGTTTGAAACAATGAGAGTAGACCTGGAGAATTGGCATGCTCTAGGAGATTCTTTAGGACTTGGGTAGAACGGGTTGGGTCTTGCTTACTGGTTGATAAGAATTATTCTATCACACTGCACTTACGTGGTTCTAACAATTCTATTATTTATCCTCTTTCAACAGTAACTCCACCTCATATACTGTATTGATATCCATACATTATAGAATGATTTGAATTAATAAAAAGAAGTAGGCATTTTCCAGATGATATGAACTGGCATAGTCTAGTGAGTCACCTGAAGGTTTCAATTCACGGAAAAATGTTAGTAGCCCAAGATGTCTCTAAATGAAGAGAAAAACAGATTAATAAACTAATAATAAGTATGTATATAAATACTAAGGGATAAGTGGGGTTGAGAATGACCTTCTACTTCAGTACAGAGCCGGAAGTTTGAATTACCACATTATAGACAAGTCAGTGTTCAAAGATGAGAACATTTAGGTGAACTCAGCTTGCTTTAGTTGAATAAGATAAGACATAGAGGCATAGCAGTTAAGGAAACAGATTCCAAAGCATCCACAGGCCCCAGTAAATAGCTGTAATAGCATGTCGAAAGACATCACACTACTGATCCAGTTTCAATACAATTAGTTAAAATGTGAAAAATGTCACTTGCTTTGTCCCCATGACGTCAAGATGTCTCTTTGTCAGTTTCTCATGAACTACAGTAAATGCCTCATTAAACTATAGACTTTCCAGGATGTTTCATAGAAATAAATTTTTATTGGACTTAGTCCATCATCTTTTAAAAAACAGGTATTTTTAATCATAAATATTCATAGAAACGTACTTATTTTGTCTGCCACTTAATCAATCATGTTTGATTTAAGATGAAAATGCACATGAATAAACCAAAAATATCTCCTCCAAGCCTTTCATATTTAGTGTTATGCTTCAACTAGATTTTAATACACCCTTAAGGTTTCTCTAATAAGGAGTTTATCTTATAGCAGACCCACCTGTTTGTCACATATTATCATTCTATTTTCCTGATTCAGATGAAATGCTATTCACAAGATTCAATTTCTAAAATAGCTTTTGGCAAAAGGTTGGAACCTTTTGCAAAAAGTTGGAACATTTTTATATCTTACCTTGTGTCCATTGCATTACGTGTTATTACACTGTATAAGCAATTTATGTATGCATTTGTTAGGTGGAGTCCAGGAAAAGGAAGAAAAAAGAAAGCTTCAAATGAGTGATTTTCAGGTCCATACTTTCCTTGGAAAGCAATATGGGGAGGGACACCAGCCTGTTTGTGAGATTGCATTATGATCTAGTGACCCTGAAAATAGGGTCAGAAGGAGGTCTCCCTGCTAACTGGAAAACTAATCAATATAATTCAATGTAAGGACTGGTGCACCCAAATCACATAACTTCTCTCCTTTTCTGTTCCCCTCCACTACCAACCCTAAGACAGCCAACCTCCTCCACCTCATGGTTTTCGCCCTCCATGGCTCATACACTCAGAGTCCCACATGTAGGCAAATGTTCACCAAAAAATTGTAAGAATCTTATATTTTTCATTAGCTGTATAGAATCAAGAACTTTCAGTTGAATGTCATTTTCATATTCAACTTGTTTGGACTGAGACGTATTTGTTGGAAATGAGATTTAATCTACTTAAAACAATAACTTAAAACAGTAACTTGGGAATGCAGTTTTTGTTTCAAGGTCAGATAAAGGTATAGAATTGTGTTTTTCTTTAATAGATCAACATTATTGCTGATACCAAAATCCAGCTATTTAGATTTGTAGCAGATTATCAGAGAAACTTCTCTACGGACTGGTCTGCATTTGATTCAAATCAGGTACAGTTGCTGAGAAGGAGAGCAAGACAAAGGGTAAAAGGTCACTAGTGACTAATTTTCTGAAAACTAGCAGCTTGTGTAAGTAATAGAACATTTATTGCCTTTCGATGTTGTCCCAGCAATGAGCTAGAAAATCCATAAGAATTCCCAGCCCCAGCCTTTATTAAGGCATAGCCCTGGATTAGTTTAATGTGCAATTTAAAGTCATTGCCTGCCAATAGTTTGCTTACTTTTCTTAAGGAGGGCCATTTTCCATCTCTACTCCCCCAACCA
>NW_011494961.1:5594474-5647941 GCF_000754665.1 Bison bison bison
AAAAGAAAAAAAAAAAAAAAAAGAGGTGTCCTTTTTTTAATCATTTGAGAGAGAATCATTTTCCAATCTAAGGTATGCACTTATTTCTTTTTATATAGTATGGATTCTGATAAAATGGCCAACTCCACGTGAAGCTCTAATTATTCCCATAAATTCAGCAGCGTGGAAGATGGGGCCTGTTTCCTTTGTGCCCGTCTGCTTCCTGCCCAGGTTGACCAGTCCTTTGGATTCCAGAGCTTGTGAAACATTCACATATCCCAGAACTATTTTATTTAATACTTTAAAGTATAATTACAATGCCGAAGTAATTTTTAAGACTCAAAGTGTTTTTAAACTAGATAAATTTTAAATATTTAGAAAAGAGTGAGTCTTAACATTAACACCATCAGATAAGTGGATAAGAAAGAAAACTAAAAGTATTTGATGCTAAGCAGTGTGTATATTTTATCTCTGAATCCACTAAGCAGCTTCATAAAGTAGGCTACATTATCATCTTTTTCAGGATGAGCAAACCGTAATTCTGGAAGCTTCATAAACTAGCCAGAGTCTCAGAACTAAAAGAATTAGTCAATTTTGCTGTAACCCAAATATCCCTAATTCTTTTTACATGACTCTACACTGTCTTCCAGAAGTATGTTGTGGGTCAGAAAATCCTTCAGGCTTCTGATAATGTCTTTTATTAAACTAGATCTTTTCCAACCTCTGAAGCATGTTTAAAAATGCCAACAAACTTTTTTTAAGTATTTAAAACAATGCTGAGTCCAAGCTCATAGAAAGTAAAGAGCAAGTTTTATAAATAGAGGGTTTATAAAGGAAGTTTATTTTCTTTGGACTTTTACTCAAGAAAATGAGAATCAACATATGAATGCAGGTATCAAATGAAGCAGGAAAACAAACAAACAAAATTATGCTGATGCTTCTTTGCTGCTAATTTTCCTGATAGAAGTTATTTTTAAACAATGTTAAAAATTTTAAAGTTATGGTTCAATATTATTAAAATGATATTTCAGAGTTAGATATGCGTTTTGCCAAAATCATGAAAATATCAATGGGGTTGGAACCTGGTTTTAATAATATTGGTATCCTTGTTACCGCATATAGTTCTTGGCACATAGAAGGTGCTTTATTTCTGGAGCTGTACGTAATGGTTAATGAAATACATGCTGCTGCTGCTGCTAAGTCACTTCAGTCGTGTCCGACTCTGTGCGACCCCATAGATGGCAGCCCACAAGGCTCCCCCGTCCCTGGGATTCTCCAGGCAAGAACACTGGAGTGGGGTGCCATTTCCTTCTCCAATGCATGAAAGTGAAAAGTGAAAGTGAAGTCGCTCAGTCGTATCTGACTCCTAGCGACCCCATGGACTGCAGCCTTCCAGGCTCCTCCATCCATGGGATTTTCCAGGCAAGAGTACTGGAGTGGGGTGCCATTGCCTCTCCGAATGAAATACATACCCCTATCTAAAAAGTCATTGTAAGCTTTCATACATTTGAAAGCTGTAACACAGAGTATTAAAAAAATTGTCAGAACTGTTCCTCCCTTAGTTTAAACTAAGGTGCTAACACAAAATATATCAGATCTCAAACTAAGATAAATTTCCAATACAGGTTTTTCAAAAGAAGTGTTTTAGAGCTGGATGGGGTGGAGGGGGATCCTATTTGAAACAACTTTAGCCTAACAATGGGCTCTTCTTTAGAAAGAGTTAGATAAATGAATTAAGCGAGACAGTATGTGTGACTTAAAGTGAAGGCAATGCTGTCTGCAACTCTTTCTGTTGGGGATGGTCTTGAGACCATCGATGCACAAGATTGCACACGATGATGCAATACCACACAATTAAACATGATGGTGTGCTCACTCACCTAGAGCTAGATATCCTGCAATGTGAAGTCAAGTGGGCCTTAGGAAGCATCACTACCAACAAAGCCAGTGGAAAAGATGGAATTCCAGTTGAGCTATTTCGAATCCTAAAAGATGATGCTATGAAAGTGCTGCACTTGATATGCCAGCAAATTCGGAAAACTCAACAGTGGGCACAGGACTGGAAAAGGGCAGTTTTCATTCCAATCCCAAAGAAAGGCAATGCCAAAGAATGCTTAAACTACCACACAATTACACTCATCTCATACTGTAGCAAAGCAATGCTCAAAATTCTCCAAGCCATGCTTCAACAGTATATGAACTGTGAACTTCCAAATGTTCAAGCTGGATTTAGAAATGGCAGAGGAACCAGAGATCAAATTTCCAACATCTGTTGGATCATCAAAAAAGCAAGAGAGTTCCAGAAAAACATCTATTTCTGCTTTATTGACTTTGCCAAAGCCTTTGACAATGTGAATCACAATAAACTGTGGAAAATTGTGAAAGAGATGGGAACACCAGACCACCTGACCTGCCTCCTGAGAAATCTGTATGAAGATCAAGAAGCAACAGTTAGAACTGGACATGGAACAACAGAATGGTTCCAAATTGGGAAAGGAGCACGTCAAGGCTGTATATTGTCACTCTGCTTATTAAACTTATACACAGAGTACATCATGTGAAACGCCAGGCTGGAAGAAGCACAAGCTGGTATCAAGATTTCTGGAAGAAATATCAATAACTTCAGATATGCAGATGACACCACCCTTATGGCAGAAAGCAAAGGAGAACTAAAGAGCCTCTTGAGGAAAGTGAAAGAAAAGAGTGAAAAAATTGGCTTAAAACTCAACATTCAGAAAACTAAGATCATAACATCCAGTCCCATCATTTCATGGCAAATAGATGAGGAAACAATGGAAACAGTGACAGACTTTATTTTCTTGGGCTCCAAATCACTGCAGATGGTGACTGCAGCCGTGAAATTAAAAGACACTTGCTCCGTGGAAGAAAAGTTATGACCAACCTAGACAGCATTTTTAAAAAGCAGATACATTATTTTGCCAACAAAGGTCCTTCTAGTCAAAGCTATGGTTTTTTCAGTAGTCATGTATGGATGTGAGAGTTGGACTATAAGGAAAGCTGAGCGCTGAAGAATTGATGGTTTTGAACTGTGGTGTTGGAGAAGACTCCTGAGAGTCCCTTGGATTGCAAGGAGATCCAACCAGTCCATCCTAAAGGAGATCAGTCCTGGGTGTTCATTGGAAGGACTGATGCTACAGCTGAAACTCCAATACTTTGGCCACCTGATGCGAAGAACTGACTCATTTGAAAAGACCCTGATGCTAGGAAGGATAGAAGGCAGGAGGAGAAGGGGATGAAAGAGGATGAGATGGTTGGATGGCATCACTGACTTGATGGACATTAGTTTGAGTAAGCTCCGGGAGTTGGTGATGGACAAGAAAGCGTGGCATGCTGCAGTCCACGGGGTCACAAAGAGTCGGACACGACTGAGCGACTGAACTGAACTGAATGCTGTCTGACATTTAAAAACTGGACACCTTGAGCAGTAACAAAGGAAGATTAAACCCTCTTGACTCTCAATCCTGGTGGATCAGTTAAACATTAGAATACTGGCCCGGCTATGTTATTTATTTGAGTGCTCTATCAGAGACCACATTTACCAACAGCTCAAGCAAGAAAAAAGAGTGTTTCTCTCACTTCAGTCTGGAGGGAAGCAGTTCATCTCTGCTCTTCAAGGATGTCTTGTCTATTAACACCGAGTTTTGAGGATGGCTTGCAGCTGCTTTCTTAGGCCATCAGTGCGGAGGGAGGTGGAACAAAGCAAACATAATGGGAATTCAGATCATGAGAAGGTTTCTGCTGCATCAGAGAATACTTAGTACTGTGGGTAACATTTTAGTTAGCTTTAAAGTTTGTGTACATGTTCCTGTGGCTGGAGGAACAGTGGGAGACTCAAGAGGTAGTAACAGCATAACAAGATGTCATGAAGATAGAGAAGTAGATAAATGCAATGCTGATTTGAGGAAGACAAGTCTTTCTGGCTTGTCTACAGAAGTTGTCTGTTCATAAATTGTGTTCCAGCTAACTTTAAAACAATCTATTCTACTGTTGATGGGTATTTGGATAGTTTCCAGCTTTTGGCTAATGCATACAGTGCTGCTATGAGTGTTTGAGTATATGTCCTCAGGTAAACATATGTACACATTTCTGATGGGTAAATAAAACTAAGGATAGCTTGGTCACAGGATACAGATATTTTCTACTTTACTAGATATATTTATCAGCCATTTTGATATACTCTTTTGTAGTGTGTATATTTAGAAAATATTTTACCCATTTTTTTAAAGTCTTTTTTTCCTTTTTTTAAAAATTTTATTTTATTTAACTTTACAATATTGTATTGGTTTTGCCATATATCAAAATGAATCCGCCACAGGTATACATGTGTTCCCCATCCTGAACCCTCCTCCCTCCTCCCTCCCCATACTATCCTTCTGGGTCGTCCCAGTGCACCAGCCCCAAGCATCCAGTATCCTGCATTGAACCTGGACTGGTGACTCGTTTCATACATTGCTTTTTTTTTTTTTAACTTCCTATTGACTTATAGGAGCAGTCCATTGTCAGAGGACTTCTAAAAATTATCTTAGAGGGTCTGTAAAACCTGTGGGACCAACTTGAAATTCTATACAGGTCTGGGAAAGAAAGTGTCAGCATAGTTCAATAAGGAGTGTCAGGAAAGAATTTTTCTCACGATTGAATCATACTTAGCCCAACTCATCTAACAAAATAGTTATCCTTGTACACATTTTATATTTATACTAAACATTTATGTGTATACACATATTTTGTTTATTTACCAAAATGAGATTGCATTACAGACACCAATCAATTTCTTTTTCACTTAATTTACATTATTTTGTGGACATCTCTCCAGTTAAACACATAGACATGTTTCATATTGTAAACATTAACTTGATGCCCTTGCTTTATTATAATTTGCAACCATTCTTTTACTGATGAGAGTTTAGGTTGTTGCTGAATTTTTGTCCTCACCATGTTGCTATAAGTATTCTTGTACATATAGTCTCATATGTAAATGTGTATGTACATATGTGTATTATATGTTTGTGTTGTGGCGCTGTCATGTCTGACTATTTGGCCTGTAGCCTGCCAGGATCCTCTGTCCATGGAATTTTTCAGGCAAGAATACTGGAGTGCATTACCATTTTCTCCTCCAGGGGATTTTCTCAATCCAGGGATCAAACCCACATCTCTTGTTCTTCTGCACTGACAGGCAGATTCTTTACCACTGAGCCACCAGAGAAGCCCTATGCGCGCGTGAGTGCGTGTGTGTGTGTGTGTATGTATACATACGTGTGAAGAATTTTATAACAACAATGTATTTTGTTGTCATTATTGTTAACTGCCATGTATTAAATTCCCAAAGTCAGGTTGCTTTATCAATATTTGTATCAATGTTTATGCCTTTGGTTCAAACACATTGTTTAAACACTCTAGTTCAGGAAGCTCACTTAGCCTCATATATTATGAAAAGAGTAGATGAAATAGCTCTCATAATGGTCAATTCTCGTGCACTTTCTGATTTTTCCCCACATTCCTCACTTTTACACTGGTATATATTTGAAAAGCTCTTTGTGATTGTGCTAAGTAGGAATTTTAAAGCCAAAGTGGCATGGTTTCCCTCCACATTAGGAATGCAGTAAGTGTGGTCTGGAAGCAAATTTACTCTTTTCAAATGATTTCTAGGTAAAACATATAATAACAGGTTGCATTTGCTTCTGACTTGACTTTGCTTCTGAATAGCTAGTTCAGACTGGTACTGACTAGAGAGTTCACCTTGAAATCAGCCCACGTGTACTCACTAAGATTTAAAAAAAAAATTGCAGGCAAAATATTGCCTTTAAAAAATCTGTGTTACTCAACCTTTAGACTTTTCTAATTTAATTTGTGTCAGTTTTACAATGGGCATATCCCATATATGTTTCTATTTATGCCTTTCTTTCTCTTACTAATATAAAATTTTGATAAGTGATGAAGGAAAAATTGTAAGACAAGATATTTAGAATTTTTAAGTAGCTGTCTGTTGAACTGCAGAACAACATATGGGTCATCTGCTTGCATTCCTCCTATATCTGCCTATTCCCCCAACAGCAACTTCCACTAAATCTTCTTTTGCTTCTGTTGGTTGTGGCGCACTGGTCTTCATTCAGCTTCTCGAACATACCAACTCTCTGGGTTCAGGGCCTTGGCATATGCTATTTCCACCCCTGGAAAACTCTCCTTCTTTCTGTCTTCCTAAATTCTTTCCATCTGATTAATCTCCTCCTATCTTTCATATCTTGACTCAGAGATTATTTCCAAGGAAGGCTTTCCTAAGCCCCCTAAACTGTGCCAACTTTCTGTCATATTCTTTCAATGCATGTTAACCCATTTCTTCATAATACTTATCTCAGTTTATAATAATATCTATTATCTGCGTGATTATTTGATTTATATCTATCTCCTCATAAGCTTATGAGAGGCTTCTATTTTTTCCTTATTAATGTATCCCAGGAATTTAGTACAATGTCTTTCATATGGTAAGAATTCAATAAATATTTGCAGAAAAAAATAAAATACATTCATACTTTCCTTGGGCTTTCCTAGATACATTTTGAGAGAATACGATCTTCTAAATGGAATGTGCAATGCAGGGATTTGTGTAGTTCTATGTTGGGAAAGGCTCTCTTTATAAAAAAAATAAAGCAATAAATAAAATATGTTTATATCAAGATAAAATAGGAAAACATTGATATCAGAAAGGCTACTCACATGAGTGAAAAAGCTACTCAAAATGTATTCAGTTCTCAGTGATGTTCTAGATGGTGACTAAGGGCGACATATATAGGGGCCCACCAACATTTCACTGGACTTCCTGACCTTGACATTGACAAAGAGAACTTACTTGAAGGGTTGGGATGCAAGAAAATCCTATGGCAGCTAGACAGAGAAAACCTTTCTAAATACTTGAGTGTACATTTGTATTTGAGACATGGGTAGAAGCTTGGCTTCCTGGAGGAAATAAATGAGGGTGGAGCGCACTGAATGAGACACATTGTGGTGTTAAGAGTCTAGCAGAAGTTGTGTCACCTGGAGGCAGCAGCCCATTTAAGAGTTTTGAATTTCACACAGAGGGCCTAGAAAGCCACTAAAGATATTAAAGTGAGAAGTATATGGTAAGACTCATGTTTTGCAAAGATTTTTGGTTGCTCTATGAGAGTAAGCAAGCATTCATTCAAGGAAGCATGTTGAAAGATAAAAGATGATGGTAGACAGGGATCATGTGGCCACAGGAAATACAGAGAGAAATAGATACCTTTGAGGGGAAAATATCAGTGATGAATAGGTTTATATCTTGAGGAAATGAGTAGATTAAGTGACCGACACAATTTGCTGCAATGAAAGTGAGTCAAGAAGAAATAAGATTAGGAAAAAAAAATCAAGAGTAGATTCTGGGCAAAATACCTATGAGACATCCAACTGAATCTCTGGATGTGAGGCGCAAATGAATGATCTACACTGGAGATACAAAAGTAAGTAACACCCACGTCTGAACATCATTCACAATGATGGTACAGAGGAGACTGGGAAGGCGTTGCAAATGTATTGGTAGGGAAGGTAAGAAATATGTCACCACAAGGAAGGAATGGGCATGTTTGGCAAATTATGGGGAGTAAAATGTAAGATGGAAATAGGAAAAAATGCTATTTTGTTTTGGATCTTTGTCGGCTTGGGCTGCCATAACAGAATATCATAAACTGGGTGACTGAGACAATAGAAATTTATGTTCTCAAAGTTCTGGAATCTAGAAGTCCAAGAGTTCAGCATTCATTGTGAAAACTCCCACTTCAGTCTTCAGATGGTCATATTTTCACCATAGCCTCATGTAGCTGAGGAATCATTTCTCTCATGTCTCTTTTATAAGGACACTGACTTCATTCATGAGGACCCTTCCTGCATGAACTAATTCCCACCTCCAAATACCTTAGCACTGAGGATTAAAGTTTCAATACATGGATTTTGGGAAAACAAATTCAATCCATAGCAGATCTGGTAACCTGGATATCATAAGTCATTTTCAATTGAATGGTAGTGCTTGGAAGAAGATTGATTAATTATTTTCATTGAAATGAGCTGAATATTCCAGGACATCCACTTTACAGTTAAGATTTAAAATTTTTTCACTGTGTATGCCATACTCAACTTGCAGTATTTATTAGCGTTTAATTTTAAAAAGTGTCACTGATTAAAAATCATAATTCGCATAAAAATGCTCTGGAGGGAAAAAAAATCACAAAATCTGACAACCGTGTGCCTATGTTCCTGAATGGCAATAATCAGTTGGAGCTCGCTGGTTTACCCTGTTGCGTGGTTGCCTCTGCTTGCAGTTTACTAGAGGCCCAATTACCTCATGTCATTTCACACCACCACCTACTTCATGTCACCTTCCCATCTGCATGGCTGCAGGCAACTTAAGAAAGAAACTGTGCCTTCTTCTTATACTCCACAGTGCCTGACACAGAATGCCGTACGGAGTAAGCAACCCAATAACATTCTATTAAATCAAGTTGATTCAGGTTAATAAAATTGAGTAGCTTCAAAGAGACATTGGTAAATATATAAAAAAGGATTTTTAAGGAAGCTTTGAAGACAAGCTGACTTTACAATTTAGTCAATATTTGATCTGGCCATTTTTACTCTTATAGATAGCTTGCTACACAAGTCAAACTCTGTATTTTATTTAGTTACTGTTTCAATCTGTGATCATATCTGATATGGTTAATATTTTGAAAATAATTTCTTTCTTTTAAATAATTTCTAATTTGTAAAAGTTTTTTATTGGTGTACAACATAGTCAATGCAATTTCCAAAGGTTGTGTCAAATTTTTGCTCCTTCTTATCCTGGTAGACAATAGGAACGAATTTAGTGACTTGAGAGAATGAGATAGATTCTATCCTTGAGGACCAGAAAGACATATGGTACCAACATGCATCCGGGCAAGAAAGAGGTCTTTTATGTAGCCTATCCTAGTAATATAATTGATGGGCAGAAGACAGATTCCCACTGCCAACCTCCTACCACATATGTCCTAAATTTGCTTTTACATTGTGGAAAGAGTATGTATATTTATATCTCTTTCACAAGTACTCTGAGAGCTAAAAATTAAAACATATGATACTTTGTGCTAGCTTAGAGCCCAGCACTATTTCATTTCATGCATATCCTGTCCTTCTTTAAATTTTATCAGTTAGCCGTTGACAGCCTCTTACACATAAACCATCTTGGACTGTAATCAGTAACTCTCACATTAGTGTGAATCACATTGTTATTCTCTTGACACCTACAGCAATATATCTCAGTGCTCAGTGGAGTGGAGTGGAGCAGAAAACTGAGACATCATAGAGCAGAAAAGATGAGATGCCAGAAGGCTTCAAACTGCAGAAGACCAGAGAGATGGATGGACAACAAAGGCAAAGTGATTATTTCAAATTTCTGTCTGGGTTTGTACACCCCTAGACTAGAGTACCATCACCTAAAGTCTCTCCTCCCTAGCACTGTTCATGATTAATCTGTTTCTTTCATATGGAAAATCCAGATGCATTTGTTTCCTTTCCAGATCATCAGATTGTATAAATGAACAAATCTCTTCTTTCTATAGAGATGCCTATGTCCTAAGGTGTGATCCAAGAAGTTTCTGCATCTATGTGTGTGTGTGCGTGCACACATCTGTTCATGTAATTTCACTTTAAAAGGGAAAGTGTAGGTGGGACTTTGAAGACCTACTCATGTTCTACAGATAATGGTTTGAATACAATTTTCTCCACATGTGCTATCATTGTTTTCAATCCTGATAGTGAGACTGACTTAAGAAACATAAAACTACAAATAAAAAAAAATGCCCAAATAATTTATTTTAAAATGATCTAAGAGCATAAACTGACAATTTACAGGAGAAGAACCCTAAAGGATTAATAAATATATCAACCAACCTCATTAGTAAAGAGAAAATTCACATTAAGCAGCATTATTCCCAATAGATTTAAAAGTCTGACAATACCGGATATTGTTAAAAATGTAGGAAAAATCATAGTTTAATACTGAGCGGAAGTGAAAATTCTTACAACAAATTTTGGAGACTTGATTTTTGCAATATCTGGTAAAACTGAGAATTTTCACCTAAGACGTAGCAATTCTACACTTCAATAAATACCCTAGAGATAGTTTCACTCAGAACTATAGACAAAGAAACAAGCAAGAAGGTTCATAGTGGCCTTGTTTGTAATTGTACAAAGTTGGAAGCAAATCGATATTTATCAACTTCAAAACTGATCAGTAATAATGGTACATTCAAGTAACCAGGTGTGTTTTCAGCCATGAAAATGAATAGACTTTATGTCAGATTAATCTCTCAAAGATAATGTTGAATGATAAAATAGATTGTGAACATTTTAAAAAATGCCAGGCCATGACACATGTTTTTCCTAGATATAAACATATATAGTCAAAGTTTCAAAAACATATAAAGAATTAATAAAACTTCTCTAGACGGTTTATTTTAAAGGAAAGGCTCCTTTAAAGGAGTTCAAATTTATTATAAGACTTTATTAAAATTTTTTGACTCAGAATTTTAGGAATTTCTAATAAATAAATCTACACTGTGTCGGTAATATTTAGTCTCTATAATTTTATACATGTATAAAATACTACACAACAAAAGTACTTCAGAGTGTATTATCTGTGCAGACTTAATGTTACCACAGCATGAGGCACAAGCATCTGTTATAACAGTAACCGCATTCTGTTAAGATCATCTCCTTAGGACATTAAGTTTATCACTTTACGACATTAGGACATTATTGACGCCACCAGTCTAGGACTGTTTCTTATTCAGTTCTTAATTTATTGCCTCAATAATTGTTGGTGAATGACTATAACAACTTTATTATAACATTAGAAATAAAGGTTGCAAAATTACACATAAAATTAATAGTATACTGATCAATATTACAGTAAAGAGATTATAAAACATGTGTCTCTACATAAAGGTTTTCTCCTTTCTCCAGCTCCCATCTCAATTATAGGATGTCATTTTATTACACTGACTTTTGCTGATGGTATGAGATGACTTCACAAAATATCATGTATCTGGTACTCACATACAAATGAATTATGCAATGTAGTTCATAGTCATGACTGTAAATGAATAAGCAAACATTTTAACTGAATTTTACATTTGTATTTTCTCTGAACAAGGGCAATATTTTAGGAGTAGTAAAAAATTGAGGAATCCTTTCAATCACTCATTCTTAAAATTTTTTTTCTTCTTTACTGAAGTATAATTGATTTATAATGTTGCATTAGTAAAACATTGTAAAACAACTTGTGACAAGCACTTGTAGTTAGATTTCAATTTTTTACGATCAGATAAATGTTTTGTTATGGTTACCTGCCTGCTCAGTCTCAGTAGTGTGCGACACTTTGTGACCCTATGGACTCTAGCTCACCAGGCTCCTTTGTCCGTAAGATTTTCCCGGCAAGAATACTGGAGCAGGTTGCCCATTTCTCTTCCAGGAGAGCTTCTTGATCTAGGGATCGAAGCTGCATCTCTTGCATTTTTGTTATGGTTAACCAGGAGCTAGTTTTGAATTTTTAAATCAAAAGAAAAAGATTGACCATTATTACTAAGCCTTAAAAACAACATCATTAAGAAAATAAAAACTAAAACAGTTCTCATGTAAATATTTGATGCATTGATGTACATATATTGAGCATTTAAACTGGTTAAGAGAGTCCTTCCACAATCTGAAGGACACTCACCACCACTCCCCATAACCCAGTGTTCATTGTTACCATTGACTTTGATAGCTCCAAGATATTCTAATAAGGTTCAAGCATTTAGAACCAAACATGAATCAGAAACATTTCTGGATAACCCAGGAGTGAATGAACAACATCCCCAAAGATTCTGGCATAAAATAATCTTTGTTAGCATACAGAATTAAAAAAAAATTAGATTTAAAAACATTATTTTGTTTCCTGGAAACTAATCTGAGACTGGAAACATGACTATCAAATAGTAGAATATTTTCTTCTAGTAAAACATTAAGAGAAAGATCAATATGTAAATAGATAATTTAAAGATCCACAAATATAGATGGAGGGTAGCAGAACACCTCTTACCAGACTGTGGTATATCCTCTCTGAATCCTTATGATTCAAAGGAGCAGGTTTATAAATCACTGGCCCAGAGGATCTGTTTCTGATAATGGTGGGAAAGCATTTATTAGACTAATTCTCCCACAAATAATAATTATAAACTCTGGACAAAATATAAAAAACAACTCTTTGAAGGTATCAAAATCTGGCAGAAACTGTATTCTGTTTAACCCTTAAAAGAAGAAAACTGTAATGAATGATATGTAGGTTGAAAGGGCATTTCACAACACAGATAAATGAATCAGCTAGAACTTAAACAGAAAGCCAGTTTTATTGGCCATAGAAGTAACAGGAGATATTTGCAACTGCAAAAGCAGTTAGAAATTAAAGAAGGATCATCTGGATACAATGGAGTTACAGAGGAAAGGGCTCCAAAATGTCAGTATAGGTTTTCTTCTAATCCGTGTCTTCAACTGTAGATTATGCACACGTGGGCAAGAACCCAAAAGTCCAAGGGAACAGATTTTTCAGCAAATGCTTACCATAGAGGAAACAAAGGCTCAATCTATTACTTATGAGGTAATGTGCATCTATTTTCTAACGTTTGTATAATTGGTTCCTAGAGTTGAGAAGAAACATAATGATGTAAAAAAATGTGTTTTAATAAATATAGGCCAAAATGTTTCACATTTGGTAAAAATACCATCCCAAGGAGCAAAGTATCTAGATAAGCCATAAAGAAGACCCCACCTTCACACACTGTAGTCAAATTGCTAAAAATAAAAGCTGAAGAAATAAGTCTTAAGAGCAGTCAAAAGGAAAGGACAAATGAAATAAAGGGAAACATATCAGAATTATAATTGACTTCGAATTAGAAATAATAGAGAGCATAAAAAAATGTAAATGGCATATTTAAAACGCAGGAAAAATAGAACCTATCAGCATAGGATTTTTACCCTGGAAAAAAAAAAAACCTTCAAAAAATTAATGTGAAATAAGGAATTTTCAGCATTCACATGAAAGCTGAGGAAAATTGTCACCAGCATAGATACATGATAAAAAAAAAAAATGCTAAAGATGTTCTTCAGGTAGAATAAAATGATACCAGATGGAAAACTGGATTTATTAGAAAAAAGGAAGATCATAAGAAATAATAATAAATATTCTTTTACTAATTTTCTTTTAAAACTCAACTGCCTAGATAAAGCAAACCTAACAAAGCATATGGAGTACATAAGATGTAGAGAAATAGAGTAAATGACAATAGCAACATAAAAACGGAAGGCTGTGAAAGGGAAATATAGTTCTGCTGTCTTAAGTTTCTTATATCAAACATTTGATGTTATAATATTATTAAAATATAATATTGTGATAAATTGTAATTCAGAGTGCAATTTATAGAAAAGTCACCAAAAATAATACAAAGAGATACACTTAGAAAGGTAATACTCAACTAAATACTCAAAGAAAATGCCCAACTAATCCAAAGAAGAAAGAACAAGGGAAAAATGAATAACAGACAAATGCAAAGAATATTTACGAAAGAGATACTTTAATTTGTTTTTCTAAAAAAGTGCAGATTTTTACTTAATATCTTTTAAACATTTATTTATTTGGCTGTGCTGGATCTTGACTGTGGCGTGAAGGATCCAATTCCTTGACCAGGGATTGAACCCAGGCCCCTTACACTGAGGACACAGTCTTAGCCACTGGCCCACAAGGACAAAAGAGACACTTAAAATTTAAGGATACCACCAAATAAATTAAGATGATATACAAAGATTTACCATAAAAACAAGACACTTATAAAAGATGAGTTGCCTATATTTATATCAGATAATTAGATGAATAAATCAAATATAATCACAAATGATCATTTTCTAATTAATAACTAACATAGTTTCCAATAAGACATAAGACTCCTAAGTGTGCATACACCTAATCACCGTTTTTCAAAGTACATAAAGCAAAAATTTAAAAGAACTAAAGAAAAACTGAGCGCCGAAGAATTGATGCTTTTGAACTGTGGTGTTGGAGAAGACTCTTGAGAGTCCCTTGGACTGCAAGGAGATCCAAGCAGTCCATTCTAAAGGAGATCAGTCCTGGGTGTTCTTTGGAAGGACTGATGCTAAAGCTGAAACTCCAATACTTTGGCCACTTCATGCGAAGAGTTGACTCACTGGAAAAGACTGATGCTGGGAGGGATTGAGGACAGGAGGAGAAGGGGACGACAGAGGATGAGATGGCTGGATGGCATCACTGACTTGATGGACGTGAGTTTGGGTGAACTCTGGGAGTTGCTGATAGACAGGGAGGCCTGGCGTGGGGCAATTCATGGGGTCACAGTCAGACACGACTGAGCGACTGAACTGAACTGAACTGAACTGAAAGAAAAACAGAAAAATCCACAATGATTCAGATTTTAATTTCTACCAGTTATTATTAGAACAAACAGACAAAAAATAAGTAAATAGATTTGAATTAAATACTAATCAAATAGAATTAACTGATGTTTCTAGATTTATATTAAAAAGAAAAATTAACTATGTAAGAATGTTTATGGCAGCATTGGCCATAATTATCCAAACCTGAAAATAAGACAAAATGCTATTAAGGAAATAACAGGAAGTAAGAGGAAATATGGAACACTCAATAATGCTAAGATGCCCTTTTTCCCCCAAATTATCTATGAATTCAATACCATCTCAATCATTAGGCCATTTTCTCTCCTGTTAATAAAATGACAATTTGAGTCAAAGTTTTACATGGAAATGCAAAAGAACACAAATAGCTGAAGTAATTTTGAAAAAGGACAAAAAAATGGGTGAATTATACTGTTTAGAGATCTTCCCAGATAGTGCTAGTAGTAAAGAATCTGCCTGCCAATGCAGGAGATGCAAGAGATGAGGGTTCCATCTCTGAGTCAGGAAGATCCCCTGGAGTAGGAAATGGTACCCCACTCCAGCATTCTTGCTTGGAAAATTCCATAGGTAAAGGAGCCTGGCAGCCTACAGTCCATGGGGCCTCAAAGAGTCTGACGGGACTGAGCGACTGAGCAAACACAAACTGTTTAGAGGCTTAAAGTTACAATAAACCAGAGTGTGTGGTATTGGCCACCGGAAAGATGAAGAAATCAATGGAACATGATAGAGTCTAGAGGTAGATCCACATACATGTGGTCAGTTGACTTTCACCCAAAATAATTTAATTACGAAACGATGCTCTTTTCAACATATGGTGTTAGAAACCCTGAATGTCTCTGTGTAAAACAAGAACCATAAGTCTTGTCTCATGCCTCACTAAAAAATTAATTTAGGTAGAAAGCCCAGAAATAAAACCACACACCTATGGTCAATTAATCCATGACAAAGGAAGCAAGAATACACAATAGAGAAAGAACAGCCTCTTCAATAAGTGGTGCTGGGAAACTGGACAGCTCCATGTAGAAGAATGAAATTAGAACACTCCCTAACACAATAAACACAAATAAATTCAAAATGGATTAAAGGCCTAAATGTAAGGTCAACCACCACAAAACTCAGAGGAAAACACAAGGAAAACACTGTGACATAAGTCAGAGCAAGATCTTTTTTGACCCACGTCTGAAAGTAATAAAAAAGAAAACCAAAAATAAACAAATGGGACATAATGAAACTTGAAAGCTTTTGCACAGCAAGGGAAACCATAAACAAGATGAGAAGACAATCCGCAAAATGGGAGAAAATATTTGCATACAATAACTCTTAAAGTCTTCCCCGCCCCCCGAAAGGTCCACTTTTTAAAAATTATTTATTATAATTGGGGGCTAATTGCTTTACACTACTGCAGTGGTTTATGCCACGCTGCTGCTGCTGCTGCTAAGTCGCTTCAGTTGTGTCCGACTCTGTATGACCCCATAGACGGCAGCCCACCAGGCTGAGCTGTCCATGGGATTTTCCAGGTTTTTGCCGTACATTGACATGAATCAGCCTCAATGCAGGCATTCAGCTGACCCCACTAGGACTCCGCTCTCTCCCTGCTTCTCCCCACTGCTTGCTTCATCCTCCGGCCTGAGACAGTTCTCCCCTGGAGGGGGCAAGGTGGCGTGGGCAGCTCCAGCCTCACTCCCCTGGGTAGGTCCACTTTTAAACATTTGATGTTTGTACCTTTAAGAGAAAAGAATAGAGAGACAATCCCCTCTTTTCAAATAGAATTTCAATTCTATTTGAAAGACTTCTCCCTTGCTTGTCTAACAGGACTTCTCTTGGGGCGGCTGGGGTAAATGAACTGAATTGTACTACTAATCATTTATGAAAATTTATCTTACTATGTAAAGTATTTGTTATCTTCAGACTTAAATAAATATCTGGAGTCAATTTGAGAGTCTCTAGTTTACAAATGTAGAAACTAAAGTAGCAATTATATGTTTACTTCATCAATGAAGGAACTAGGGCTGTACTTTAATGTTAACACTATTTTTTTTAATTTTATTTTATAACTTTACAATATTGTATTGGTTTTGCCATATATCAACATGAATCCGCCACAGGTATACACGTGTTCCCCATCCTGAACCCTCCTCCCTCCTCCCTCCCAGGATAGAACAGTCTTTTGGACTCTGTTAACACTATTTTTAACTGTACAACCTAAACAAGTGTAATTTTGCAAGGCACCCATCTTTCAGAAATTTAGAAGCTTTAATTATCTAGACATTGCCTAGTAGAGAAATTCAACAGGTCAATTATGTTTAGAAATTCTTCTCAGGCATCTCAATTCAGTAATAAAACTTTTAAAGATCTGCCACCCAAATCTAAAATTATTTTTCCATGATTTGAAAATAAATGTTCAATATTTTATAATGTGCTGCTGCTAAGTCGCTTCAGTCGTGTCCGACTCTGTTCGACCCCATAGACGGCAGCCCACCAGGCTCCCCCATCCCTGGGATTCTCCAGGCAAGAACACTGGAGTGGGTTGCCATTTCTTCTCCAATGCATGAAAGTGAAAAGTGAAAGTGAAGTCGCTCAGCTGAGTTCGACTCTTCGCGACGCCATGGACTGCAGCGCACCAGGCTTCTCCGCCCGTGGTATTTTCCAGGCAAGAGTACTGGAGTGGGGTGCCATTGCCTTCTCCGATTTTATAATGTAACACTATATAAATTAACACATGTTCTACATTGGTTTAATTAGTAGTCCTCCTTTATAAAGAAGTAATTCTGTCACTTAACTATTTCTCATTCATCCATTCATCCATTGAGCATGGACTTCACTGAATTTGAGATTTTTAGAGTCGGACATGACTGAGCGACTTCACTTTCACTTTTCACTTTCCTGCATTGGAGAAGGAAATGGCAACCCACTCCAGTGTTCTTGCCTGGAGAATCCCAGGGATAGGGGAGCCTGGTGGGCTGCCGTCTACGGCGTCGCACAGTCAGACACGACTGAAGTGACTTAGCAGCAGCAAAATTAGAACACCAACATAGAACTCCACAAATACTTAACTCTTATGGGTGGAGTCATGTGCCCTGAAAAAAGAAACCCAAGTATCTCAGAGTTTGACCTTGTTTGAAAGGAGGATTGTTGTAAATGTAATTAGTCAAGATGATGTCATACTTAGTAGAATATATCCCCAATCCAATATGGCTGGTGTCCCTATAAGAAGACAGCCACATGAAGACAAAGACACACAGGAAAACATCATGTGATGATGAAGGCAGAGACTGTTGTGATGGAGCTGAGAGCACAGGGACACTAAAGGTCCCAAAGGATTACTTTTTCACTTAGCTATTGTTTTGTTTTTTATAAAGTTGTAACTTCTGATTATATTAAAACTTGAAAAGTTCTTCCTGCTATGTTTTTTTCTCTTAGCATACTAATTACTAGCTCTAATACAAGATTTCTTTTGCCTTTTAAAAGGTTTTGCAAGAGCTTACCTGAAGAAAGCCAACTCCAGTTTACTTTTTCAGTAAGCATTTATGTTTTTTGGTAAGGAGATTACAGGGGTCGAATAGATTTTTCAAAACTTAATTTTAATCATCTATCTTTGCATATTTTCATTGCTGAGAAAATTCATCGGTTAACATTTTCTTAGCCCTGCAGTCTTGTGATGATGATATGAACTTCTGACCATTGAATGGAGTCAGCTATTCGGCAAATCTGCTTAGGATCTGTTTTCACAACGTGGAACTTATTTCACACCACCTTTCTTGTTCAGGTTTGCACTGAAGCTTCCCTACCCTTGGGCATGAGTAACAGTGTTATGACACTGGCTTCAATAAGCAACTTTTTATGGTGTTTAATCATGTGCAAATGTGTTAAAATTGGTAGTTTTTAGCGAACAGTTATGGAACATATTACCGTAAGGCATTTGTTCATGGCGTGACAATGATTGGCCCTTGGCCACTTAAATGTTTTATTTAATAATGTGGGAATTTCAGTGTGTTTTCCTTTCATTATTTTTAACTTGAAAACAGAAACGGAAAGCCCCTTCTTTTAAGTTAAAACTTTACTGCCTACAGTCTGTCAAAAGTAATATAAGCATCTGGATTCTGGAGAGGAGCTTTTGCAAGATGTTAATTTAATAGACTGGCATATTTCATGCATGCTTTTTGTATTTTCTATGCTTGAAGCTATCTACAGTGACCACCCAGGAATGATAGACTTATTTTCGAGATTGTGCACCAAAGAGCAAAAAACTTTGTTCAAATAGCAATACAATGCTGGATTCAGTTTAATTTCATCACACTTGACACAGTGCTTGAAATGCCAGATAGTCATCCATGTATACTAAAGAACGGGGTATATCTTCTTAAGATAAAACTTTGCATTTCCACAAACTGCACTAATTTTTACTTCCCTCTCTCCAGACTATCTCACAGAATGGTTTTCTATGAAATATAAGATGTCCAGCAGATACTGTATAAAGTGAATTTTCAAATAATTGCTGAAAGTAATCTTGTGTTTCCAAAAAGTAGAATTTTTGATCAAAATGAAATACTGTAATATTCTGCTTGATTTCTATAGGGACAGAGCACTGTATATTTTAATGTTTACTGATCTGAAAGAATAAAAATATTCTTTATTTTCAAAGAGCACAGCTTAGTACTGTTATTTGGTATCTGAAATGAATCTTTCAGCCTGACTTCAGAGACTTTTCATGAGATTTAGCTCTTAAGTTTAGACTTAACTTTCTCTCTTTTGAAAATAATGATTAACTATAAGAAACCAAACTTAAGCTTGAATATGCACATTAGACTTGCTTAGTTTCAAATTTTGAAAGGTTTGTTAAAATCTGTTTTCAGTGTACAATTTATACATAGCATAGGTTTGTTTTGGTGGTATGCAAATGCGTTTATAGAACTAAGCTATTGATCCAAAGCGAACAGATGGGAAAGAAGACCTTTATGTTGGGGCTATTTGGCTTTAAGATGGGGATACTTAGCGGTCTTGATCCAGTTAAGTATGTACCTAGGAGAGGAAGATTATAAGAGGGAAGCCGAATGCATCCAAAGCTCTACATGCAGATCAGCTATTGGTAGCCTTGGTAGACACCACATTCTTGACAACTGCCCATTAAGGCCCAGTCTGCAAGACTAATAATCTCTGTAGACAGCTGCTGCAGGAAAGATAGAGGAGCCTCTTAGACACATCCATAGGTAACTACCCAGAGCTTCCATCTTCAAATGGAAAGCAGGGGCTAACTCTGCTAAGTGTAAATGCAAAATCAAATATTATAATCAACTCATTATATGCATCCTGGGGAATTATTTAAATATTTGTGTTGTTATTGTTGTTCAGTCACTAATTGGTGTCCAGTTCTTTGTGACCCATGGGCTGCAGTACACCAGGCTTCCCTGTCCTTCAGTATGTCCAAGAGTTTGCTCAAATTCATATCTATTGAGTTGGTGATGCTATCTAGCCATCTCTTCCTCTGCCACCCTCCTCTCTTTTTGTCTTCAACCTTTCCCAGCATCAGGATCTTTTTCAGTAAGTCAGCTTTTCATGTCAGGTGCCCAAAGTATTGGAGTTTCAGCTTCAGCATCAGTCCTTCCAATGAATATTCAGGATTGATTTTCTTTAGGATTGACTGGTTCAACTTGCAGTTCAAGGGACTCTCAAGAGTCTTCTCAAGCACCATAATTCAAAAACATCAATTCTTCAACACTCAGCCTTCTTTATGGTCCAACTCTCACATCCATACATGACTACTGGAAAAACCATAGCTTTGACTATGTGGACCTTTGTCAACAAAGTGATGTCTCTGCTTTTTAATATGCTATCTAGATTTGTCATAGCTTTCCTTCCAAGGAGCAAGCATCTTTTAATTTCATGGCTGCAGTCATCGTTTGCAGACATTTAAGCCCTTGAAAATTTTAAATTAGACTTTTAAAGTGATTCTTCTATTGATGCTTTAATAGAAAGATTTTAAATATTATGGAAAGTGCCACTCAAATGAGACCAAATTCTTAGGCTAAAGTACAGGTATTTTTGCAAAATACATTATTTTGTTTGATAAATTATTTTATTATAAAATAATATGTACTAATTTTAGAAAATTTAAAGTATATTTTAAAAAGGCATAAGGAAGAAAATTAAAAATCACTTATAATCTTATCCACAGATTGAATAGTGGTAACATTTCAGTATGCCATAAAATACAAAATGTATATAATATGCCTTTCATGATATACCAGCATGTTATATATGTAGAGGCATATATATGCCTTTGCTGCTGCTGCTGCTGCTAAGTCGCTTCAGTCATGTCCCACTCTGTGTGACCCCATAGACAGCAGCCCAGCAGGCTCCCCCCTCCCTGGGATTCTCCAGGCAAGAACACTGGAGTGGGTTGCCATTTCCTTCTCCAATGCAGGAAAGTGAAAAGTGAAAGTGAAGTCACTCAGTCGTGTCCGACTCTTATCGACCCCATGGACTGCAGCCTACCAGGCTCCTCCGTCCATGGGATTTTCCAGGCAAGAGTACTGGAGTGGGGTGCCATCGCCTTCTCCGATATATGCCTCTACTCACATATATAAATGTATATGTAAATATGCCTCTCTGTAATAGGTCTGATGAATTTTTATTGCAAACTATGTGTTTCTGTTTTTAGAAATCCCTAGTTCCTAATTTTCTTACTACATTGATCATAAGAGCAGAACTTATTTGATTAGGAGTTTGGTGTTTCATTATAGGGCTTCCCTGGTGGCTCAGGCAGTAAAGAATCTGCCTGCAATGCAGGAGACCCCAGTTCAGTCCCTAGGTTGGGAGGATCCCCTGGAGGAGGGCATGGCAACCCACTCCAGTATTCTTGTCTGGAGAATCCCATGGACAGAGGAGCCTGACAGGCTGTAGTCCATGGAGTCTCAAAGAGTTTCCATTACTAAGGGCAAGCTGTGAGGTCTAATGCTCCCAAAGAAGAGGAAATATCTCTTTTAGAGAGGAGGAGGAACTATAAGGCCCACCTCCTCTGAACTTGAGTAGCACTTTATTCCCATCCCACCTTGGACAAACCTTGAAAGAATGGGATGGGATGATCTTGAGGTCATCAGAACTGGTGTCCACTTCCTTAAGCAAATGTAGGAAAGTATGCAACCTTCTAGAAGAAGCCCATGTCCAGATTGGTACCATGACCAACAAAGTAAATGACCAGTAACATAGCATTGACAGTAAGAGATGACCCTGTCACAGGACTGCTGGCTTCCCATGGCCTTTGAAAGGTTACCTGGGGTGCAGAAATCTCAGTGAGCTTCCTAGAAGGGATGCATAATTTTAAGATTGGTTGGGTGTACCGGTAGAAGCAAGGTGCATGGACAAGGAGGTCACAGTGATCAGGGACACTGAAATTCAACATGAGTAGTCAAGGCTGTGAACATGAATGGTTGCTAACAACCTGAAATCCCAACAGAGCAGATGGGACTAGTGTCTCCATGATGAACACCAGAGCAAGGGCAGGAAGAACTGAGCTGCAGAGATCAGTACAGATAAAAAGCCATTGTGGGAAGAGGAGGTCTTTTTCCTAAACAGCCAGAAAGTCATATAATTTTCCATCTACCCATATATCTCCTACAGAGAATCAGTATACATGGGGATGTGAGGGAGAAGAGGAAAATCCCAAAAGCTAAGCATTTGCCCCAAAGATACTAGAACTTTTGAATGGGCTCAAAGTGGAAAACCTCACTGCTATTAGCAAGTAAATTTATCCTGATATATCTATCTCCACCAGCCCAGCAGCACGGGAAATAGTGCGGAAATTGGATTGCTTGTAGAGAATAAAGAAGTTAAATTTATTTCCCATCTGTGGAGCAGAGGTTCAGTATGCAACTCCAATACATGCATGTGAATCTTTCTGTGTGTGTATATAAAATAAAAACTAATAGAACTTATTATTTTCAGTTTGTAAAATGTCACAGTCTGTCTATGTCTTCTAGTTTCAGGTCTATGTGATCATATATTAAATATGCCATACTTATTTAACTAATCCTCTTATTAGACATTTATATTCTTTGCTTTTTTGTTTTATAAGTGTGAACATTCTAAAATCAGCAGTTTTCAAAAGCTAAATTAGATGGTGGTATTTCACAAAATTAAAGGATTAGATACATAAAAGCTTATTAATTAAAATAATGGTTAGCATTTTAGCATCAAAGTATAAATTCATATTTCCATAAGATCTTGTTATTACACAGTCTTCCAAATCCTTGCCCAAGAATATCTTACTTGAAAATATCTTCTCAGAACTTTAGAAAGTAGTCTCATTGAATAGGATCCAGAATAGACACGGATTATAGTAAACTTCACCAACCATAAGAGCAGAAATAATTTTGTACTAAAAAGAAATTTTAGCAATAAAGAGGATGGGAAATTGGAAATAAGATGTTGGTCATTATCAGAAGAAGGAAAGAATGGTGGGATATTTAAAGGCAAAAGTGGAAAAGTTGTTATTATTTCCAGTGAGCATAGTTAGAGCAACTCTTAGATCAAGTTTCTAATAGCTAAAATGTGGGGGAGCTGGGACTGGATAATTCAGAGAAAACTTATTTATACATACATAATTTCTATGCTTCAGTTTGAAAGAGGAGATGTCTTCTACGCACTTTTTTTTTCTGCCTTTTCTTTTACTACATTGCAGATCAACTGTCTTAATTTACCCCAGAGATAGTCAGTGGCCACATGGGAAGCATTGCTTTGATTCATGCACTTTAATTCTCATTAAAGCAAGTGTAAGTTTGGTTATGGCACATTGCTTTGAAAGCAGTTGGGATGGTGAGGGACAATGAGAGAGTGTGTAAAAGAAACAACTGGTTCATATTCTGGGAACACTGCCAGCGTTTGATTCAAAACCAGAACAAGTGCTGGCTGTCAGCTGAATCTGTGCTTAAAATAAAAGGAGGCTCATAAGAGCCTAGATTAACAGGAAGGAGGAACGATCTGATGCTGAAACCTTAGTACAAGTAGCTGAAAATGGTGGGTGCTATCTCTGCATATTTTGTGGCTTTTAATATGATTGCAGAAGACTTAGCTGATAAAATAGGAGATAGAATTTCCCTAACCCAAGTGCCCTATGAAATATTTCCTTGGTAATATTTATGAAAACTGAGTTTATGAAAACCAAGAAGGATCACAAATAAAATTACCATAAAACATGTAGAGCAAGTTCAGAAATGGCTGCCAACCCATGTCTCATATTAACTGATTGTGTAAAAAATCAATGAATTGTAGGTATCCAGTAACTACATTTTAAAAATTTGCTATAACCTCATTAATTCTGATATTTGAAGATTAAGATGTGAGCTGGGCCCAGGTTCTCTTATATACTCTTCAGGAAGAAATCAGTTTGGTAGACCAATTAATTTTATTATAAGCAAGTATAAAAGGGAATAATTATTTCACACAAGATGACAGTAAACTATTTTTAACATTTTATATACCAGGTATATGAAATTGAGATGAAAATTACAAATCATTATCATGAAAATGGCCACTAAGAGCGTATCTTGCTAGATTATTTTGGCTTGCTAGGTACATATATTTGGAAATAGTAGACATGAATTTATTTGAAAATGTTTTTATTGAGATATAATTGACATGTAATATTAATTTCAGGAGTGCAACATATTCATGATATGTATGCACTGTGAAATAATCACCATAATAAGTCTAGTTTGCATCCACCACCACACATTAACATTTTTTCTCTCGTGATAAGAATTTTTAAGATCCACTCTATAAGCAACTTCCAAGTATATAATACAGCACTATTAACTGCAGTCTCTAGTCTGTATATTATATACCTAAATCTTTTTGTTTGGTTACTGCTTTGACCACTTTCACCCATTTCTTTTAAAATATCATGTATATCAAATTCTCTAATTCAGATAATCTCCCCACCAAGTCCCAGCTACTAAAGATTTACAGTGTCATTTAAAAGATAGCTGCCTTACTTGATTTCACAGACCTTCAGTAGTACAGCAGAGAGAAACCACTTGGAGCCCTTTATTACCAAAGAAAGCAATGAGAAGAGTCACCCCTACTTGTTCTTCAGGGTCGCCATCAGTGACTCACATAGTCAGTGATTCAAACTAGCTTGTGGCTGTGTGGGAAACCCTACACAATTCAGCCATCACAAAGTTGACCAACATGCACGATTGCTTTGTACTATTCTGCTTTAAATAAATACAGATAATTAAATAAACCTTTGCAGCAGTAGAATAAAGCATAAATCCAAACTTTGCCCAGCCAAAGGCTGCCTTGGCCACTAGCCAGAAGCCAGAGGGCCAGGGCTAATTTGCATAAAATTGAACAGATTGCTGCAGCTGCCATCCTTATTAATACTGAGGCGTAATCATAATCAGGAGACATTCCGTGCACGGCAGAGCCACCTCCTGTGCGGTGCCACCCATTGCTTTGTGGGACCTATAGATGCAGATATATGATCCCACTTTAAAGAGAAAAGCTATTTCTAACAAAACAAAGGAAAATAAAACTTTTTTTCAATTTGCTTAAAAGAAAATCCCAGCTCTTTCTCTGAGTAGATTTACCAAGATTTTGGTCCTTTGACTTATCAATGTAAAACATTACAGATATTTTGTATGTTGTCATTACTTGGCAAAAATCAGTGTGTGGAAATGAGTGAAACCGTTGATTTCAAATTTTCCTCAAAGGGGTTGTAGGGAACTCTTCACAAGTTCCTTTTTTTTTACATGTCTGCAAAATATTATTTATGATACAGTGAGTGCTACCAGTTGCTGATGATGTCACACTTGGCTTTCTACATTCTGTCACCCCGATTTCAACTTCAGGAAACTCTACACGGCAGTGAAATGCAGAGAGATGTCAAAAAGCATGTGCTATGACTTATCACGCCCCAAACATGCTGAGAACACAGACACTATGTAATGCCTGATAGAGCGCTTTTGCATCAGGATATCAACAGCTCTCTCTTTGTCAGAACTACCAAATGAATCGGAAGATTGCTGTTCTACAGTTTCTCAGTCAGAAAGGCTGTCAGCAGTTTCATAAGGGCCATCTGGGGAAAACAAACTCTTGGCCCACAGAAGATGATGTAACCGACAAGGAGCACTGGCAAGGACGGGTTGGATTATATTAAAAACCTATCATATTTGTTAGCTAACTGTGGATGACAGCGGTGGAGTGTACCAACAACAACAAAAAAATTCTTTTATAGTGCTCTGAAAATCCCATGAGTTTGCCACACGGGAAGACATCTTGAGCTCATCTATTGGTCTGGACACAGACTGTTGTTTTTCTCTGATCATGTAACGTGCATCAATATAGTAAAATAAACTCTAAATACCCATTTAGTGCCAGATTTTGTTGGTAAAGTTTTAAAATTTGGTATGCATCCTTTCTGCATCCCTATTATTTGAGCATGTTTGATTTTATGGTTAGGATTATATATTCATTGCCACGGAATTCCCAGTGTGCAGAGGGCTATATCTCTATGCTAATCCCTAAACCAAGGATTAGGGATTTTTTAGCCATTCTCAAATAAATGATTAAAATATAAATACATAATCCATATCCTATTAGAGAGAAATAAAATATCTCATATAGTTTTTTCTCTTTCCATCAACATATTTCTTTCTTATGTGTTGTATTATCTATATGCTAGTAATTGTTAAATCTACATCTCAGTTTATAAATTTCATGTTTTGTTGTTTATGGATATTTTTATTTTTGGAATTCCTCCATAAATATTAAGGAGAGACATCAAATGGGAGAACGAGCTCCCAAAACTCTACCTTGAGTTCCAATAACATCTCCCTTTTCTAAGTTTTGCTTTACTTCTCTACATTTGAGCCTGTCCATATCTCCATGGTCCTTGCTCTGGTTGTCAATAAAAATGAGCTCAAATATTATATCTGCATTTACAGTCACTTGCTTCTTTTTGATGTGCTTCCTGATTAATTTTACTTCTGTCTGGCTTGTGCCCCTTACTCTTTGGATTCATCACCTTGAACTTTGAACCTTAAATGCAAACACTTTCTAAGAATTATAGGATGCACTTGCACCTTTGACTTCCGCCTTCCCAGGTGCCTGGGGATAAGGAAGTACAATACAGTTTCAGCTCAGATCTTAGAACTTTTAAGAGGGAAGCCTCTTATCATATAAAGAGAAGGTATACTGATTTACAGAGGGATGGAGGTCAAGCAACTGTTAAACCAAACTATTGGTATTGATATTAGTATTAAAAGGCTCTTGCAGCCATTTATCAATGTCTCTATTCACTTCTTTGGGCCTGCTATGCTTTTTGTCTTTGATGATTATTTTCTACTCTAATTTTCCCTTCAGAAACTGTGTGCGGTTAAAATGATGAAACAAACCTGGGGACAATTCCCACTCAGGACCAGTTCTCACTCTGAGACATTTGAAGTGTGACTCCAAATATATGCATAATCATGTAAGAGGTTTAGGCTTGTGGTTAATGTAGGCAAATTAGGGAATCCCATGGGTTTACACACGTCCTGTATCTATTTTTCGCCTAAGGGTTTGAGCTCAATCTGATCCATAATAAGTAACAACTTTAGATGACCTCGTTTTGTTGTTGTTGTTGTTTGTTTGCCCACCTCCATCAGAAAATGGAGAGTGTGATGGAAATGATGCCAACTGTTCTAAACAGATTCAAAGAGCTAGAAATTCTCGTGCTAGCAATGAGCATCAGAGCTGGATGTTCTCTCGATCATCGCAAGGTCAAGATGGTGTTTTACTTAAACCTCCCCCAAAATACCACCTACATTTTTCCACACCAACTTAACTAACAAAGTCATGAGTGTGGATTCCAGTCCCCCAGATGACCTTGTAGTTATCTTTATCTTCTGCCCTTTCTTCGATCCCCATACCTATGGAAGCACTGTAGATCCCATTTCAGAAGTTTGATCGTTATCTAATTTTTGTTATCTGAATTATTACAATAGCCACCTTCCACTAAGAAAAGATGTTCTTCCTACAATACAAATTTTCATACTTGCCAACTCAAAGACTTTCAAAATCCCCTGCTACCAATACTATTAATTTTGAAGTACTGAGAATGGCAATCAAGTAACTATAAGAGCTGATTTTAGCCTACTTTTTCAGCACAAATCTATCTTTTTTGTGACCTGTGGTCCACAGTTCATATAGTGAGACTGTTGCCACACCTAACATAATTGTGTGTCTCTTCTTCATTTGCAGTTACTCCTCCCTCAGCATATTACCTTCTTTGCCTACTTGTCAAAATTTATTAAATATAAATATCACTCAATGTTGGCATTACTTATCCATTCCTGATTTGATTATTAATTGTTCTCTTATGTGCTAAACTTAGAGCTCCATGTTGCTGGGAGGTTTTGTGCTGAAAGTGACCTAGTCTAAATCATCATTAGGCAAGGAAGGAAACATTCTGGAAACACGAGGTGTTTGGTATCAGACATCTCACAGTTCATACCACATGCACTCTGATTCACATCATAGTTTGCAGTCAAGTTAAATAACTGTAAACTTGAAATTCACTTAAACACCTAGGCTTGTATTTCATTGACCCATTACTCCCACTAATTTTCACAAATGCTGTGAAAAGAAGGGAAGTGAAAAGCAAAGGGGAAAAGGAAAGATATACCTATTTGAATGCAGAGTTCCAAAGAATAGCAAGGAGAGATAAGATAGCCTTCCTCAGTGATCAATGCAAATAAATAGAGGAAAACAACAGAATGGGAAAGACTAGAGATCTCTTCAAGAAAATTAGAGATACAAAGGGAACATTTCATGCAAAGATGGGCTCAATAAAGGACAGAAATGGTATGGACCTAACAGAAGCAGAAGATATTAAGAAGAGGTGGCAAGAATACACAGAAGAACTGTACAAAAAAGATCTTCATGACCCAGATAATCACGGTGGTGTGATCACTCACCTAGAACCAGACATCCTAGAATGTGAAGTAAAAGTGGGCCTTAGGAAGCATCACTACAAACAAAGCTAGTGGAGGTGATGGAATTCCAGTTGAGCTCTTTCAAATCCAAAAGATGATGCTGTGAAAGTGCTGCACTCAATGTGCCAGCAAATTTGGAAAACTCAGTAGTGGCCACAGGATTGGAATAAGTCAATTTTCATTCCAATCCCAAAGAAAGGCAATGCCAAAGAATGCTCAAGCTACCACACAATTGCAGTCATCTCACACGCTAGGAAAGTGATGCTCAAAATTCTTGAAGCCAGGCTTCAGCAATACGTGAACCATGAACTTCCAAATGTTCAAGCTGGTTTTAAAAAAGGCAGAGAAACCAGAGATCAAATTGCAGACATCTGTTGGACCAACAAAAAAGCAAGAGAGTTCCAGAAAAACATCTATTTCTGCTTTATTGACTATGCCAAAGCCTTTGACTGTGTGGATCACAATAAACTGTGGAAAATTCTTACACCAGACCACCTGACCTGCCTCTTGAGAAATCTGTATGCAGGTCAGGAAGCAAAGTTAGAGCTGGGCATGAAATAACAGACTGGTTCAAAATAGGAAAAAGAGTATGTCAAGGCTGTATATTATTACCCTGCTTATTTAACTTATATGCAGAGTACATCATGAGAAACATTGGGCTAGAGGAAGCACAAGCTGGAATCTAGAGCAGGGGGAGAAATATCAATAACCTCAGATATGCAGATGACACCACACTTACGGCAGAATGTGAAGAAGAACTAAACAGCCTCTTGATGAAAGTGAAAAACCTGGCTTAAAACTCAACATTCAGAAAACTAAGATCATGGCATCTGGTCCCATCACTTCATGGCAAATAGATGGGGAAACAGTAGCTGACTTTATTTTGGGGGCTCCAAAATCACTGCAGATGGTGATTGCAGCCATGAAATTAAGATGCTTATTCCTTGGAAGGAAAGTTATGACCAACCTAGAGAGCATATTCAAAAGCAGAGACATTACTTTGCCAACAAAGTTCTGTCTGGTCAAGGCTATGGTTTTTCCAGTAGTCATGTATGGATGTGAGAGTTGGACTGTGAAGGAAGCTGAGCACCGAAGAATTGATGCTTTTGAACTGTGGTGTTGGAGAAGACTCTTGAGAGTCCCTTGGACTGCAAGGAGATCTAACCAGTCCATCCTAAAGGAGATCAGTCCTAGGTGTTCATTGGAAGGACTGATGCTGAAACTGAAACTCCAATACTTTGGCCACCTGATGCAAAGAGCTGACTCATTGGAAAAGACCCTGATGCTGGGAAATATTGAGGGCAGGAAAAGAAGGGGATGACAGAGGATGAGATGGTTGGATGGCATCACCGACTCAATGGACATGGGTTTGGATAAACTCTGGGAGTTGGTGATGGAGAGGGAGGCCTGGCGTGCTGCGGTTCGTGGGGTCGCAAAGAGTCGGACATGACTGAGTGATTGAACTGAACCGAATTGTTTAGTCCTGCATGACTTCAGGGCTTCAAGTCAATCTCATCCTACAGAGTTTGTCCTGTCAAGACAGAGAGTTCATGAGGGGGCGGTGGGGGTTCTGAGTGCTCTCTAGCACACTTATTACTTTAAGCTCTCCTGTTTATCCACTAAGTTTCTGCAGCAGATGTGCCATGTCAGTATGTTAACATGTGTATTGTAACGAACCTCAGTTCAGTTCAGTTGCTCAGTCGTGTCCAACTGTTTGCAACCCCACGGCCTGCAGCACACCAGGCTTCCCTGTACTGAGAAGGCCAAATCTAGGACTTCTCAACTCTATGCAACCTATCCCATTTGGGGCTACTGAGTGGACATAATCCTAATATTCCAAGGAAAAGACTTGGACTCTCCCTAACTTTGGATTACATTTTTATATCTGTGCTTTTAGACAACATTGTTTTGTCCCAAACTCTCTGAGTCTCTTGGAAATATTTCCTTTGATTTCTTCTGTATGCTTCATCTCCACAGGGACTCAAAATCAGCCCGTGGTACCAACAGGTAATCAACAAGTTAGCTAGTTAGCTACCTTCCACTGCCCTATTTTCCTCTGTCCTCCAGCCATGTGTATAACCATATTTCTGTCACTTCCATCCAGTCAAAAAGGAGGTCCTCAAACATATTAACTCAAATAGATAGACACATAGAGACTTGTAGCTCAGCATGTTTCTTTGGAGAATAAGTTTTTCTACATGGTCTCCTCCATGAAAACTGCTGGCTAAGAGTGGGTCATGACCATGTCATACTCACCTTTGTATTCCCTAAGGCACCTTGAGAATGAATAGCAGATAGTTGGAGCTGAACAAATATTTCTAGTTTGAATGAGGAACAAATGAAACAATATAAATTCTAAAGGTAGGTGATCTAATATAAAGCATTTGGATTATCTCATAGGAATAATGCAATGTTTTAAATTAAACAGGTTTTGTTAAGTAACCACAAGTAAAACTAGAGTGCCCCTACAAAAAAGGTACACAGTGATTAAGTGGTAAGTGACCTAGAATAACATTTTTAGTCATTCCGGTTTATTCTTGGATTTAACCATGACTTAATAAATTCCAATCCTTCTATATGTGCTAAATGAATCCAAAATACTAATTATAACTTTAGTTCTTTGGGGGTGTGTTTTCAGTATTCAATATCCTCAAAATCCTTTTCCTCCATATATGATTTTGCCTTGATTTCTTTTCATTTTTAATGTCACTTTTCCATTTTCTTTTAATGTTATTTCTCTCTTTTAACATCCTGTGTGGTTCTTTCTGCATCAGGAACAGAGTGTTGGGAATGAACATGCCACATATTTTCCATCCTATGATTTAAAATATTGTTTTTTTTTTTTTCAAAAAGGTGTTTTAAGTACCTATGGTTTAGAGTTATAAATTTGCACCTGCTTGTCTTTAAACTGTTCTGAAAAAAAGGAAATAAATCCTCAGAAGGCCCCCTTTCCTCAGTCTCCTCATTCATTTTAAACGAAGACAAGAATTTGGTAAGTATGTTGTGGCTCATCAAACCTCTCTGAATGCCAACAGGGGCCTCTGGCTCAAGCCTACATTTCCTTCTATTAAAAAGGTGAACTGCAAAGTAGATTCTGAAAAGTTAATCCTTATAATTTAAACCCTTATTCGTTCCACATGAACTAACTTCCAGATTGTTACTGAAACAAATTTTCTTTTATTTGTGTATTCAAATAAGTATGATTCACTTAAAAAGCAGTCCCACTCAACCACATTTGCATATCCTAATTAGTTTAGCATGTTCATTTTCCATTCACATGTTTTTCAAATAAATGCTTTTGAAGAATAGTAAAACTTAACTAACATCTGAGGCTGCAAGTTCACAAAAAGAAAAAAAGAAAAAGAGCTGACACACATATTAGCTAAAAAAGGCAAGAATTTCAATATGCGGCACAGAGGATGTGGATCTGATTCTTGTTTCATAATGGAGGCTTGATTTGTGTTTAGCATGTACCAGGATGTGGGTGGCTTCAAGGCTAGCTCATTTGTATATTTGTATAACCAACACAGGGTAGAAATCAAAGTAATATTCTAAGACTCTACTAATACATAGTAAGAATTTATCAATGTTTGAAGAATATATTTTATAGTCTAAAATAAGCTAGCGGTAAAAAGTTACAATCCATCAGTAAGGAACACTAGGAGAAAAAGCTATTGATAAAAGTAAACATCAGATTCTAAAACGTTCTCTCACAAGCATAGGTGCACATTTTGTATCTTATGGAACTACATGCCATCGATTTGAAAGAAGTTCTTAGCGGAATATGGTCTGTAGTTGGCTTTCAATAAAGGGAAGAGAGGGCAAAAAAGGTTCTGTGTCACAAGCATGGTTTCAAATACACAATTATCTGCCTAAATTATTTCCTAAATCTCATTCATTCCTACAAATTAAAAAAAAAAATAGCAGTTACAGAGCATTATGTTGCTGAACTCAGATCCTTATGGGAATGTTCACAGGTAATTTTGGAAATTGTTTTGACTTCAATCCACCCTTAGCCAGTTTTGCATCTTCTTTCCTTCACTTGTAAGAAGTATAAGAAACACTCCTTACCTTTTCATTCTAGTCCAGGTCAAATCTGGGAACCTCCTGTGCACTTTCCATATTTCTTTTCATTCACTAGTACTGCATTTTTGGATTTGAGTAATTATTTAATTTAACGCATCTATACAATATGAAATAGTTAATCAGTCAGTCAGTCAGTTCAGTCACTCAGCTGTGTCCCCTCTTTGCAACCCCATGGACTGCAGGCCTCCCTGTCCATCACCAAATTCCAGAGTTCACTCAAACTCATGTCCATTGAGTTGGTGATGCCATCCAACCATCTCAACCTATGTTGTCCCCTTCTCTTCCCACCTTCAATCTTTCCCAGCATCAGGGTCTTTTCAAATGAGTCAGTTCTTCGCATCAGGTGGCCAAAGTATTGGAGTTTCAAGTTCAGCCATCAGTCCTTCCAATGAACATCTAGGACTGATCTTTAGGATGGACTGGTTGGATCTCTTTGCAGTCCAAGGGACTCTCAAGAGTCTTCTCCAACACCACAGTTCAAAAGCATCAATTCTTCAGTGCTCAGCTTTCTTTATAGTCCAATTTTCACATTCATGCATGACTATTGGAAAAACCAAAGCTTTTACTAGATGGACCGTTGGCAAAGTCATATCTCTGCTTTTTAATATGTTGTCTAGTTCAGTCATAACTTTCCTTCCAAGGAGTAAGTGTTTTTTAATTTCATGGCTGCAATCACCATGCAATGATTTTGGAGCCCCCAAAATAAAGTCAGCCACTGTTTCCACTGTTTCCTCATCCATTTCCCATGAAGTGATGGGACCAGATGCCATGATCTTAGTTTTCTGAATTTTGAGTTTTAAGCCAACTTTTTCATTCTCCTTTCACTTTCATCAAGAGGCTCTTTAGTTCCTCTTCACTTTCTGCCATAAGGGTGGTGTCATCTGCATATCTGAGGTTATTCATATTTCTCCCATCAATCTTGTTTCCAGCTTGTGCTTCATCCAGCCCAGTGCTTCTCATGATGTACTCTGCATATAAGTTAAATAAGCAGGGTGATGATATACAGCCTTGACGTACTCCTTTTCCTACTTGGAATCAGTCTGTTGTTCCATGTCCAGTTCTAACTGTTGCTTCTTGACCTGCATACAGGTTTCTCAAGAAGCAGGTCAGGTGGTCTGGTATTCCCATCTCTTTCAGAATTTTCCAGTTTCTTGTGATCCACACAGTCAAAGGCTTTGGCACAGTCAATAAAGCAGAAATAGATGTTTTTCTGGAACTCTCTTACTTTTTCAATTATCCAACAGATGTTTGCAATTTGATCTCTGGTTCCTCTGCCTTTTCTAAAACCATCTTGAACATCTGGAAGTCCACAGTTCATGTATTGTTGAAACCTGGCTTGGAGAATTTTGAGCATTACTTTACTAGTGTGTGAGATGAGTGCAATTGTGTGGTAGCTTGAGCATTCTTTGGCATTGCCTTTCTTTGGGATTGGAATGAAAACTGACTTATTCCAAGCCTGTGGCCACTACTGAGTTTTCCAAATTTGCTGGCACATTGAGTGCAGCACTTTCACAGCATCATCTTTTGGATTTGAAAGAGCTCAACTGGAATTCCATCACCTCCACTAGCTTTGTTTGTAGTGATGCTTCCTAAGGCCCACTTTACTTTGCATTCTGGATGTCTGGCTCTAGGTGAGTGATCACACCATCGTGATTATCTGGGTCATGAAGATCTTTTTTGTACAGTTCTTCTGTGTATTCTTGCCACCTCTTCTTAATATCTTCTGCTCGTCTTAGGTCCCTACCATTTCTGTCCTTTATTGAGCCCATCTTTGCATGAAATGTCCCCTTGGTATCTCTAATTTTCTTGAAGAGATCTCTAATCTTTTCCATCATATTGTTTATAATATTTTCTTAATACCTGATGCAAGAAAGTAGTCATCACTAGTAGTCATCACTATATTGTCCCTCATTTAAAAGATAAAAGTAAAAAAGTCATTGTAAAATGGTGCCAAATCTATTTTGTATTGAATATTTTATTGTTCTATTGACTATTTTAAATCACTAAGATAGTCAATACATGAATGCAATAACACAGATTGATATCATATAGTGCCCTAGGTATTAGGGGTGAAAAACTCTGAGTTGTATATCCTGGAGTGTCCTTGCCCACCAGGACACTTTACTAGCCCACTTCCAAGATTGCATAGGCGACTTATTTGGAAGAGAAATTCTATTCAATAGCAAGAATAATCTTGGCTTTGGGAGACAAAAAGGTCTGAGACTAGAGAAGACTCACTTTCATTTTAGGATCAGAGTTAATTGGGTATATCCAATATGTATAAGAAATCATCTAGAGTTACAAATTCATAAGTAAATCACATAATCCATATTTTGCGAAACATTTTTTTTCACAATCACAATCAAAAAATCCACAAAGCAATATTTTGTTTGGTTTGTGCAAATTCACTCTCATATTTTGTACCTGAAGAATATTTAAAAACAAAACAAAAGTGATATCCCAAAGTCCCCCGAAAATAGGAGTTTCAGTATGAAATGGATGACATATGTTTAAAATGGTGTCACAGCCACACATTTCTTATTTTATTTACATTTCCTAGAACTAGAGGAATGTTGAAAAAATCTGGGAGTTAGTGAAGAGGGGACAAATGGAGGAGTATCTGTGCTCCAGCTGAAAAAAGTATAAGCGGTGTCATGCCGGAGAGCGTTTCCAACCCTCTGTCACTTTCTTGTGTGAGAAATGAAGCTGAAGTGCCTGGCAGTTCTTGTCAACAATATGTCCAGGCGGCGACTGCACGATGCTGTGGCAGCTGAGCTTTCAAACAAAAACACCAGAACCTGCGAAGTATGTGCCTGTGATTAGTACCTGATGCTATGCACCATGGATGGCCCAGCTCATGTTTTTAATGGAATCTCTTCTGTATAAAGCTAACCACGCTTCCTGCTCCGTTCATCACATCAGTGTGGAAAAGATCATATGGCTGCAATCAGTTCTGTAGCATGAAAAAGTTTGTTTCTTCCCTTTCCAGATCCATCAACAAAAACACATGAATTGAAATGCCATTTTTGCCTAGCTCTAGACATCAACTTTCACAAAAAACAGAAATAAGATGTACACATTGAGGAGGATAACAGAAATGCCTAGAGCTCCTTGATTCAAAATAGCAAGAAATATGCCAGTTCAGTCTGACAACTTAGAGTTCTTCCAGAAAGATTATAAATTTGAAGAAGACAAACCATAACCTCTAATAATAGCTTCTCTTTAATGTGTTTTCCAAATGAATACCAGATACATCCTTCCTATTCTACTCCTAAACATATATACCCCAGTTGAACAGTTCTATTTGTAAGAACATGCACTTTGGTTCTGTGTAGTTATTTAGTTATGTCATGTCCACAAGGTACTTACCTGATTGGCAGTCTTGATTGTTTTTCTCAATGAATCATGTAGCTCTAAGAAAGACTGTTACCTGATGACACCATTTATGAAAAGAATGGCTGGTATATAAAGCATGATGAGGAACTTGAATGAAAAAAGTTACTTATTATCAATGTTTTAACTGTATGTGTGTGTGTTTGTCAGTAAGCAGATGGTACATCGGGCTTCCCTGGTGACTCATTGGTAAAGAATCTACTTGCTAATGCAAGACTCAAGTTCAATCCCTGGGTTGGGAAGATCCCCTGGAAATGGCAACCCACTCCAGTATTCTTGCCTGGGAAATCCCATGGACAGAGAAGCCTGGCAGGCTATAGTCCATGGGATTGCCAAGGGTCGGACATGACTGAGTGACTACACAGGCACTCATTAAATATTAAACTCACGTAATTAAAAAAAAAAAAAAAACTCACGTAATTAAAGTTATGTTTTATGGAGATAATACCAGCAGTATTGGGAATATGGACTAGAAAAAGGAGATAGGAGACATTTGGGATGCTATATTTTATTACGGTCCAGATGAAAGACAATGAGGACATAACCCAGAATGAAAACAATGAAACTAGAGAGATGTTTAGAAAGTAGTTTCAACAGGGCTTTCGGGCCATTTGAACGTAGACTGCATGTGAGAAGGAAAAGGGAGAAATTAAAGATATCCATTCAGTTTCCTGTATAAGCGATTTGGCAAATATGATCTTCTTAGAATAGACAAGGGACTCGAGGAGGAAGCATGGATGGGAAAGTATAGCAAGATCATGAGCTAATGCTGGTGGCTTATCTACACATCAGACACATTAATTAAAAGTGAGGATGTTATTGTAATTAGCTCAATCTATTCTATCCTGCCTAAGGAGACAAAGTTTAGTAATACCAGAAATTAAAACATTTTGCAGCAGTCTTGTTGATGAATACAATATGTTAAACTTTTGCTCTTTTTTAAGTGAGGTAGTTTTGATTCATCTAAAAGAGATACTTGCCATCTTTTCCTTATCTTCCAATGTAAAATAACCACAAACAGCGTTTAGAAATCTGTCTTGCAAGGGGATGCTGGTCAGATGATTGTGTGATGTGGCCCGTGTCATTCATTAGGTCTTCAAGCATCTTTAAGTCTTTGCTATTTTTTCAGATTTAGGACTTAATAAAGTCAGTTTTCTTTATCTGTAAAATGGTGATGATAAAATAATCCTCATCTGTTTTGGGGCTATTTTTGAACATATAGGAGTTCTAGGAGATATTAATATGGATTCTTGATAAACATTTAAATGCATGTCTTTGCATGAACTATAAGGTCTTGATTTTATTTTAAGATGATGCATTGACAGTGACCACTATCTAGGAGGATGCGCTGGACTAAAGAATAGATTGTCAATAATCTTTATTTTTTTGACTACCACCACATTTGGATACTCTCTTGTTGCTCATAAAGAAGTCGAGATTTTCAAATCTTCCTACAAGACATGATTTTCTGGGAATTTATGTTCAAACAAAATTTTCCTTTCAAGTTACTATTTGCTAAAGCAGACATCTAAATGTGTGCTCTGCATCAAAGTGTGGCCGGTGTTAGCCACCACAGTAAGAATTAAGCTCTGTTCTCCTCTTGTTCCATAAGCAGTGACCCAAGCATGTTAACTCGTGTAGAAAGATCAGGAGTATCCAATCCCTCATAAACAAATGCATTATTCTGTTTATTTATGGTTATAAACCATCTGTCAAACTGAATTGTGTGGGCACTTGTCATTGTGCCCATCATTATGAGTTGTTTACTTAATTAGAATTATTGAGTTTAATTTTATGTTTATTAAATTTTGGACTCTCTAGAGAGTCTCATATTGAAGGTCCCATTGCAATAAAGAGGTAACAACAAAGGCATTTTAAATAGTAAAGCAGAAGCCACGATTATCAAAATGAGTTATGAGTTATCAAAGTAAGTTATGCTGATAGTTGTTATTCTAGTTCTTGGAATAGTAGCAATGACTTCACTTGAAAAAACAAAGGCAAAAGATATGTAAACATGAAATATATATGTTTATTCTTACACACATTTTTTCTTTTGTTACACCCCAGCTGGCAGAAGTTACAGTGCATAGGCTTTCCTGGCATAAGACAGCTGTTAGATATGCCTCCACGTGGAGTGCTATTTTACAGTCTACAACAAGAACATTAGAATCAATTTTGTTGCTATAAATGTTTCTTGGTAAAGGCATGCTAATTAAGACAGTGACTAAATTAGTTCTATAAAACTGCAGTATTATTTCTTTACTTTAAAAATTATAGAATTTTAAAAGTAAATTTTGTGTAATGCATATGATAAATATAAAGTAAGTATAATATATATAATATATAGTCTAATATCCGATGTAAATAGCAAGTATAATGTAAATTATGGCTAAGAATTCATAGACCTATCTCTTAAAATAGTCCTCAACGTACCAAAGTATAATAGATTAAAACTAATTCTATTAGGCGCTCCAAATAAGGGTGATTAGCTGCATGATGGTCCATCTTGGTTAATAGATGAAATATCTAGTACAGAGGATGGAGTGTGGGAATTACTAGCAAAATTACTTTGAATAAAACCTTTTTGAATAAACCTTACAAGGATTCTTTGTTTATTGTAGCCAAAAGATCTTAACTAGTACAATCATGATGGCAAACACTGCATTTCAGTAGTGATCTCATAACAATTATTTGAATATTTACTATAACTGCACTTAGTGACAAGACACTTTTTCAATTAAAACAAAGGTCTCATTACCAACAAACTATTCTTTTAAAGTATTTTATGGCTATAATTTTTTCTTTAAGCAAAATTTATTCACATATTTGTTTTTCCTATTTTCAATAGGAAAACTCTATCCATTTGTTATGCCTGATGATAAAAGTATTTGCTTGAAAAAATATGAGGTAGAACTATAATTCTTTAAATATTGGTTTTTCATTCAGTATGTTCTCCTTATCCTCCCCTTTTCCTGACTTCTTTAATTTTATTGTTCTTTTGGGATTTATGCCCTCAGAGAGAAATGGCAGAGCAGAAATACACTGAAAGACACTCTTTAACATTTTCAAACCTTAGTAGCATTAAAGTCTTCTTGCTAGTTGTCTTTGAGGCAATGTAACAAGTCAAAACAAGCAAAGAAACAAACCAACCAAAAATATTGTAAGTAGTGGAATACCTCTAAGGGAAAAGTAGGAGGTTACTGGGATAAAAAATTTATTCTGAGATAATATATATACATAAATACACACATACACACACACACACACACATATATATACACCATGAATAGTATTTATAATAGAGGTAGTGGAGTAGGCAATATCTGAAATTCTTTAACCAGTTTCTGCTTCTGTATTTTTAGGAATAAGTTACCTGACAGAATTATTAGATGCACAGTTTAGGCAGTAATTTAGAGAACAAATAATAAATTATAATGGCTCCTAAGCTCATTTGATCAGGTTATAAAGTCTCTACAACATTTTTAAAAATTTTAATTGGAGGCTAATTACTTTACAATAGTATAGTGGGTTTTGCCATACATTGGCATGTATCAGTCATGGGTGGGAACAGTGGCTCTTCTTAACTCAGATGACCACATAATTCATCATCCATGCTAGGACACTTATGAAAGTGAAAAAGGATGCTGCTAATAATCACACCAGGAAAATTGATGTAACAGGACTTTTCAAACAGAGACGTCCATTTACACTTTTCACATTTTTATAAAAAATGAAACAAGAAAGAAGAAAAGTTAAATTTGGCAACTGAAGTACTCATGTTCAGTTATAATAATACTTGTTTTAACATGATATTTTGATTTTTTTTCAACTTGGAAATCAGATCTAGATTAATAGCTTCCTTCTAATATACGTGATTTCAAATTATTTCCAGATTCAGTTTTCCTTATGGGAACAAATAAAATGTAACTTGATAAACATATAGTATTAAAATCTGTCCCCAATAATTTCAGACAATATCATTCCAAAAACTGGAGAGAATTTGCTGTAGGGAATTTAGGTTTTGTCTTTTAAAGGGAAAATGGGTAAAGGAAAACATAATCTCTAACATATTGTGGCAAATGAGTGAAAACTTAGGTGGAGAGTCGAAATCCAAGGAACAGTTTTATGGAAAGAATGTAGATGTCATTTTATCCCATGCTTACTATTTGAACCTTGAATTCAGTGGAAACTTCCTGAATGTTTTTAATATCAGGATTTAAAATAGAATTTTTTTTAATCTAGTGTGTAGGTCATTTATTTTAATGCATTTTTAAAAAGAGAACTGTACAATTTTATGAAATTGAAATTGATAGATTTGATAGAAATAGAGATATATAAGCATATACTATATGATACATAGTAAATACAAATATTACCATACGTTGTAATCAACCTAACTAATGAACAAAATTTTCTGTTAAGTTTTTAATGACTGTCCAATGTGTCATTGTTTTCATGTGCTATAGGTTATCGAATTTGATTTCATCCAAATAAGTCCTGCCAAAACATTAACCCATAAGGTGTTCTGGAAAAAAAGACAAGGGAATATATTTTTTGGTTACATACACTTGTAAAAATACCATAATATAATCCCTGTCTTAAAGATTCATGGGATACAAATTAATCATGTACTTCTGCGTGAAGAAATTGTCTAAATTTTGATTACCCAGACTTTCTCACCTTTATTTTGTCAATGACTATTTTTTTCATGTAAATCCTTTTAATGTCCTACAGAATTAATAATTTCATGGAAACACATGTTAGGTAACATGATTTTTAAAACTGTCTGTAGTTCAACATTTAGGAAGTTTTCTATTATCTTTTGTCTCTTCCCTAGTGGTTCAGATGGTAAAGAATCTGCCTGCCATGCAGGGAGACCTGGGTTCGATTTCTGGGTCAGGAAGATCCCCTGGATAAGGGAATGGCAACCCACAGTAGTATTCCTGCCTGGAAAATCCCATGGACAGAGGAGCCCGGCAAGCTACAGTCCCTGGAGTTCCAAAGAATTGGACACAGTGAGTGACTAACACAAACTATTATAATTAGCCAGTCCCATGGTTAGAGGAGCCTGATGGGCTGCAGTCCATGGGGTCGCGAAGAGTCGGACATGACTGAGCAACTTCACTTTCACTTTTCACTTTCCTGCATTGGAGAAGGAAATGGCAACCCACTCCAGTGTTCTTGCCTGGAGAATCCCAGGGACAGGGGAGCCTGGTGGGCTGCCGTCTATGGGGTCGCACAGAGTGGGACACGACTGAAGCAACTTAGCAGCAGCAACACATTTCATGGTAGTAAAATGGTAAGAGTAGATAGCTAAAAATGTTATAATGTCTAGTAATGATTTACTAAGAATATATTAAGTGTGTAGAGGTAAGAGTGAGCAAACTGATTTTCCAATTTTCTTTTAAGCTGTAGTAGTCTATAATTTGTCCTATTAATTTTAACTGCAGTGGAAGATATAATTTGAAAGGATCCTATGTTCTTAAGGAACAAATGTTGAGCTACATAAAATTTTTTTCTTACTAGTTATTTCACTATTTTAATTGGTCAGTGAAGAAAGAAACTAATTTTATAGTTTATATGTAATTATGATTAAATTAATTAAAATTCCATGTTTTGTCCAGATACTAAGTTGAACTAAAATACACATAATAGAGCAACTCAGATCTTGAAGCAGAAATACATTTACTTCTAATTTGAAATCAATTAAGGCATTTTGGAAATCACAAATAGGACTAAAATGAGTTGAGTTTGAAATCTGAGATATTTTATGGGCTATATCTATAAAATAGAAGAAATCCTGGATGTTAAAGGCAAACTATTTTTTAAGATTTAACAATGAAAAACTTACTTTTCACTGCATTCAGGAAATTTGGTGCTTCAGCTTTAGAATTATGTATTTCTTTGATTATGAATTATTGTAAGTACTCTTTTAGTTGATTATGTGGGTGAATTGGTTTGCTTTTGTGATTCCAGAATGCTGGAAAATAAAGTGGATATTTGAGTCCTTCTTGCCTGCATTTTGTTTTTTAAAATAAAATTAATGAAGATGAGAGGTAAAACAAAATTTGACTTTGTAAATACCACAGAAACCAATATAAAATTTTTCATGTTTTTGATGATCTGGTAACATTTCATGAATTTCTAACTTTTCTATGCTATTTAGATTTTCAAGTGAGTCATTTATTTATATTTCCTGTTATAACAGCTTTGGTCTTTCATTTCTTTAAAAAACTTTGGGTATAGTTGCTTTACAATGTTTTGTTAATTTGGAGATTGGGATTGACATATATACACTAATTGATCTTTCATTCTTTGGTTTGTTTAAATGTATATCCTTTATACCATAATGTTTGGTTTGCATGCATGCATGCATCCTTGCTCAGTCACATCAGTCATGTCTGACTCTTTGTAAAGAATCTATAGACTGTAGTCTGCCAAGCTCTTCTGCCCATGGGATTCTCCAGAGAAGAATATTGGAGTGGGTTGCTATGCCCTTCTCCAAGGGATCTTCCTGACCCAGGTATAAAATCCATGTTTCCTGCATTGCAGGTGGGTTCTTTACCCATCGACCCACCAGGGAAGCCCCCACTGTTTGGTTGATATAATATAAAATCTGTCAAAGTGAAAGTCAAAGTCAAAGTGAATTCGCACAGTCGTGTCTGACTCTCTGCGATCCCGTGGACTGAAGCCTCCCAGTCTCCTCCATCCATGGGATTTTCCAGGCAAGAGTACTGGAGTGGGGTGCCATTTCCTTCTCCAGGGGATCTTCCCGACTCAGGGATTGAACCCAGGTCTCTGGCATTGCAGGCGGATGTTTGACCCTCTAAGCCACCAAGGAAGCCCATAAAATCTGTAAGGTTTATCTAATATTGATGTCCTAATTGTATCAAAAATATTTCCTTTTAAAAAGTTATTTTATATAACAAAAGTTCTCTCCACATTTAAGCTAATAAATATTATTGTCCCTCTACATTCTGCTTGGTTATTATGTAGATTATTTTATAAGAGAATTCTCATTCAAAGTGACTCATTTATTGTACATTCTTTTCATAGAAATATTTCTTTCCACATTAATAATATAGATACTTCTAGGTTGAAAAGAAATAACGTTCATAAGCACAAAGCAGCAAATCTACAAGACTCTATTTCTTTCCAGATCAGATGACTTTTGTATGGAAGTCACAGTTTCATTATCTTTTTTTCTATTAATCTCATGTAGAATTCCATTTCAGCCTCATGTTTCTTAAATAGAATGAGCAGGTAGGGTTATATTAGGAATCTGAAAACTCGTACATATACATTATAGATAATATTTCAGAAAGATAAAAAATTTATGCTCTTATAGAATGCTTCACACTTATTAGTGGTCTTATAATGGCACTTTCCCCCTTCCTCACAGATGTTATGTTTGTATAACTTTATACACCTTCAAGAATCTTGCTTTCAGTGCGAGTACTATGCACAAATTAACAAAATGTGTAATATTTAAAATAATATTTATGACATTTTTTATTGCTCAAAAGTGAGATATTTGAACAGGACACTCCAATATCAAATACTTTCTTTCTTGGACCTCACTTGGTAAACCTTTATATGTCACATTATTTTCCTCTGACCAAATGATGTCAGTCAGTCAAATTGTATACATTTTTCAGCTCAGATGTTCAGAAGGATATTTTATAAATCATTCTTTAGATATTTTCTCTGCTTGAATAACAGATCATAGTGGAAAATCATTTTATGTTGTTGCAAAATAGTTTTTTTATGTTATATATTTATAGAATTGGAAGCAAAATTCTTATACTCAAATCCTGTCTCTATTACTCATTTTTTATTATTGCATGTGATCTTAAGCAAGTGCTGAACCTCTTTAATATATGTTTTCTCATCTAAAATAAAGTTAAAATGTGAAATTGAAAATTTGCAGCCTATAGAGGGGAACTGGATACCTACTTCATAGTACTCATAGTACTTCTTAATACTCATTTTAATGAGTATTAAAAATTTTTTGTTGTTCAGTTGCTCATTTATGTCTGACTCTTTGTGACCCCATGGTCTGCAGCATGTCAAGCTTCTCTGTGCTTCACTGTCTCCCAGAGCTTGAGCAAACTCATGTATACAATCATATGAAAAACAAATTAAATTTTTTGCTACATAGTAAACACTATGACTGTGACAGCTATTAATTAATATAATTTCTCTTTTACTAGAAATCTTCAAAACATATCCAAAGTATGAATACACATTCCCCTTATAGACCTGACTTTTCCTTGGGTAGTAATTATGAAATTATACTATAACAGAATACTATTAAGTCCTTGACTTGAATAGAATATAAATTGAATACTAAAAGTCTTATTCCAACTTGTAGAAAAAATAAAGGCATTAGAATTTCTCAATTATTTTTCTGCATATTTTACCTTTTAACCTTTTCCATTTTTTAGTGCTTGATTTTTAGTAGTATCTGACAGAAAAATAAGTGAACGAATGAGTGGCAAAAACTAACAGATAAACTGTAGAATATCTGAAAACATTTGAACATTCTTGGCGGTGGTTTAGTCACTAAGTAGTGTCCGACTCCTTTTCAACCCTGTGGACTGTAGCCTGGCAGGCTCCTCTCCATGAGATTTCCCAGGCAAGAATACTGGAGTGGGTTGCCATTTTCTTCTCCAGGGGATCTTCCTAACCCAGGGATTGAACTCTCATCTCCTGCATTGTGGGCTTCCCTGATAGCTCAGTTGGTAAAGAATCTGCCTGCAATGCAGGAGACTCTGGTTCGATTTCTGGGTTGGGAAGGTCCCCTGGAGAAGGGAAAGGCTACCCACTCCAGTATTCTGGCCTAGAGAATCCAAGGACTGTATAGTCCCTGGGGTCACAAAAAGCCAGACATGACTGAGCAACTTTCACTTTCTCCTGCATTGAAGGCAATCTCCTGTATTGCAGGCAAACTCTTTACCACTGAGCCACCAGGGAGTCCACGCTCTTAGTTAAAGCTTTTCTCTTTGTTTACATGGTGTTGCTTGAATTTTATATTCCACATAGATATTAACATACATACGGTAGAAAAATATTCCTATTTAATTCAGTAGAAACAAAAAGTGGCAGAAAAATAAAGTGCATCTGATATTTTTAATTTGTATTACTTAAAAATTGTAAATAAAGTTGTAATACTTTATTTACATAAAGAAGAATCAAATTATTCCTCTTAAAAGTTGTAATTGTAATAAAGTTGTATTACTTTATTACATAAAGAAGAATCAGATTATTCCTCTATATGGAGAAGGAAACAGTAACCCACTCCAGTACTCTTGCCTGGAAAATCCCATGGACAGAGGAGCCTGGCCAGCTACAGTCCATGAAGTCACAGAGTCGGACATGACTAAGTGACTTCACTTTCACTTTCACTTCTATCTTAAGACTCCAAATTGCAGTATTGTACTTCTTTCTTCAGGATAAAGAATAGTTGTTAAACTATACATAAACCATCTCTGCAGCTTCTGCCCAGAACAGCATAGAATAATTTATTTCCCTAATATTCAGTTTCTTCTGTGTCTATGCCTGGGTTGGACACTGAGGATAAAAGTAAGGCTGCAAAGGACAATGTTTATAGAATAAGAGGAAAAGCCACAGACTGGGAGGAAATATACATACATATATATATAATTATATATATATATATTTATTTAATGGCAAATCTGATAAAATACTATTTTACTCAAAAAGTACAAAGAACTCTTAAAATTCAACAATCAATAAATAAACAATCCAATTAGAAGAATGGGCCAAAGACCTCCAACAGATACCACACCAAAGAAGATAAGGCACATAAAAAGATACTCTATATTCTATGTCTTGAGGAAAGTGAAAATTAAACTAAAAAGACATCACCTATTAGAACAGCTATAATACAGAACACTGACGACATCAAATGCTGGTGAAGATGTAGAGCAACAGGAACTCATTTATTGCTGGGGGGAATGTAAAATGGTACAACAACTTTGGGAGACTGTTTAGAAATTTCTAACAAACTAAACATATGCCTACCATATGATCCAGAAATTAAACTCAGTATTTATGCAAAGGGATTGGAAACTTAAATCCACACAAAGACCTGCATACAGATGTTTATAACAGCTTCATTCATAAGTGCCCAAGCTGGGAAACAATCAAGATGTCCCTCAGAAGGTGATTGAATGAATTAACTGTGGTGCATCCAGACGATGGAATACTATTCAGCACTAAAAACAAATGAGCTATCAGGTCAGGAAAAGACACGGAGGAAACTTAAACGCACATTGCTAACTGAAAGAAGTCAATTTGAAAAGGCTAAATAATGTTTGATTCCAAGTACATGAGATTTTGGAAAAGACAAAACTTTTGAGACAATAAAATAGTCAGTGGTTGCTAAGGGTTGGAGGGAGTGATGGATACACAGGTTGAGCACAGAGGATTTTTAAGGCAGTGAAATTGCTGTGGATGATAACTTTACTTGTGGATACATTTGTCCAAATGTACAATGTACAATATCAAAAGTGAACCCTCATGTAAAGTCGGGACTTTGGGTGCTAATGATGTGTCACTTGTAGACACTTGTAGATGTGCAGTTGTAACAAATGCACCACTCTGGTGAGGGATACTGATAATGAGGAAAGTTATACAGAAGACAAAATTCCGTATACTCAAAGCTATGGTTTTTCCAATAGTCAAGTATGGATGTGAGAGCTGGACCATAAAGAAGGCTGAATGCTGAAAAATTGATGCTTTTGAACTGTGGTGTTGAGTAAGACTCGTGAGAGTCCCTTGTGGACTGCAAGGAGATCAAATCAGTCAATCCTAAAGGAAATCAATCCTGAATATTCATTGGAAGGACTGATGCTGAAGCTGGAAACTCCAATACTTTGGCCACCTGATGTGAAGAACTGACTCATTGGAAAAGACCCTGATGCTGGGAAAGATTGAAGGCAGGAGGAGAAGGGGATGACAGAGGACGAGATGGTTGGATGGCATCACTGACTCAATGGACATGAGTTTGAGTGAACTCTGGGAGATGGTGAAGGACAGGGAGGTGTACTGCAGTCCATGGAGTCACAAAGAGTTGGACACAACTGAGCTACTGAACAACAACAAGAAACAGGGAGTGTATAGGAAATATCTGTACTTTCTGCTCACTTTTGCCATAAATTTAAAACTGCTTTAAAAAATAAAATGAATTAATAAAATTAATAAAAATGATGAATAATATATCATTTCCAACTTTGAGGAACTTCCCATTAATGTAGTGAGAAGAGCACTGGTCTTGGAGTCAGCACTGTGCATTACTTTTACTTTCCCCACTGTCTTGTGGGATCTTACATAAATCATTTAATCTCTCTGAGAATTTTTCAGTATAAACCAATTCATCGTCATCATCATCATAATATCTATCATCATCACCTTACTTCAATTCCTCTCATTTTTTTCCCCTAATTGGACAACTGAAGTTATGCCATTTACATGCTTCCTGCACTCAAATTCATTTTATACCCCACTGCCAGAACAATTCTAAGCATCACTCTTCTGTTTAAATCCTTTAATAGCATCCCGTATCTTCGGTATCAGTATAATCTCCATAACACATTCTTAAAAGTCCTTTAGGATCTGGCCACTGCACTCATAGCTTTCCACCACTTTATGATGGTGCTCCAAGCATCCCAGATTTCTTCCTTACATATCATGGACCATGTCAAGCTCCATTCCGTGCCTGAATCTGGCCACATGTGCATTCCTTTGCTTGAAATGCCCCATTATACTTTTTCTTCAAACCCTCCTTTACCAAAAAAACTCCCCAAAGGAGTTTCGAAAGACCTCTTTGATCCCCAGCAATCTGAATTACTTGGCCTTCTTTTGCCTCTAGGCAGAGGATTTATCACACTGTGTTTTCAAAATGTATTCTGGACTAATTCAGCGATCTGCCTTTTTGTCGCCTGCACCCAAATGCCTAATTGTAGCTGGAGAAAAATCACACACCCAAGTCTAAAGGTTTCCCATTGAGTTTCTTTCAACATAGCCTAGAAATCCAAAAGCTCAATTACATTTCTATAAATAGGTCATTTTTCCTCTGATAGTTATTATTAATTTGGTGATAACTAAAGAGTCGGACACGATTGAGCGACTGATCTGATCTGATCTGATTAATTATTAGATTGATACAAATGTAATTTCAGTCTTTTTGCACTGCTGAAATTTGCCATTTGATATTGGAATACTTAAATACATGTGGTTATGTTATGCATCATTTTAATGCATATTTCTTGCTTCCTGCTTTTTTTTGCTGGTGACTTATTACTTGCTGTGTATTTTATATTTATTTTAGACTATGGAAATAATGTTAAAAAGCAAATTTGAGAGATTTTCTTATTCAAGATCAAAATAAGTGGTAAAGCAGCGGAGACAATTTGCAACATCAACACCACATTTGGCCCAGGAACTGCTAATGAATGTACAATGCAGTGTTGGTTCAAGAACAGTCTTTTGGACTCTGTGGGAGAGGGAGAGGGTGGGATGATTTGGGAGAATGGCATTGAAACATGTATAATATCATATATGAAACGAGTCGCCAGTCCAGGTTCAATGCACGATACTGGATGCTTGGGGCTGGTGCACTAGGATGACCCAAAGGGATAGTAGAGGGAGGGAGGTGGAAGGAGGGTTCAGGATGGGGAACACATGTATACCTGTGGTGGATTCATGTTGATATATGGCAAAACCAATACAATATTGTAAAGTTAAATAAAATAAAATTTAAAAAAAAGAAGTTTGCAAAGGAGACAAGAGTCTTGAAGATGGGGAGAGCAGTAACTGGCCATAAGAGGTTGACAATGACCAATTGAGAACAATCATCAAAGCTGATCCTCTTAAAACTACAAGAGAAGTTGTCAAAGAACTCAGCATCGACCATTCTATGGTAATTCAGCATTTGAAGCAAATTGGAAATGTGAAAAAGCTTGATAAGTAGGCGCCTCATGAGCTCACCAGAATTCAAACAAACAAACAAAAATTGTCATTTTGAAATGTCGTCATCTCTTGTTCCGTGTAACAGCAATGAACCATTTCTGTATCGGACTGTGACGTGCAACAAAAAGTGGATTTTACATGACAACAGGAGATGACCAGTTCAGTGGCTGGACCAAGAAGAAGCTTCAAAGCCCTTCCCGAAGCCAAACTTGCACCAAAAAAATGGTCATGGTCACTGTTGCCTGGTGGTCCGCTGTCAGTCTGGCTCACTTTCTGAATCCCGGCAAAACCATTACATGTGGGACATATGCTCAGCAAATCAGTGAGATAGACCCAAAACTGCAAGGCCTGCAGCCAGCATTGGTCAACAGAAAGGGCCCAATTCTTCTCCACAGCAATGCCTGACCACATGCCGCACACAAGCGTTGAATGAATTGAGCTATGAAATTTTGCCTCTTTCACCATATTCACCTGACTTTTCACCAACCGACTACCACCTTTTTAAGCTTCTTGAAAACTTTTGCAGGGAAAATACTTCCACAACCAGCAGGATGCAGAAAATGTTTTCCAAGTGTTCACTGAATCCTGAAACATGGATTTTTATGCTACAGGAATAAACTTATTTTTCCTTGGCAAAAAATGTGTTGATTGTAATGGTTCTTATTTTGATTAATAAAGATGTGCTTGAGCCTAGTTATAATGATTTAAAATCCAAGGTCTGAAACTGCAATTACATTTGCATCAACCTAATACACTTTTTTTTTCTATTCTAATTTAAAACATTTTTTTTTTAGGTTTGAAAACTTTCTAAGTGTTCTTTTATATTGGAGTGTAGTCGATCTATGACGTTGTCTTAGTTTTAGATATTCAACAAAGTGATTCAGTTATGCATATACATGCATCTATTATTTTTCAAATTCTTTTGCCATATAGATTATTGAGGAATATAGAGTAGGGGTCCCTGTTCTGTACAGTAGGTCCTTGCTCATTATCTATTTTATATATTTAGTAGTGTGCATATATTAATCTCAAATTCTTACTTTATTCCTCCCACTTTTCCTCTTTGGCAATCATAATTTGTTTTCTAAGTCTGTGAGTCTGTTTCTGTTTTCTAAATAAGTTCATGTGTATTATATTCCACATATAAGTGATATGATATATTTGTCTATTGCAACTTCTTTAACTTCCTATATTCCTCTCACTAACCTCATACGTCCAGAGAAGGCAATGGCACCCCACTCCAGTACTCTTGCCTGGAAAATCCCACGGATGGAGGAGCCTGGTAGGCTGTAGTCCATGGGGTCGCTAAGGGTCGGACACGACTGAGCGACTTCACTTTCACTTTTCACTTTCATGCATTGGAGAAGGAAATGGCAACCCACTCCAGTGTTCTTGCCTGGAGAATCCCAGAGACGGGGGAGCCTGGTGGGCTTCCGTCTATGGGGTCGCACAGAGTCAGACACGACTGAAGCGACTTAGCAGCAGCAGCAGCAACCTCATACTTCATACAGCCTGTAGAGGACTTGAGACTCTTGTATTAAAAGCTAGTCCTCCACTTAGGCTTGAAATGAAATACACTCTCTGGTCTTGATCTCAAGGACTTTATTCTTTCTTTTATTTTTAATAGTACATTTTCTTATCTTTCTCTTCCAACAATTTGAATCCTTAGTGTGTAGATGCAATTTCTTTTGTCCCTGGAAATATTTCCAAAGAATAGCTAGGAAATTTAAAATTTTATATACGATCAAAGAGAATTCATTTAAGGACTTTAGGCATAGACTAACATACTCAGAATTCAGTTTTGAAAAATCACTTTTATCTCAGGAGCTGAATTGTTTGTATCAGATCAAAAGTGATGTAGGTTCATCAAATAGCAGTTTATTACAATGATTCAGGCTAAAAACAATGACCCATCAGTATGGAATTGAGATTCTTTGGCATATAGAGAGCAGCAGAAGCCATGGACTTCCCTGGTGGCTCAGACGGCAAAGCGTCTGCTTACAATGTGGAAAACCCGGGTTCAATTCCTGGGTTGGGAGGATCCCTTGGAGAAGGAAATGGCAACCCACTCCAGTACTCTTGCCTGGAAAATCCCATGCACGGAGGATCCTGGTAGCCTGCAGTCCATGGGGTCGCAAAGAGTCAGACACGACTGAGCGACTTCACTTTTACTTTCAGATGCCATGTTGTAGAGAAGATATGCCAAGGAGAGGACAATGACAAGACATGTAGGACCATTTCATATGGGAAAGTCAAAGAAGAGAAATTTGGAAAGCAAAGTGAGAAGGGGCAAATAAAGAGAGGAGAGTATCTAATCAGGTGAGCAGATGTTGCTGCTGCTGCTGCTAAGTCGCTTCAGTCGTGTCTGACTGTGCGACCCCATAGACGGCAGCCCACCAGGCTCCGCCGTCCCTGGGATTCTCCAGGCAAGAACACTGGAGTGGGCTGCCATTTCCGTCTCCAATGCATGAAAGTGAAAAGTGAAAGTGAAGTCGCTCAGTTGTGTCTGACTCTTCGAGACCCCAAGGACTGAGCAGATGTTACTGCATCCTAAAGAAGATGTTTCAGGAAGAAGAGATTGATAGGATCATATGGCTTCAAGTGAATGCACAAAACCCCAAAGGTAGCCATTTTACATACAGAAGTGCTCAAAGACTAAATTCTTGAGCACACCAATATACAAAGTGCAAGAATATGCGGAACACCAGCATCTTTCAGGGAGGTCAACTTGTTGAACATCAACTCTACGTTGAGTTGTAGGTGGACACATTTACAAAAGAAAGATACGACAGTCAACATTATCTGGGTTTTCTGAGAATAAATGTGATACAAGATGTAGAAATTACTTGTTATGATTATTATAGGTCTTTTGCACACTTGGTGTTATAAAGCTGATCAGTATTAGTTCACTCAGGGGGAGAACACTTCATTCCCTAAGAAATATCTTTTTTTTTTTTTTATAATGTACTAAATTGCCCCTAAGGCAAATGAATCTTTTTTTTTTTTTAATTATGGACACTGTGAATTCTAAAAACAAATGGACCACTTCATGACTTATATGTTTAAATAATGGCTGTTGGTTTGATATAAAGAACATGAGAGTTAGTTTTGGCCTTACTCGAAAATGGAAAAAATAATCATATAAGAAAGCTTTAACAACATGGTTGTGATGTGAATATTTAGGAATAAATATACCTAAGACGACTCTTCAGTAATAAATAATTTACACTAAAAATTCCCTCTATTTGTAGAGAGAATAGCTAAATAAATTCAGTGTCTGTGTTGCTAATGATCACTTAATGGGCAGAGACTTTTCCAACTAACTGTTTCATATATATTTGGTGGCTATAATGCAGGATTAGGGTATCTTTTAGCATGCTGACTTAATGCTATGTCTGAATGGTCAGGATTAGTAGCAAATGCTACTAACTCATACATCTATGGTTTTTGTGTAATTAGAGCAATGCCAACCAGATGCCCTAGAGATCCTTGAGCCAAGCAAGCTACAGGACAAAAAGCTGAGGCAAAAAAAATTTGAAAGACATCAGAGGGGGCCCTTGAGGAAGTCACTCCAGTTTTCATAAGCACTGATATTTCAGCATGAACATTTCTAAAATGTATATTTCCTAGGCCATTTGGAGCAAATACAAAGACATGGTAGGTTTCAAAACCTCATTCAAAGGGGAGAAAAGACATTTTGCCAATTACATCAAATTTTTACTGGTTTTGCACAGCTTTAATTTAGGCCAGCTGAATGTAACACCACGCTAATCCCATATACCCACTATATTAAAGTCATTGGATAAAATAATTGCTTCTAAAATACATTAATATAAATGACCAATTTAGCAAACAGCTGAATACCATATTTCTTTTTTTTTTCTTCTACAGTAAGGGTTGCTTTACCACAAACATCTTGGAAGAACACGGGTTCTCCCATCTGCTACAAATTAATGTGAATCAGATCCTAGTAGTCATATTGCCTTTTGTCTATTCTGGGTGCATAAAGCATACAAGCCGAAGTGAAGGTAAATAAGATGCCCTGCCATTCACTGTATGCTAAGAAGCTCACTCTGTTAAATAGACTGCAGTGCACCCTGGGAAATGTTGGATCAGCGCCTGCGGTTCTATTTGTTCAAGTAGCTCATCTTGAAAGCATGCCCAACCTCAGCTGTAGACTTGGAAGATACAAAACAAGCAATTTGGATTTTCCAAGTCATCAGTCCCTACAAAGGCAGGAAGGAGTCCAGTAATGACAAAGACTCCTCTAATTCTTAAGTAACCAACCCCCACAAGATGGGGATCATCGGAAGAAACAGCTTCTTCTGCAAGCTCGTGTGTGTGTGTGTGTGTGTTGTCATCTCCATAAGGGTGACTGAAAAGTGCTTTCTATCATTTCCAACATCTGTGCTGATTGCTGCTGTTCCAACACAAGCTTTCAGATTTTGTGTCACAGCTGCAGTGAAGCTGGCAATTGGCTTGGCAGCAGATCCACCCCC
>NW_011494961.1:5648041-5655191 GCF_000754665.1 Bison bison bison
CTCTCTGTCAAAGAGTTAACTTACAGCTCCAATTCATAAAGCTTCCAGTCCCAGTGTTAAGAGTTCAAAGCCTTTCACAAAAGTAAATCTTTTCAGGCAACGCCATGATATATTCAAACAGGTTTAACAGTGACTGAAAACCTGGCCCATGCTACATGGAAGTATGGTGACCTCTGAAATAAAAGCAACCAAACACACATGCACAAAAATCGTTGTTTTGCAGACTAATGTAAACTGAGGAAATATGCCAAGAAATATTTATTTGGTGGGGTTTATATCTATGCTTGGAAACTGCAATGGAGATTTGTTAGGTACAGATATTCTATATCAAAACATATTAATTTTAGGAACATTTCTACCACCATTGAGTGGAAATAGGAAGTTTTATATTTCTAAGATTTCATAGATGTAACTTGAATCTGGAGAAGTAAGAAAAAAAATAAACTTGTCCTACTGTGTATTAATGCATATGTCACACACATATTAAATTATTTTAAAATAGATGTTTGAACAAAGGATATTAATTATTTTTAGGTGTGTTTTGAGAAAATATTTTTTAAAATTGGCATATTTTATTCTGTGTGTGGACTGTATTCAAATTATTATTGAATTTGAACCCCAAAACAAACATATTTTCTATATTATTTTTTTACTCTTCCCTTATTTAAGAAATAAATTAAAACTTGCATAAAATAAATAAGAAAATTTCCAGATACACCAAAGAAATAAGTTTTACAATTATGCTAGTCAGTTCAGTTCAGTCGCTCAGTCATGTCTGACCCTTTGCAACCCCATGGACTGCAGCATGCCAGGCTTCCCTGACCATCACCAACTCCCTGGAGCTTACTCAAACTCATATTCATCAAGTCGGTGATGCCATGCAACCATCTTATCCTCTGTCATCCCTTTCTCCTCCTGTCTTCAGTCTTTTCCAGCATCAGGGTCTTTTCCAATGCTGTTGGTCAATTCCAAATATGTACACTGACTCTCAATGCAAAGTATTTTGTAACATGGCAGTAAGTTTTTAAGAGACATCAAACATATATCTGGCCCTCAAGCAGTTTTAAGTTGAGATGTGGTAGAAGATAAGCACATCAATTATTATGTAAGAAAAGATCATAATTTTGAGGATGGCCAATTTAGTTTTGAAAGATTATAGACTTTACAGTCATAATTACCATGTCCAGATCACATTCTGTAACTATCAGCTATGTAACTGTAGGAAAGTCATTAGGCATTTATCATGAAGAGAATAGCCCTTTCTCTGGTTTTATGTCAATGCCCTTCTTGTAATTTACAATAGACAGCCTTGCAGTGTTAGGAAACTTGTGTCTCTAGTTACTGGGGAGGGTGCATGATCTAACTGGGGCCAAAAAGAATAATTTCCTGATATTTTTTCTAAATTTAATGGATAAGATTCCTTTTTTATAGGCATACTGTAAGGATTAGAATCATAGCCACTTAAAAATATTAGTTGCAAACAAGTAGGGATATCTATCATGAAAAAATAAGCCAGTATTTAGAAAGAAAAAGAAACAAGAAAGGATTCTGACAGTGTGTAGGTCCCTGGTTAAAGTTATTTCTAAGCTATTAATAGTTTTCTTCAACTTTTCACAAAGTTTAACGACATGACCAATTGAGTAACTTTTTTTCCAAGTAAATGTTGTTTGAGCTGTTTCTATCATATCTGCTCAAAGGATTTCAACTAATACAGGTGAATGACTTATACATCTTGATTATAGTAGGTTGTGTTTTAGTTTTTAATTATTAGTTGAATAAAACACACACATTTTTTAACCTGAAGAAAATCCACTGGAAGAGAAAAAGACAGAACACATAATTCCCAAATAGCTGCTGTGAAACAATAAAATTCACTAGGATAAACAGAATCCATGTATCAAAACAGAGAGTAAAATGAAGAAATAGAGCAAGAAAAAAAGTCAGAAATTATATAACAAGATGATATGGTAAGACTAAACAGAAACATTTTAACATAAATAAATATTAATCAATAAAAAATCTAACAGAAAAAAAAACTTAATTTGGGCGAAAAACATCAAAATCCCTCTCGTATATTCTGTTCATATTAAAGTCATCTAATGTATAAATATAAATGATTAAAATACATACATTTATCTCTATGATGACATGTATTTTTATTGAATGGCCTAAAAACTAGAAAATTTCTTTTCAAAGGGAATTTTTATGTTGCTTATGGAAAGTGGAAAATAATACCATTAATATGTCAGAAACTTAAATTTCTTCAAGAAAAGATGAGACTGAGGACAATATCTTAAATCTTGTCTGAGAAGCAAGCACACATTCTCACAGTGTGAATCTACTAGAACTTTCAGAGTAGTAAGCAGCAATTTTGTGCTGAGGTAGTTGAAGGACATTCAAAAATGTCCAAGGATTCACAACATACCACTACTCACAACCTTCTTGAAAAAGTAGGCCAGAAAAGACATGAATTATAATTAAGAAAGCAAAGAAGAAGAAGGTTGTGGTGTCCCAAGAGAGTAGTACCTCAACACTTGTTATCTAGTCCATGCTCCTACCAACTGGCTGCATGACAGGGCAATAAATCCAGAGACTAGATTTGGGGGCAAGGAATAGTGACTTAATTCCAGAAGCTAGAGGACAGAGAAGAAGGCAAACTAGTGTAGTGTCCCAAAGAAACATTTACCCAAGTTAGAACTCGGGCTTCTTAGGGAGGGTGTGCCAGCAAGACCCTGGAGGGGATGTGATAATCCTTGGTTCTTACAACTGTCCATGGAGGTTTGTTCAAGACATTCCTATAAACAACCATCAAGACAAATGTTATTCTCCGTTTGGCAACTTTTTATCTCTATATGAATGAAAAGTACTACCCTTTTAAAGGTCAAGCCTGGGCAGCAGAACCTTGAGAAAGGGCTATTATGTTTATTTTAAGCCATAGGCAACATTCCTTTACAAAGGTGCAGAGTCAGCATGACTAAGCATAGGCAATCAAGCACAAAGTTTAGAGTTGAAGAATAGATCCAATATGGATCAGGTTTATTCTGTTACAAGAAAAGAAAAAAAAGGAAAGTCGATTGGTCATCTCCCACTCTTCTCAACCCCATGGACTGTAGCATACCACATTCTTCCATCCATGGGATTTTCCAGGCAATAATACTGGAGTGGATTACTGTCTCTGTTACAAGCTCACAGCACTTCCTTTTTCTCTGCAACAGACCCTGAGACACAGGCAAGGTACTCCGAGAGTCTTCTCTATGATTTGTAATTCTAACTCCTTTGGTCATGTGATAGTTACCTGACTCAATTTAAACATAATGTAACATTTGAATTGGAGCTATCAAAAGAAGGACTGGAGCCCTCTCTGGTAGCCAAAGTCCCTAAATAGCCCCAGATTTTTTTTTAAATTAAGTCTTATGATGAGATAATGTATTACTTTCTTTTATCAAAATTAATTTAATTCAAGGATAATCACTTTATAATATTGTGATGGCTTTTGCTATACCTCAACATGAATCAACAGATATACATGTGTCTCCCCCATCCTGAACCCCTCTTCCATCTGAGTTGTCTCAGAGCACCTGCTTTGGGTGCCCTGCTTCATACATCAAACTTGCACTGGTCATATAGTTTACATATGGTAATTTTTGATGATATCGGTCTATCATCTTTGGAGAAAGCCAGTCTTCAGTATTAAAGAATATAGATAATCCTGAGGAAGGATAGAAAAAAGTGAGAGAGTCCCAGTTTCCTCTAAGTTACTATAGATATTCACTTGCCTTATGCTAAGGTATAAGCAGCCAGCCCTAGCAGCTACAATAATTTCTTCCCATTTATTTTATCATTAGAGGCATTTTCATCATCCTTATGGTAATAAGTACACAGGAAATAGTGTGACAAAATCATTCTATTTTGTTACAACAAATATTTCTACTTTTTCAACATAAGATTTCATACCAAAAATGAGTTCAATGTACATGTTGTTTGAAATTCAAGGTGTACCTTTTTCTTTTTTGCCCTTTGGCATTCGTGGTAGGCCCAGGAAATCTCCTGTATTAAAATCATCACTTCAGCATAAATTTTATGGAAAAAGAAAAAAAGTGAGAAGAGAGAAACAGAAGAAGATAGAAGAGGATAAAAAAGGAGAGTGGGAAAAGGACATAGCAGAAAATATATAAGAAAAAAATATCATAGAATGGCTGAAATAGAATCTTTTACTATTTATAGGGATAAACCATGACAGATAACACATGAAGGTAGTTTTGAGCATTTATTCCAAACTGCTTTTTAAACAATCATTATTTCTTTTTTTATGATCATAGCATCATTAACTTTTGTTACAGGAAACTTTGAGAAGAACTCAAATATTTTTAATAGTTTGTATACAAATGAAATATCTATCACATTGGTAATATATTTGTCTTTCAAAAGCTGGCTAACAGTGCCAGAAGATTCAAATAAATTTGTACCTGAGTCACTGAGACTCAAAATTTTATCCAAAAAAGTTCACCTGACTAATTTTTGTACCATGGTAACTTTTCTGGATTTTGCAAGATTCCTCTCATAAAGACACCTACGCATTTGAATCATTGCATATATTGGTTTTAATTCCATTATTTCCCTTAACCTACCTCCAAAAACTTTCTAGTAATTTGTACCTATGTTTTCATAATATTATGATGAACGTTCTTGTGTGGTTTGTATTTATTTTTATTTTTATTGCAACATCATGCAATAAGAAATCTTATTTCCCTAACCAGCGATCAAACCCCACACCCCCTTCAGTGGAAGCATGGAGTCTTAACCACTGGACCACCAGGGAAGTCCCTGTAGCTATTTTTAAAACAAATTTTGACTAGTCGAATACTTACATACACACACAAGCACACATGCATACATTCCAAAATAGTGGTTTATAACTAAAGAAATCTTCAAAGTAAGTAACCAAGTATTTGTATATTACAGCATTTCATTCTCAGTTGTTTTATATCATTATAGATAATCACAGTCACTTTCTTGTTGGGTAGAACCCAATAAAATCTCTAAGTATGATAAACACTTTTTTCTTTCCCAAAATGTAAACAGGCTGAGCAGGTGTGAGCCTTTTGTTAGGAAGGGGCAAAGGTCAACAATCTATTCTTCATTTTCTGTGGTATGCCCTCAAGGAGAAGAATGTCAAGAAGGCTGCCATATTTGTAGCATAGGGCAGTTCTGTAAATTAAGGAATACTGAAGAAAGAGAAGTTGTAGGAGAGAAGGTGTTTAAGTATATAAAGTTAGTTATGGATTTGATATATTTGGCAAGTCACATCCATTTAGTTTACTGAGTCCCTACTAAGTATATGATCATATGTAAAAGAATGCATTTCACAGTCTTGAAAAAAGCCATGAACTATCTACCTGAGCTCTGCTCTTGGTTCCTTGAGTGACACTATGTTAAATCTTAACTCTTTTTTTTTTTTTTTCAGAGTTAATATGCACATTTTTATATTCATCTTGCAACCTATTAGATTTGAAGCAAATTCAAATAGGCCTAATGGGATATATTACTCTATTTGACCAAATGTTTTATACACACAAAATAGGTATAAAAAGAAAGACAGAAGTGGAAACAATTCACAAGTTCTAGATAAATAAGAATGGGAGAAGCAGGATCAATTATTTGTGGGTGGTTTTCATGAGAAAGACAAGGAGAACAATTATTCTAAAGGTAATTAATCTGATTTGCCAAAGCCTAGCTATAAAATCATAAAATGCAATTATAGCCCAATAAGGAGAAGGCAATGGCACCCCACTCCAGTACTCTTGCCTGGAAAATCCCATGGACGGAGGAGCCTGGTGGGCTGCAGTCCATGGGGTCGCAAAGAATCAGACACGACTGAGCGACTTCACTTTCACTTTTCACTTTCATGCATTGGAGAAGGAAATGGCAACCCACTCCAATGTTCTTGCTTGGAGAATCCCAGGGACGGGGGAGCCTTGTGGGCTGCCGTCTATGGGGTCGCATAGAGTTGGACACAACTGAAGCAACTTAGCAGCAGCAAGGAGTTCAAAGTTTATAAAATGACTACATATGTAGTATGAGAGTGAGACCTAGCTCTTGTGTGAACTGCAAGATGGTATCTGACATCTCTGTGTCCCTCTTACTTTCATCTGGGAAATGGGGATAAATTTTACCTTCTTCATAGGGTTGTTTTGACGATAAAAGAAGAAAACACATATAAAGTGCTTAAAACAGCATGTGGAAAGTACTCAAAAAAGCTAAGCATGCATTTATCATTTAGATATTTGCAATGATAAACATACATTGTATTGTTGAGAGGTATCTGGCTCAGTAATAATTATGTTATACTATACTTAGTCAATGAAACTCATATTGTTTTAATTAATAAGTGTACATAATAGTTAATAAGTTTACACAAGATTCAAGCATAATGATAAAGAAATAACATAATTTAACCAAAGTACAAATGAAAAATATCTTGATCATTGCATAGACTGTTATAAATATTTAACATCTGACCAATTGGAATACACGCCAAGCATGTATTTGTAGGGTAGAAAATGTCTGAGAAACTCCGATCCATAATTAACAAAAGACAATGAACTGAATAAAGAGAAGTATAATCAAAGTGAAGTATGTATGTGTACATATATGCATACATATACTGTTCTGTCTGTGCTTAGTCGCTCAACTGTGTCCCACTCTTTGCAACCCCATGGGGATTCTCCAGGCAAGAATACTGGAGTGGGTTGCCTGTGCCCTTCTCCAGGGGATCTTCCCAACCCAGGGATCAAACCCAGGTCTCCTGCAATGGAGGCAGATTCTTTACCATCTGAGCCACCAGGGAAGCTCATGAATACTGGAGTGGGTAGTCTATCCCTTCTTCAGGGCACCTTCCAGGCCCAGGAATTGAACCAGGATCTCCTGCATTGCAGGCAAATTCTTGACCAGTTGAGTCACCAGGGAAGCCATAAGTACATATATATACATATATATATATATATATGTATATATATACATGTGCATGTGTGCATGCTTGCTAAGTTGCTTCAGTGTGTCCGACTCTTTGCCACCCTATGGACCATAACCCACTAGGCTCCTCTGTCCATGGGATTCTCCAGGCAAGAATACTGGAGTGGGTTGCCATTTC
>NW_011494961.1:5655291-5673623 GCF_000754665.1 Bison bison bison
AATACATATATGATTAATATTAAGTGCTATGCAAGTTCTTGGTATCCTGACTAAAGTGCCTGAAGTGCACCATAAATCAAATAAACAGTTCAGCTCTCCAAATAACCTTCAGTTCATTCAACACTCCGGGCTCTTTCATCCTTCATGGCCTTCACACATGCTATTTTTCACCCCAAGTAATTTCTACTCCAGGTGGTTCAGTGGTTAAAAAGAAAAGAAATCTGCCTGCCAATTCAGGATACCCAGATTCCATCCTTGGGTCAGGAAGATGACCTGGAGAAGGAAATGGCAACCCATTCCGGTATTCTCGCCTGGAAAATCCCATGGACAGAGGAGCCTGGTGGGATACAATCCACGGGGTCTCAAAGAGTCGGACAGGACAGAGTAACTGAGCACTCAATCAATTTCTACTCATCTCTTGGAGTTCACTTAAAATGTCAGTTCCTAAAAAAAGTCTTTTCAGATCTCTAATCCCCAGAGGTCAAAACTCCTTCAGAAATCCTTCTGCTGTAACCAGCATGGTATAAATTTCCTCTCATAAGGGTACTTTCGACACTCTGGCACTTTCCTTTGTCATAGGGTCCTTTGGAAAATTCTAGAGCAAGCCTGATGATTGAATTTCACATGGCCCCATGTTAACAAGGCTGCAGAGTACTCTGATGAGGGAAACATGCTGAGTCCATAAAGTAAGAGTTCAAACTCACATCTTATTTTAAACTTTATATTATGATTCAATATATCATCTCTCTGCCACCTGTTTTTGTAAATAAAGTTTAACCACCACACTCATGCTTCCATATCATAATAGCAGGGTTGAGTAGCTCTGACAGTCCACCACACAGTCCTTGAAGCCTAAAATGTTTGCCATCGGGACCTTTACAGAAAACTTGCAAACCACTTCCTTAATCCATCATAGAAACTCTCTGGTTCTCTGACTTAAACTGAGAAGGTAAAGCCCTGAGTTTATCATGTTCTTCCTGAGAACTCTCTAGTGAAGACAGAAGCAACCATGTCACTTGAATGTTCGAGGAATTCATTTTCACCATTATGGCAACCACCCTATTTACCAAAGCCCTGCTAGCAATAGGCACTCAATCTCTGATAGTCACAGATAATAATTTTTACCACAAAATGCCATATGATGTCATTATCATATTTTCCATTTGTAATGTTGCTGCCACTGCTATTTAGTCACTAAGTAATGTCTGACTCCTTGCCACTCCATTTACTGTAGCCTGCCATTGCTCCTCTGTCCATGAATTTTGCCAGGCAAGAATACTGCAGTGGGTTGCCACTTCCTTCTCCAGGGGATCTTTCCTACCCAGAGATTGAACCTGGGTCTGCTGCTTGGCAGGCAGATTCTTTACTGCTGAGAAGCCTCCATTTGTAATTGAATGCTTTGAAATCCAATTAGACAAAAGGTCCCAAATTTCAATCATCAAGGTTTGGTTTCCTGGGATAGCTCTTAGACTCAATTATTATGTCAGTCGGGATCCCATTAAGGCAAAAAACAAACAAAAAAAGACTCTAAATATTTTTGACTGGATGCATACACTAAACCAATTTCACATTTTTGGTTCTGTTATTTTCAGTATCTAAATCTTGTTAGAAGCCCCAGCAAGATGGTAGGCTCTGGAGCAGCAGCTGTGCGGTGCTAGAGAGATTTTGAGGAGATACTCCATGTCCAAGGGCAAAGGAGAAGCCTCAGCAAGATGGTAGGAGAGGCAAAATTGCATTTAGAATCAAACCCCATACCCGCCAGAGAAGCTCAGAGAGCTCAAACAAACCTTGTGCGCACCAGGACCCAGAGACCCCACAGAGACTGAGACAGAACTGTGTTTGAGTGTCTTCTGCAGAGATACAGGTCATCAGTGGACTGTCGCAGGGGAAGGGGCTCTGGGTGCAGCAGACCTGGGTGTGGCATAAGCCCTCTTGGAGGAGGTCACCATTAACCCCACTAAAGAGCTGCCAGAACTTACACAGGACTGGGGAAACAGACTCTTGGAGGGCACAAATAGAAACCTGTGGGCACCAGGACCCAGAGAAAGGAGCAGTGACCCAGACTTGACCGTGAGTGTCCAGGAGTCTCCGGCAGATGTGTGGGTTGGGGGTGGCCTGCTGCAGGGTTGGGGGCACTGAGTGTAGCAGTGCATGCATGGGGCCCTTTGAAGGAGGTCGCCATTATCTTCATTACCTCCACCATAGTTTGGGCCCAGGTAAATAACAGGGAGGGAACCCATCAACAGAAAATTGGATTAAAGAGTTACTGAACATGGGCCCCACCCACCAGAACAAGACCCAGTTTCCCCCTCAGTCAGTCTCTCTCATCAGGAAGCTTCCATAAGTCTCTTATCCTTTTCCTTCAGAGGGCAGACAGACTTAAAACCACAGTCACAGAAAACTACCCAATGTGATCACATGGACCACAGCCTTGTCTAATTCAATGACACTATGAGCCATGCCCATGTAGAGCCACCCAAGATGGATGGGTCATGGTGGAGAATTCTGACAAAATGTGGTCCACTGGAGAAGGGAATGGCACTTCAGTATTCTTGCCTTGAGAACCCCATGAACAGTATGAAAAGACAAAAAGATAGGACACTGAAAGATGAACTCCCCAGGTCAGTAGGTGACCATATGCTACTGGAGATCAGTGGAGAAATAACTCCAGAAAGAATGAAGGGAGAGAGCCAAAGCAAAAACAACACCCAGGTGTGGATGTGACTGGTGATGGAAGTAAAGTCTGATGCTGTAAAGAGCAATATTGCATAGGAACCTGGAATGTTAGGTCCATGAATCAAGGCAAATTGGAAGTGGTCAAACAGGAGATGGCAAGAGTGAACATCAACGTTCTAGGAATCAGCAAACTAAAATGGACTGGAATGAGTGAATTCAACTCAAATGACCATTATATCTACTATTGTGGGCAAGAATCCCTTCGAAGAAATGGAGTAGCCATCATAGTCAACAAAAGAGTCTGAAATGCAGTACTTGGATACAAACTCAAAAAATGACAGAATGATCTCTGTTTGTTTCCAAGGCAAACCATTCAATATCACGGTAATCCAAGCCTATGCCCCAACCAGTAACGCTGAAGAAGCTGAAGTTGAACAGTTCTATGAAGACCTACAAGACCTTTAGAACTAACACCCCAAAAAGATGTCCTTTTCATTATAGGGGACTGGAATGCAAAAGTAGGAAGTCAAGAAACACCTGGAGTAACAGGCAAACTTGCTCTTGGAATGCGGGATGAAGCAGGGCAAAGGCTAACAGAGTTTTGCCAAGAGAACGTACTGGTCATAGAAAATACCCTCTTCCAACAACACAAGAAAAGACTCTACACGTGGATATCACCTGATTGTCAATACTGAAATGAGAATGATTACGTTCTTTGCAGCCAAAGATGGAGAAGCTCTATACAGTCAGCAAAAACAAGACTGGGAGCTGACTGTGGCTCAGATCAAGAACTCCTTGTTGTCAAATTCAAACTTATATTGAAAAAAGTAGGGAAAACCACTAGACGATTCAGGTATGCCCTAAATCAAATCCCTTACGATTATACAGTGGAAGTGAGAAATAGATTCAACGGATTAGGTCTGATAGACAGACTGCCTGAAGAACTATGGATGGATATTTGTGACATTGTACAGGAGCCAGTGATCAAGACCATCCCCAAGAAAAAGAATGCAAAAAGGCAAAATAGTTGTCTCAGGAGGCCTTACAAATAGCTGTGAAAAGAAGAGAAGCAAAAGGCAAACAAGAAAAGGAAAGATATACCCATTTGAATGCAGAGTTCCAAAGAATAAAGAGAGATAAGAAAGCCATCCTCAGTGATCAATGCAAAGAAATAGAGGAAAACAACAGAATGGGAAAGACTAGAGATCTATCTCTTCAAGAAAATTAGAGATATCAAGGGAATATTTTATGCAAAGATGGGCTCAATAAAGAACAGAAATTGTAGGGACCTAACAGAAGCAGAATATATTAAGAAGAGGTGGCAAGAATACACAGAAGAACTATACAAAAAAAGATCTTCATGACTCAGATAATCATGATGGTGTGATCACTCACCTAGAGACAGACATCCTGGAATGTGAAGTCAAGTGGGCCTTAGGAAGCATCACTACAAACAAAGCTAGTGAAGATGATAGAATTCCAGTTGATCTATTTCAAATCCTAAAAGATGATGCTGTGAAAGTGCTGCACTCAGTATGCCAGCAAATTTGGAAAACTCAGCAGTGGCACAGGACTGGAAAAGGTCAGTTTTCATTCCAATCCCGAAGAAATGGAATGCCAAACAATGCTCAAACTACCACACAATTGCACTCATTTTACACTCTAGCAAAGTAATGCTCAAAATTCTCCAAGCCAGGCTTCAACAGTATGTGAACTGTGAACTTCCAGATGTTCAAGTTGGATTTAGAAAAGGCAAGAGGAAGCAGAGATCAAGTTGGAAACATCCGTTGGATCATTGAAAAAGCAAGAGAGTTCCAGAAAAACATCTACTTCTGCTTTATTGACTATGCCAAAGCCTTTGACTGTGTGGGTCACAACAAACTGTGGAAAATTTTGAAAAAGATGGGAATACCAGACCATCTGACCTGCCTCCTGAGAAATCTGTATGCATGTCAAGAAGCAGCAGTTTGAACTGGACATGGAACAACAGACTGGTTCCAAATAGGAAAAGGAGTATGTCAAAGCTGTATATTGTCACCCTGCTTATTAAACTTACATGCAGAGTACATCATGAGAAACACTGGACTGGATGAAGCATAAGCTGGAATCAAGATTGCTGGGAGAAATATCAGTAACCTCAGATACGCAGATGACACCACCCTCGTGGCAGAAAGTGAACTAAAGAGCCTCTTGATGAAAGTGAAAGAGGAAAGTGAAAAAGTTGGTTTAAAACTCAGCATTCAGAAAACTAAGATCATGGCATCTGGTCTCATCACTTCATGGCAAATAGATGAGGAAACAATGGAAACAGTGATAGACTTTATATTCTTGGGCTCCAAAATCCCTGCAGATGGTGACTGCAGCCATGAAATTAGAAAACGCTTGTTCCTTGGAAGAAAAGTTATGACCAACCTGGACAGCACATTAAAAAGCAGAGATATTACTTTGCTAACAAAGGTCCATCTAGTCCAAGCTATGGTTTTACCAGTAGTCATGTATGGATGTGAGAGTTGGACTATTAAGAAAGCTGAGCACCAAAGAATTGATGCTTTTGAACTGTTATGTTGGAGAAGATTCCTCAGAGTCCCTTGGACTACAAGGAGATCCAATCAGTCCATCCCAAAGGAAATCAGTCTTGAATATTCATTGGAAGGACTGACGCTGAAGCTGAAACTTCAATAATTTGGCCACCTGATGTGAAGAACTGACTCATTTGAAAAGACCCTGATGCTGGGAAAGATTGAAGGTGGGAGGAGAAGGGGATGACAGGGGATGAGATGGTTGGATGGCATCACCGACTCAATGGACATGAGTTTGAGCAAGCTCTGGGAGTTGGTGATGGACAGGGAGGCCTGATGTGCTGCAGTCCATGGGGTTGCAAAGAGTCGAACACGACTGAGTGACTGAACTGAACTGAATTCCTGTTACCAAATTCTGTATCCATTTGGATCTTGTTTGGCTTTTTGTAATATGTATCTCTACTGAACAATGGCTTAAACTCATTAAGGGATTATTTTTCTCATAAAATAAAGAACCCAGAGGTAGGCAGCCCAGTGCTTGTACAGTGGTTTCCTGGTGTCATCAGGAAGCCAGGCTGCTCCCAGCTGTTTGTCATCCTTTGAGATTTTCACGTTATTTAAGCTAGCTCACAGACATGAGCTTCAGGAATTATGTCTGCATTCCATTAGGAAAAAGAGGGAGACCAAAGAACGAAAATATCCCTTTGTTTTTAAATAAGTGCTTGTTACGTCTAATCTTCCATATTATAAAGTTTCCCCAAATGTTTCACTGGGCAGCTTTGCTCCCATCTCTTTTGCTAGGTCTGTGTATTATGGTTGCCTTTTAGTGCAAGGAAGACTGGGGAAATTTTCACCCTAGATAAAATCAAAATTCTTATAGTGACAAGGAAGGGAATGTCTCATGTCTTCACTATACTGTTTCCCCTTGTTCGCCACAATTCATTCTCCCCTCAGCAGTCAGAGTATGCTCTCTAATAGACAATCCTATCATATCAGTCCTCTTATAAAGCTCTTCAATACAATCCTATTGAACTTAGTATAAAATAAGTTCAAAATCCTTACTGTAGCCATCAGACATTGTATACACTGTCCCCTGCTCCAATTCTATGACCCATTTTTTATCCTATTTCTTACCCTCTGTGCTTCAGTCACATGGGCCTCCCATGATTCATTTAGTTGAGCTTGACCTGCCATATAGTCTTGCCCTCACTCTTCACCTGAATAACTTCTCATTCTTGAGATATTTATTTTAATATCATTACTCAGATAAAGTCTACAACTTCCCAAATTAAGCCATTAATGCCCCCATTTCAATCTCATATGATTCCTTTTATTTCTCATTTATAGCACTTGAAAAAATGTGTTATCATATGCCTGAAAAAACTTAATGGAATCTTGTTTATATCTCCCAAGAATCTGAAAGATGAAGAAGGGAGTGACTTGCACAGCTAGTCTTTTCTATAAGCTTTAAATACACACACACACACACACACACACCATAACTTAGCACTTACCTTAGAAAGCTAGAACACTGAGAGCTCTTTATTTCCTCTAAATCAACACAGAAGCAAGAGATCAGACACCTTTCTTGTAGTTCTTTCCAAATTGTCCCTGATTCTGTGATCTGTCAGCCAGCCATTTATCTTCTTCTCCCGATGTTCTGCTTTCCAGTGTAAAAGCTCTGTCAGCACTGGGAAGACGTATTCAAACAGGGTGTACCCACTGGTCTTATTGCCTGATTCTGTCCCTATATAATTTATAAGATTGGTGTGAATCACAATTGAGCTGTTTGAATCTTTTCTCAGCTGTGTAGTCCTTTATAAAGATAAATTAGAAACATTTACAAATCTTCTCTGAAGATTTCTTCTTTGACCAAGCTGTAAATCTACTTTTTGACAGTATAATTCAACTGACTGCTGTTATGAATTTAAATGTAATTTTCACCAAGATTTTCTGGTATATAAATCCTCTCTGCTACATAGATGAGAAGCAGTACATACTGAGTACGATAAACTATTATTTTCATAATTTTTTTTTCTAATGCAGTAGATGAAAGTGAGAGAGGAGAGTGAAAAAGTTGGCTTAAAGCTCAACTTTAAGAAAACTAAGATCATGGTGTGTGGTCACATCACTTCATGGGAAATAGATGGGGAAACAGTGGAAACGGCGTCAGACTTTACTTTTTGGGGCTCCAAAATCACTGCAGATGGTGACTGCAGCCATGAAATTAAAAGACGCTTACTCCTTGGAAGGAAAGTTATGACCAACCTAGATAGCATATTAAAAAGCAGAAACATTACTTTGCCAACAAAGGTCCATCTAGTCAAATCTATGGTTTTTCCAGTGGTCATGTATGGATGTGAGAGTTGGACTGTGAAGAAGGCTGAGCGCCGAAGAATTGATGCTTTTGAACTGTGGTGTTGGAGAAGACTCTTGAGAGTCCCTTGGACTGCAAGGAGATCCAACCAGTCCATTCTATAGATCAGTCCTGGGTGTTCATTGGAAGGACTGATGCTAAACCTGAAACTCCAATACTCTGGCCACCTCATGCAAAGAGTTGACTCATTGGAAAAGACTCTGATGCTGGGAGGGATTGGGGGCAGGAGGAGAAGGGGACGACAGAGGATGAGATGGCTGGATGGCATCACCGACTCAATGGACATGAGTTTGAGTAAACTCCAGGGGTTGATAATGGACAGGGAGGCCTGGCATGCTGCGATTCATGGGTTGCAAAGAGTTGGACACGACTGAGTGACTGAACTGAACTGACTGATTGGCCAGAGAGTAAAGATTCAATTGAATCATGTAAAGACAGTTGAGATCCTTTCATTGGCTCTATAAGTTCTGAGCCACCTTACCCTATTTTTTGTCCCTAGAGAGAAAGAAAAGATATCCTAACAATAAGAATCTATTTATTGATGTGTCTTTATTTTGAAAATGGTAATCAGTTCAGTTCAGTTCAGTCGCTCAGTTGTGTCCAACTCTTTGTGACCCCATGAATTGCAGCACGCCAGGCCTCCCTGTCCATCACCAACTCCTGGAGTTCACTCAGACTCACGTCCATCGAGTCAGTGATGCCATCCAGCCATCTCATCCTCTGTCGTCCCCTTCTCCTCTTGCCCCCAATCCCTCCCAGCATCAGAGTCTTTTCCAATGAGTCAACTTTTCACATGAGGTGGCCAAAGTACTGGAGTTTCAGCTTTAGCATCATTCCTTCCAAAGAAATCCCAGGGCTGATCTCCTTCAGAATGGACTGGTTGGATCTCCTTGCAGTCCAAGGGACTCTCAAGAGTCTTCTTCAACACCACAGTTCAAAAGCATCAGTTCTTCGGCACTCAGCCTTCTTCACAGTCCAACTCTCACATCCATACATGACCACTGGAAAAACCATAGCCTTGACTAGACGGACCTTTGTTGGCAAAGTAATGTCTCTGCTTTTGAATATGCTATCTAGGTTGGTCATAACTTTCCTTCCAAGGAGTAAGTGTCTTTTAATTTCATGGCTGCAGTCACCATCTGCAGTGATTTTGGAGTAGTAAGCTTTATTTTTATAGAATTTGTGGAAATTTATCAAGAATTATTAAATAGTTGTGTGTGCGTGCTAAGTCACTCAATCATGTCTGACTCTTTGTGACCCCATGGACTGTACCCTATCAGGATCCTCTGTCCATGGGGATTCTCCAGGCAAGAATACTAGAGTGGGTTGCCACGTCCTCCTCTAGGAATCTTCCTGATCCAGGGATCAAATATGCATCTCATGTCTCCTGCATTGGCAGGTGGCTTCTTTACCCACTGAGCCACCTGGGAAGCCCATTAAATATATATTAAATAGTTGAGCACATGTTAAATAAAAGCTCATGACTTTGAATCCTATACATAAAAGTCATGCTTAAGGCATATTGGAACTGTAAATTAATTTCTGTAATTATTAGCATTAACCTTTCTGCATTATTGAAACGACAATGTTTTCACTACGGTACCTATAACATACTACCTAGCATAATATGTAAAATTTTTTGTATGTCTGTCTTCACAACTTCACAATTTGCAAAATCTTTGAGTAAAAGGACATAGTGGCCGCTAAAATTTTTTGTTGAATTATTGAATTTTTAAAAGGTATTTCAAAGAAACTTATATTTAATTAATATTATATGTGTTTTTTAGATAGACACTATTAAAAATACTTCTTCAAAAATTATAAGGGACGCTGACAATGTATTAGCTTATTATTTTATTTGTATAAAAGCATAGAGAAATTTAGTCTATCAGATACTAAATTTTCTATTAAAATGCTAAGCAGAGTATAAAATGGATTAGTAAATTTTCTAATACAGGGGCAAATATCACATGGGGAATTTGATTGACAAATGGGATGCTATGTACAGGTACAGTAGTTGATATATATTGCAAAATTCTTTGGTTTTCTTTCTCTTTAGGAAGATTTTGAAAGTATTGCTAGTGTAACTGAAGAGTGGACACATCAAGAAGCTTTCCTAAGATCCTCGGTTTTACTCCAGAAATATTGTCTTTAATGTAAATCTTTCCCACAAATTTGTACTTGCTTTTTACCATGGACAGAAGTTTGTGAGGGTAAAATTTGTCTTCTTCCTCTCTAAGAACAGCTTGATTTCATATTAAATACATTTTTCAATGGTGTGATATACATATTTAAATTGAAGATATTAATATTAAAACACAAAGGGGTAAGATTCATATTAAAGATGGTGGCACAAGTTTTAATTTAAAAAAGTCTCACTAATTCATATTCCCCCTAAAATAATTTTAGATCTCATAAATCAAAGACATTAATGGAAATATGGTGCATTAATACGTGAACCTATTTACACATGCTCAATTTAACACCATATATTTTCTTACCATTCTCATTTTGGAGAGAACAAAGATATTCCCCCTGATTTTCTGACTTTTCCATTTTCCTAGCCAACTCTCTTTGTCACATATCTATAATTAAAACTAACCTGATTTTCCCATGTGATAAATGTGAAAAACAGATTGCAAAGGTTCATAATCATTGAGATATTAAAACATACGTATGTCCCTTGTTGTCGTAATTAGTCCATACCAGTTCTTCATTATCCAACTTGTATCACCATATGCTCCTCAGAGAACATTGCTAGCATTGGCACAATTTCCTTGACATGATTTCATATCATTCATCAGTGCACACTAATTTAATATATTAAAGTGGAAACAGGTAGACAGCTAAAGGCAAAAGTAAACATTGTTAGAAGAGCATATTTATTGACCTGATAAACCAGCTCAGTCTTTGCAGATACAGATATACCTTATTATGAAATTATTGCTAAACATTTAAAAATAGCATTTATAAGGAAACCTAATCTTTTATTAGTCTTCTTTTCAGATCCATGCTTATACTAAATGAAATAATAAATGACATCAGTGTACTGATGTATTTGAGAAAAAGCACTAGACATAGAGAAGTCATTCCCTAGAGAAATGGGTGAATAGTGTTTCTGAGAGTGATGTGCATAGCGTCTTGGTCTGCCATTAAGAACAGTAGAGGCGAGAGGGTGAAATGCCTGTCAAAAATTGTCTTTGAGTTTTCTTACCTGTGTACAATAGCAGTTCAATAATTTAATTCTTTATTTTCTCTAACGATTTGGAAATCGAGCCCATGATGCTATGTCCAGAATGTGCATGGTAGATATTTATGATTATAAAGAAGTTATAAAGATGCAGTGTGTATGTTTCCTAAGATCTATTACTGGGAAAGAGGGAGGGGTTGCAGAAAGCTGGCAGGTGAGAGTGGGCTCAGAAATCTACACTCTGAGGTGGACTCATTTGCCCGTGAGCATCTGCAGGCTGTGAAGAGCTGGGAGAAAGTCACTTCTCATGATTTCATTTCTTACTTTTCAGGAGAACTTCATTTATCATTAACTTAACTTTAAAAAACATAATTTACATCATTTAAAAAAAATAAAAGTCAACCAGAACCCAAGAATTCTTTTGACCCAAAGCCAGTGGCATTAATAAATAGAACTGAGAGGCTTGAGGGACATTCTGGTGTATTTGAGATTTACACTAAATCTGCCAGTAATTAATTGTGTGATGCTCAACTGATCACGTGCCGCCTCTAGCATTCCTGTTCGTTGCTTGGAAGTGAGAGGTCAGAATTCTCCATGCGTTCCCTCATATGGGCTTGCGAGATTCTGGATGATGGGGGCTCTGTCTATCCACCCTGAAAAGTTGAAATAGGTTGTTGATTTTAAAGAACTTGCCCTGTCCTTTTGCTATAAATAATTACATGGAACCATTGAGAGAGTTCAGTGTTCTTTGTAATACGTCCATTTTGAAGTTATTTCATCTCAGTATTGTTTTATATGCTATTTAATCTCCTAGGTAGGTCAGAGACCTGTTTACACTTAAGATCTCTCTGATTTCAAGATTCTCTAATGTTTTGCTTCTAAGGACCAGGTCTACCTAGTCTGTAATAGAGTCTTGGTTTCCTGACAGAGAATTTTCTTGTTGTGAGAGCAAGGGAAATGGAATATTTGCTCAGTTCCAGCAGACCAGCAGCACAGTCTACTTCTGGTTTTGTGGCCAGGGCCTATCCCCACTTCTTCGGCAAATGTCACAAGAATTTGTGTTTATAAAGTTTTGTTTGTTTTGTTTGCCCTGTGTAATAGACTAAAGTAAGAAGTTTCCTTATGATTAAAATTTTCACATTGATTTTATTAATCTTCCATTTCTGACCCAAGTAGGACAGAATCCCTTCCAGCACCACAGCTTCTTGTTCCAGTTCTTGACTCATCCTGTATGAGTGTACAATTACACAACTGCTATAAGATGAGATGCTTTTTTCAGTCTGCATAGTCACTATTCTAATATCCATTCATATCTTTAAAGACACAGTAAGATATAGCTTCTCATGAAGCCAGAATATAATAAATTCTTATTGAATGTAATTGTTTTTACCATCATCATAAGAGATACCATTTTTAGCACATTATATCTGACACTTTCTGCGGGGTGTTTGATATATTTTAAAGAGATAGATCAACATGTTCGCATATGTAGTTTACATGTGACAAATCCACTGTCTCGACTTATTGCTAGAATGAAAGAACCATAGATAAATAAAACATTTAAAATGTGCTTAATTATTAAGTGATCAGTTTACACTGTGACTTGTGTTTAAAGCAGTTTAAATAACTTAACAAATGAGTCATTATGTACTTCAGAGAGGACCTTATCATAATTCCATTTTTTTTTGCTCAAGATGAGCCCCAATGTTTATAATAAATGTAATGAGTTTTCCCATCTTAAGAGTTATCATTTCCCCCAAAGAAAACTTCTTGGGTACAGGTGACATTTTGTGTTTTTAAACCCTTGAAATAAATACAAAGAATCTGATAGTACCCATTTTACTGAGCTACTGAACTACTAACCCAGTTATAGAAAACAATTTTCTGAAGAAATGTGTATTGTGTATATTTACACACAAATTCTCTACTGCATCAGTGTATTTTAAAGTACTAACTGTACCACTCTGACTATTGAAAGGAAGAGCGTCCACATTTTGACCTCACTCCCATACATTTGGATGTCAAGGTGCCTGAAATGATAAATCCAGGACTTAAGAGGATGGTACAGGTGACAGGCCTTTAAATTCAAGTACTAGGGAAACCAAGGCCTGGGAAAAGATCTACTGCTTTTTTGATCATGTTGGCCATGATTCTGCTGGTCGCTGTGGAAGGTGTCTTTCCTACCTCCTTGTGTGATCTACACACGGGGGATAACTTCTGCATCTCGAAAACTAAAGGACAGATGGGTCTGGTCTAACACTGTTTTCTGTCTCTGGTGGAGAATTATACACTTGTATTTTGTGATATTTAACCTTTGTATGAGGTTTCATCTAGGTAACACCTTATATTTAGCATAAAAAGTAACAAGAATTCTCAAGAAATGACTAGCTCAAAAGACTAAATTAAGGTATTTGTTTCTTAAATAAAAAGTTTATTCCTCAGGAAATTATTTGTATTATCACCATTTCTATCCTGAAAGAAAGCAGATAAACATGGTAGTTTAATTATATATTTTAGACAAGTTCCATCTATCAAAACACGTACATATTTTTAAGAGTACAAATTAAGCATGTCTAAGGTTCATATAGTGACTAGATCTGAAAGTCCAGCCCAGTCCTCTCTCCTGTGCCCCAGACTTGCAGCTGAACTTGCCACCTATTCCTGAGTATCTCCATATTCCCTTATACTTAATATGACTTCAAAAAAAAATCCAGCTGCTCTCTCTACCAACATTGCCTTCAGGTTATCTGGAAGTAGAGTTATAATTCTCTGAAGAACCAACCAAGAGCCTCCTTTTTCTCCTGGACTCATAAGGCAGCCACTTTTGTGAGGATGGAGGGTAATAGAATACAGATGGTCTGATTTCACTTGGTTTGGTTGTTATTGCTCCTGTGGTTGTTTCTTGGAAAGTTCCTGAAGCTCTAAAGGATCTTTAAAACTTCCTGTGCCTAGGAGTTTAAAGTCACTAAATAGTGGTCAAGCAATTTTGAGTTAGAGCCAAGGAGTAGTAATTGAACACTTATTATTATGAAGTACTATAAAATAAGTGCTTACAGGACAGATATGATTGAGAAAGTTACTGCTTATAAAAATCTCTCAGTCTAGCAGAAAAGGCAAATCTGTAAGATAGAAATTAACAGAGCTCAAAAGTGCCCTGGATGAGGATGGCTTCTGAATCTGAAATCTTGGATAATACATGGATTCACCCAAATGAATATATTAAAAGAAGTAGGTCCTAAATTGGTTCTGATTTCTTTAGACACCCATCAGATAGATTTATCTACAAATGGGTTTGATGTTATCCATTTAATTCTATTCTTAGTATTTTTCAGATTTCACATTTGCACTAAGAATAAGTAATGTTTATCTAATAACTGCATGGTCAGTTAAAAGATTTGGAAATTGAATTCAGAAATCCCTCAAAATCCTACTCTCTTGTAAAATATTCAGCCTGTAATATACTCTGCAGCATTTTTGGTGTAAGATAATGAAAGAATTATCTTTTTGTTTTTATCTGTTTGTTTTTATATTGTTTTCTAAAAGAATTTCAGAAGTCCAATTGATCAAGTCTTCACAATTCACTGCTGTGAATGATGAAGAAGTAAAATAAATCAAGTTCAGGAACGTAAAGGTTTTCATCACTTGCATTAAAGTAACTTCTATAGGAGATAATTTTATTAAATTCTAAGAAATGTCCTTTAGATGCAACTGAACTAAAAACATTGCTGCCTAAAAGACCCAAGCATTTCAGTGTTTTCTATTACTAAGTCATAGGAAATACATTTGGAGTTAATGACTGAGAAATGATAAAGTAATGATTAGCATAGCTACAAAAGAATTTTAAGTGCCAACTTTGTATTAATGGTGGGTGTTTATAAACCATTTTTAATAAGTTATTTTTAAAAATAAAATCTCATTGCTTTCTTTTAAAGTTGTCTTTTATTTGCCTTCCAACTTACTTTTTTTTCTTTTGACCACACCATTCTGGCATGTGGGATTTCAGGGATCGAACCTGTACCGCTTGCATTGGAAGTGCAGAATCTTAACGACTAGACTGTGAGGGAAATTCTATAAACCGTTTTAGTTTTAAAAAGTCAAAATGAATGTGTAGTACTGCCATAGGAATTTCCATGGGTATATTTCCAGCATCAGCTTTGCTCATCAGCTTTATACTATATCTCCCGAATAAAGATAAAATATTCAGCCTTGTCACACCACACACCGTGACATTCACTTACAACTGAGTACCAGTAAGAAAATATGAAAATTAATTTCTTAAGAATATGCTTCTGCTTAAAACCATTTAAACTTATCAAGAAATCTTTGTTTCTAAATAAAGAAGCAAAAATTCAATTAAGAACAGAGGCCTAACATGTGAATACGATTTACATGATTAAGCGGTGATAACACCCTGTTCTGCATTTAATTCCCACACACAGTATTGAACCAAATGTGAAACTGATACTTTGGTGACATTAAATATCCATAGCTTCGAAATGTGCTGCCATTTAATTACTACCAAAGCCGTGTGCCTGAGAGTTTTTATTCCTCTCTATTATGAAGCTCTCAATATGGTGCTAAGACAAAGACACTGCAGTCCTATAAAACTAGGAAAAAGAGTGCGATAATTAAAAATCTCATGCATACTATCACAATGTTGGCCGCATTAACGGGAATGAAAATGATCTCTGTACTCGGACTCAAAACTGAGACTCAGAATTCACGTCCAAATTTGTGTTGTTAGCAATATGACAGTTTCCAAACCATGAGCCTAACCCAACACACATTTAAATCATTAACATCACTCTTCTACTCAAAACAAAAAAAGGAATGTATGATTAAACCGATAACTATGTCAGGAATTAACCAACTCCGAGAATAATGTTCATTTGGGATCCCTCATGCTTTATTAAACTTAAAATTGAACATTACTAAAATGCTCTTTTCTTATCCAGGGCGCCAAAGAGAAAACGTGTGTAAGCAAAAACTAAGTGGATATATGATTCCTCTTGTCAGCATGTCACAGAAATGAAAGAGAAGGAAGAGTAGTGTTAGGCATGTTGACCAGACTGTTTTTCCATATTAGCAGACCACTTAGAGTCAACTTCTTTAACCAGCTCCTCACCCTAAAGTGCTTAGATCTTTGGGACACATCTTTCTGTTGCTGCTGTTAGTATTGAAAATATTTCTTCTTTTTGTTATATCATAATAGCAATCATGCTATGCTAAGTCACTTCAGTCGTGTCCGACTCTGTGTGACCCCATAGACGGCAGCCCATCAGGCTCAATGCAGACAATTACAAAGAAAAAGTTAAAATCATCTGTGAGGTCATCATTCAAAGAAAACCAGTAATAAACTGTAGGGTGACTCTTTCTAGACTCGTTACTCCCCATCCCTACCCAGCCCTATATCCCACATACCCTGAGTCCCCAAGCCTTCACTTTGCTAAGTTGAGGCTTTTGCTAAAAGTTGCATGAGCAGCAAAAGGTGTAGCAAGAGTAGGAAGTCTTTGTCCAGAATTCTGAAGGATTTTTGAATTTAAATCTCAAATCTTATAACTGAACTTTCAGCGATTAGCTAAACTTTACTTACTCTCAGTATAAATGTGAAAACTGAAAAATATTAAGTGTATAATTATATGAATAATATCAAACCCATTATCAGGGAATCTACTTGATACACATCTAAAGAAGAATTACTCACTTTGTGACATAGAAGCTAAAGATATTTCATTTTAATATATATATGTATATATATATATATATATCAGACAAGATATAGCAAGAAGTTAAGTCTGTTGACTCCATAAAAACCATGAACACAATTCAAATTTTTGTTGGAAATCTTTAAGGACATGTGTCCTATTATCTGTTGGCACCTTCATTGTATGTAGGTGAGAAGAAAATCTCCACATACAGCAAGGAAGTTGAGAAATCACCAAAAGCTTAGAACACTTGGGAAAATTTATACGTTTACAATTTCAAGCCAGGACAACAAATAGTTGTCGTTTTTACATTTTTTTAAATAATTGAATGAGTATTTTTGTAGTTGCTCTATACCCATTGGTTTAGTTGAACTGGTTATAGATCTTAAAGATCCCTGAATGTTTATGCAGTATTATACAGAATGAGTGCCACAATGATTTATTCTACTGCGTTATCCAGATTATTCACTCTCCATGAAGCAGAAGTAAATGCTTTTCTAGAATTCTCTTGCTTTTTCTATGATCCAGTGGATGTTGGCAATTTGATCTCTGATTCCTCTGCCTTTTCTAAATCCAGTTTGTACATCTGGAAGTTCTTGGTTCATGTACTGTTCAAGCCTAGTTTGGAGAATTTTGAGCATTACTTTGCTAACATGTGAAATGAGTGCAATTGTGGGGGTAGTTTGAACATTGTTTGGCATTTACCTTCTTTGAGATAGGAATGAAAACTGACCTTTTCCAGTCCTGTGGCCACTGCTGAGCTTTCCAAATTTGCTGGCATACTGAGTGCAGCATTATAACAGCATCATCTTTTGAAATAGCTCAGCTGGAATAGATTTGTTTGTAGTGATGCTTCCGAGGGCCCACTTGACTTTGCACTCCAAGATGTCTGGCTCTATGAGTGATCACACCATTGTGGTCATCTGGGTCAATAAGATCTTTTTTGTATAGTTCTTCTGTGTCTTCTTGCCACCTCTTCTTAATATCTTCTGCTTCTGTTAGGTCCATACTGTTTCTGTCCTTTATTGAGCCCATCTTTGCATGAAATGTTCCCTTGTTATCCCTAGTTTCTTGAAGTGATCTCTAGTCTTTCCTGTTATATTGTTTTCCTCTATTTTTTTGCATTGGTCACTTAAGAAGGCTTTCTTATCTCTCCTTGCTATTCTTTGAAACTCTGAATTCAGATGGATATATCTTTCCTTTTCTCCTTTCCCTTCTCCAGAAAAACATCTACTTCTGCTTCATTGACTATGCTGAAATCTTTTACTGGGTGGATCACAACAAACTGTAGAAAATTCTTAAAGAGATTGGAATACCAGATGACTTACCTGCCTTCTGCAAAACCTGTATGCAGGTAAAGAAGCAACAGTTAAAACTAGACATGGGGGTAAGGAGATACCCCTCGTCCAAGGTAAGGAGCAATGGCTGCGCTTTGCTGAAGCAGCCTGAAGAGATACCCCATGCCCAAGGTTTATTCCATGAGGAGCAACTTAGAAGTATTCCACAGAAGCTGAAATGTAAACAAACAAACAAAACACAGAGAACCAGAAAACTGCACAGTTCATAGGATCAAGGAACCTGGACTGAGGATGCAAGGTGAATGACAACACAGACCTTGGTAAGAAGACAAGAGGGGGAGGAGCCAAGATGGCGGAGGAGTAGGATGGGGAGAATATTTTCTCCCCCACAAATTCATCAAAAGAGCATTTAAACGTCGAGTAAATTCCACAAAACAACTTCTGAATGCCGGCAGAGGACATCAGGCACCCAGAAAAGCAACCCAACTCTTCGAAAGGAGAGAGAAGAAATACAGCTCTACCCACCAGAACACCGACACAAGCTTCCCTAACCAGGAAACCTTGACA
>NW_011494961.1:5675139-5676231 GCF_000754665.1 Bison bison bison
AACCTGTGGGACACGGTAAAAGCAGTCCTAAGGGGAAAGTTCATAGCAATACAGGCACACCTCAAGAAACAAGAAAAAAGTCAAATAAATAACCTAACTCTACACCTAAAGCAACTAGAAAAGGAAGAAATGAAGAACCCCAGGGTTAGTAGAAGGAAAGAAATCTTAATAATTAGAGCAGAAATAAATGCAAAAGAAACAAAGGAGACCATAGCAAAAATCAACAAAACCAAAAGCTGGTTCTTTTAAAGGATAAATAAAATTGACAAACCATTAGCCAGACTCATCAACAAACAAAGGGAGAAAAATCAAATCAATAAAATTAGAAATGAAAATGGAGAGATCACAACAGACAACACAGAAATACAAAGGATCATAAGAGACTACTATCAACAATTATATGCCAATACAATGGACAACGTGGAAGAAATGAACAAATTCTTAGAAAAGTACAACTTTCCAAAACTCGACCAGGAAGAAATAGAAAATCTTAACAGACCCATCACAAGCACAGAAATTGAAACTGTACTCAGAAATCTTCCAGCCAACAAAAGCCCCAGTCCAGACGGCTTCACAGCTGAATTCTACCAAAAATTTAGAGAAGAGCTAACACCTGTCTTGCTCAAACTCTTCCAGAAAATTGCAGAGGAAGGTAAACTTCCAAACTCATTCTATGAGGCCACCATCACCCTAATAGCAAAACCTGACAAAGATGCCACAAAAAAAGAAAACTACAGACCAATATCACTGTTGAACATAGATGCAAAAATCCTTAACAAAATTCTAGCAATCAGAATCCAACAACGTATTAAAAAGATCATACACCATGACCAAGTGGGCTTTATCCCAGGGATGCAAGGATTCTTCAATATCCGCAAATCAATCAATGTAATACACCACATTAACAAATTGAAAAATAAAAACCATATGATTATCTCAATAGACGCAGAGAAAGCATTTGACAAAATTCAACATCCATTTATGATAAAAAACTCTCCAGAAAGCAGGAATAGAAGGAACATACCTCAACACAATAAAAGCTATATATGACAAACCCACAGCAAACATTATCCTCAATGGTGAAAAATTGAA
>NW_011494961.1:5676331-5676950 GCF_000754665.1 Bison bison bison
AGGATCAAAGGATCAATCCAAGAAGAAGATATAACAATTGTAAATATATATGCACCCAACACGGGAGCACCACAATATGTAAGACAAATGCTAACAAGTATGAAAGGAGACATTAACAATAACACAATAATAGTGGGAGACTTTAATACCCCACTCACACCTATGGATAGATCAACTAAACAGAAAATTAACAGGGAAACACAAACTTTAAATGATACAATAGACCAGTTAGACCTAATTGATATCTATAGGACATTTCATCCCAAAACAATGATTTTCACCTTTTTGTCAAGCGCACATGGAACCTTCTCCAGGATAGATCACATCCTGGGCCATAAAGTTAGCCTTGGTAAATTCAAAAAAATAGAAATCATTCCAAGCATCTTTTCTGACCACAATGCAGTAAGATTAGATCTCAACTACAGGAGAAAAACTATTAAAAATTCCAACATATGGAGGCTGAACAACACGCTGCTGAATAACCAACAAATCACAGAAGAAATCAAAATTTGCATAGAAATGAGTGAAAATGAAAACACAACAACCTAAAACCTGTGGGACACGGTAAAAGCAGTCCTAAGGGGAAAGTTCATAGCAATACAGGCACACCTCAAGAAAC
>NW_011494961.1:5677050-5677337 GCF_000754665.1 Bison bison bison
CATAGTTTTGGAAGTTTTGGCCACAGCAATCAGAGCAGAAAAAGAAATAAAAGGAATCCAAATTGAAAAAGAAGTAAAACTCTCACTATTTGCAGATGACATGAGCCTCTACATAGAAAACCCTAAAGACTCCACCAGAAAATTACTAGAACTAATCAATGATTATAGTAAAGTTGCAGGATATAACATCAACACAGAAATCTTGCATTCCTATACACTAATAATGAGAAAACAGAAAGAGAAATTAAGGAAACAATTCCATTCACCATTGCAACGGAAAGAATAAA
>NW_011494961.1:5678599-5688723 GCF_000754665.1 Bison bison bison
GAGAGGGTGGGAAGATTTGGGAGAATGGCATTGAAACATGTAAAATATCATGTATGAAATGAGATGCCAGTCCAGGTTCGATGCACGATACTGGATGCTTGGGGCTGGTGCACTGGGACGACCCAGAGGGATGGTGTGGGGAGGGAGGAGGGAGGAGGGTTCAGGATGGGGAACACATGTATACCTGTGGTGGATTCATTTTGATATTTGGCAAAACTAATACAATTATGTAAAGTTAAAAAAAAAAAAAAAACTAGACATGGAACAAGACTGGTTCCAAATTGGGAAAGGAGTATGTCAAGGCTGTATATTGTCATCCTGCTAATTTAACTTATATGCAGAGTGCATCATGTGAAATGTAGGTCTGGATGAAGCACAATCTGGAATCAAGATTGCCGGGAGAAATATCAATAACCTCAGATATGCAGATAACACCATACTTATGGCAGAAAGCAAAGAGGAACTAAAGAGCCTCTGGATGAAGGTGAAAGAGGAGAGTGAAAAAGCTGGCTTACAACTCAACATTCAACAAGCAAAGATTATAACATCTGGTCCCATTATTTCATGCAAATAGTTGGGGAAACAGTGGAAACAGTGAGAGACTGTATTTTCTTGGGTTCCAAAATCACTGCAGATGGTGACTGCAGCCATGAAATTCAAAGAGCCTTGCTCCTTGAAAGGAAAGCTATGACAAACCTAGACAGCATATTGAAAAGCAAAGACATTACTTTGCCAATAAAGGTCCATATAGTCAACCCTATTGTTTTTCCAGTAGTCATCTATAGGTGTGAGAGTTGGACCATAAAGAAAGCTGAGAGCCAAAGAATTGATGCTTTTGAACTACCATGTTGGAGAAGACTCTTGAGAGTCTCTTGGACTGCAAGGAGATCAAAGTAATCAGTCCTAAAGGAAATCAATCCTGAATATTTATTGGAAGGACTGATGCTGAGGCTGAAGCTCCAATACTTTATCCACCTGTTGCAAAGAGCCAACTCATTAGAAAAGATCCTGGTGCTGGAAAAGACTGAAGGCAAGAAGAGAAGGGGATGACGGAGGACAAGATGGTTGGATGGCATGACCCACTTGAGGGACATGAGTTTGAGCAAGCTCCGGGGGATGGTGAAGGACAGGGAAGCCTCGCTTGCTGCAATTCATGGAAATGGCAGAGTCAGACATGACCGAGAGAGTGAACAAGAATAATTCACTCTCAAAATGTTGCTTCTAGTGAAATGTTGGTGTAAAAATTAACTTGGCCATCAGCATTATGTAAAAATAACCTTGTCCTTCCTTGCATTTCTACTAACAGTAGCTATTTTTTTTTTTTAATTTCTCTCAAACTTGTGGGGTAAAGTGTAATTTCATCATTAAATTGTGTTTCCATTCTTAATAGAAATTTAAACTATTTTCAAAATGTTTCTAGCCATTTTCATCTGCCCCATGATGATTTTTAATGTCTCTGTAAGTCATTTTGTTCTGCACTTTTGGGGATGACCTTTGATATCTATGTTTCCATTTATAGGGAACTTCTTAATACAATGTACAAATTGATAAAATGACTAAGTGAATTATAAATGACCCACAAAATGTAACTTTGTTTTGCCACTAACAATATTCTCTGAATATTTTAATGTTATAGGAAATTGATCATAATATTACTTGAAAGAAGTAGAATATAGTTATATTTCATGGCATTATGATTTAAGTTTTATGAAATAAAAGTGTGTATAGTCACACATGGACATTATTTAAAAAAACTATAAAAGCATATTCCTAAATGACCTGTATTTTTATTCATTTTAATGTTTTCTGTACAGCTGTTTTTCAATCATTAAGTTGGGTCCAACTCTTTGTGACCTCATGAACTGTGGCATGCCAGTCGCCTCTGTGCACCTCTATCTCCTGGAGTTTGCTGAAGTTCATGTCTATTGAGTCGGTGATGCTATCTAACCATCACATCCCTGCACCGCCCCACCCCCTTCTCTTATTGCCTTCAATCTTTCCCCAAATCATGGTCTTTTCCAATGAGTTGGTTCTTTGCATCAGATGGTCAAATTATTAAAGCTTCAGCATCAGCCCTTCTAATGAATATTCAGGGTTGATTTCCTTTAAAATCCACTGGTTTGATCTCTGCCATCCAAGGGACTCTCAAGAGTCTTCTCCAACACCTTGGTCAAGAAGCTCCATAGTTTCTCTTCACTTTCTGCCATTAGGGTGGTGTCATCAGTGTATTTGAGTTTGGTGCTATTTCTCCCAGCAATATTGCTTTCAGCTTGTGATCCATCCAGCCTGGAATAGTTCATCTAGTACATTTCACATAATGTACTCTGTATATAAGTTAAATAAGCAGGCTGATAATATACACCATTGACATACTCCTTTCCCAATTTCAAAGCAGTCCATTGTTCCATGTCTGGTTCTAACCATTGCTTCTGGATTTTTGTTGTTGTTGTTTGTTTATTTGTTTTTTAACACCAAGAACATTTCCTATTGAGGCGTAGCCAATTAATGAAGATGTGACCGTTTCAGGTGAACAGTGGAGGGACCCAGCCATTCATACCACCCTGAACACTCCCAGTCTTGTCTAAGTGTTGTCTCTTGACCTGCATACACATTTCTCTGGACACAGGTAAGATAGTCTGGTATTCTCATTTCTTGAAGAATTTTCCACAGTTTGCTGTGATTCACACAGTCAAGACTTTAGCTTAGTCAATGAAGCAGAAGTAGATTTTTTTTTCTGGAATTCTCTTGCTTTCTTTATGATGCAACGGATGTTGGCAATTTGATCTCTGGTTCCTCTGCCTTTTCTAAAGTCTGATTGTGCATCTGGAAGTTTTCAGTTCACATAGTGCTGAATCCTAGCTTGAAGGATTTTGATCATAATCTTGCTAGCATATGAGATGAGTGCAAATGAACATTCTTTGGCATTGCCCTTCTTTGGGATTGAAATGAAAACTGACATTTTCCCGTCCTGTGGCCACTGCTGAGTTTTCTAAATTTGCTAACATATTGATCAGAAATGAGGAAAATCTTATGAACTTTAAAAAAATCTCTTAACTGACTCTTTCTATTCAGAAATATGATAAATCTTTATATCAAATTAACTCATTTTATATCTTTCAAAAAGAAATTATAGTGTTCTCATAATCTTATTATTCCTTGTTTAGATTATTCTAATATTTTTTATTTTATTCAAATTAGTCTTATGTTTTCCCATTTTATGTTTTAACTAACAAATAAGAAAATATTTTAAAGCACTTATATACAGTTACTTTTTATAAGAAATATATAATTTCTTACAGTTCATTACCTTACCAAATTCTTCTTAGGACTTTTAAACGGATTAAATTATATTCTGTAAATGTACTCTATTAACTTATAATTGTGAAAATCATATTTCTGCCTTTTTCTGGTTCTGGCATTAATGCAGTGATTAGAGTTTGACATTATCTTGTATATATTTAATTGCTGTATAGGGGAATGTTAAGTTCTGCAGTATAAATGTGAGTTTCTACCAACTTATTGTGGCATTTCTAAATATTTGTCATATATAATTCGGTGCTGTTCTTGGTGAATCATTCAGTGTATATGTGTGTATATGTATATATCATTGTTATATTTATTGTAGGTTATACTTTTAAATATATATTTCAGTGTATCATATATACAGTAAGTTGCATAAATTGTGTCTGCATAGGTAAATAAATTTTTGCACATACTATATCAACTTCCACATCAAGATGTAGAAAAGTTCTGACACAGAAGTCTCCATGTGCTCCTTCCAGGTCAATAGCTTGTGCTCTCCCAGAGGTAATCACTGTTCCAAGAGTTAGCTTTGCCAGTTCCTGACCTTCAAGTGAGTGAAAAAGAGTACATACTAATGATCACTCCTCAGTTTGACAAAGGGACCAAGTGAAGGGGGTCATTAATCTAGATTTTTGCCAGGAAAACCATTGGGTTTCGTAATATTATTTTATAGATTAAAAAAATCTAAGAAGTATACTGAGGGTCAAGAGTGGAGATGGTATTCCTAGTCAGTTCTGAAAATACAATTTAGTGAATTCAATCTACCATGCTTTATGTGGCCTACAGTAGCCTGGAAAACCTGATATATCACCCAGCACTTAATTATTATAAACAGTGCTCGAACAGAAGAAAATGCCAGCAGAAAAGACATACAGATTTGATTATTGTTGGAGTTTAATACATACATTCACCCCTCAGTAAATGAAATAAAAATCAACAAGGAAGACCTAAATCTCAAAGACCTACAATGCAATGCAAACTTAAAGTTTGCACATTCCATCATTAGGGTAGAGTATCCCATTTTGTAGAGAGCACTAGAGTAAAATTGTTTAACTGATACAGGCTCTAGATGATCACTCAACTGGATCAAAAGAAATTATAACTTTATTCCACCATTAAAGCTTCTAACTTGCTTAGGACTTAACCCTTTCTATCATCTATCATTATGAAATCATTATTCTCTATTACCTTGCACAAATCATTTGTCTTTCTACTACTGATAATTACTCAAAGGTGCCCTTTTTTCTGCCCTTTAAATTCCAGTAAGTCAGCTATAATTATCAAACAGTTTCCTATGTGTGACATCACTGCAATAGACCTTTATAGGCTATATAGTTAATCTTAGCCATAATGACACAGCTTGTAATATTCTAAAATCAAATCCATTTTACAGCTCATTTTACAACTCCATGGTTAGTTAGTTGTACAGCTCCCATGTGATGAGATTAATATATCTTTTACTAAACATGTAAAACATTTACTCAGCTAAGTTTTGCTAGTGATTTTAGTATTCTTCACCACTTCAATCAATCAATGACTAAAACATAAATAATGAGATATGCTATTCATATTTAAACTATGGCTCTGAAATACGTAGGATACACACGAACATTCACATGACACTTACCAACTAAGAGACTCCATTTCTTTTTTCCTTCTTTTATTGACCATTCTGTAAAAAATTTAAAAAATCAACGGAAACACTCTCCCAAAAGAAAAATAATAATTGAAGACAGCTGAAAAGCAGGAGCAAGCTATACTTCCCTGGTAGTTCAGTGGTAAAGAACTGCCTGCCAATGCAGAAGATACAAGGTATGCAGATACGATCCCTGGGTCGGGAAGATCCCCTGGAGAAGGAAATGGCAACCTCTCCAGTGTTCTCACCTGGGAAATCCCATGGAGAGGGGAGCCTGGCAGGCTACGGTGCATGGGATCGCAGAAAGCTGGACATGCATAACCAACAAAACAAAATTTCTTGGATACTACACTAAAAGCATGAAGGGAATGAACTGACAACATTGACGCTACCAAATTTAAAATGTCTGCTCTTTGAAAGACACCGTTACAGAAATAAAAAGACAACCCACAGTCTGGTAAAAAATACTTGTAAAATCTAATCAGGACTTGTCTCCAGAATTTTTAAAGAATTTCAAAGCTCAGTATTAAGGAAACATACAACCCAATTTAAAAAATAGGCAAAAGATTTAAATAGACACTTCACTAATGATAGTATGTGAATGACAAACTACATGATAAGATATTCCACCTCATCATTATTAGAGAAGTATAAATTAAAACCAGAAGTGTCTAGCCCAATGCTGAGCTTGAAATATGAATATATATTTTCGGTAAATCACTTAAAAGTAAAATAAATATATTGAAAGTTAGAACCAAATGTTCTCCAACCCTCATATTGAACAATCCCAATGTATCTCCTATTATTCAAAGAGAGGCAGAAATCTCAACTTGAGAAATTAAAATATTTTTGTTTAGCTTAATTTAATAAATAAATACAAAAGGGCATTCTTAGAATTGGACATGGGAATGTCAAAAATTTTATAATAGAGAGGTAATGAATAATCTTGATAAGCAACAATACAAATGCTTTTTTCTGAAAACTTATTTTCTCGCACGGTCTGATGTGGAATATCATAGGATACCAAATGTCACCTACCCAAGGGTATCACATCATATAGGTATAACAGCTTTCCTCATCCAGTGAGTCTAGGCCACTTCCTCTCATCCCTCACAGATACTGCTAATCCTTTTCCCAGTTAAAGAATGTGGAAGAGAAGCAATACCTCCAATAACTTTGATATTAATATTACGAGAAACTTTGTATTGCACTGTTGATTTTCTGAGTTGGTCTTAAAAAGTATCTTTGCTTCACTTAGTTTAATCAGACTGGCATGATTCTGTAAGAGTGGAAACAGAGGAAAGGTCAGCTCTGAAACTGGGTCTTTAAGCTACCAAGTACCCATTTAAATCTCTGTTTTTTCTCCTCTCTGGCTGACTGAAGATGCCTTTCAGTGAGGTAGACATTGGAAGGAGAGAAGAAAGCAGACAGAAAAGAGAACACATAAAATGAAGAGATGTAAGAACAAGGAAAATTTGAATTAAATATTATGCTAGATTCACTTTTAACAATATTATCACCATGTTTTATATCAAAGATATACTTTATAAAAGAATGAAAGTGTTTAACAGAGATCTGATTCCATTTAAATTCAAGAGGGGTGAAGAAAAATCAAAAAGACATAGGGATATAATACTGAGGAGAGAAGTTCTAAAACAAGATATTATTTTTCACTGTCAGCAGCAACCATGAAAAGGCAGCACCCAGCTGGGGGAAATTCCTCCTCTCTTGGCAAGCTGGAGAAGCTACCTGAAGTGTGAAGACTTTGGCTAAAACCCTGGAGAGGGCATTCTGCAATAAACAACTTGATACCACTTTATCTTGTCATACAACCCTGAAACTCTTCACAATAATTTGAAAATATGCTCCTCTGCTTGGTACACAGGCAAAGCTCCCACTAGTGTCTGCATAAGAACAGGATCAAGCATGCTGTGTCTAAGTGGAAGAGGCCTGGTCACCCAGGCAGCTCTCTTGCTTCAATTGTTGTATTAGCTCTAATTCTTCAAGGAAATCTTTAAAAAAGAAAATGCAAACACCGCAACAGCTGGAGGAAACAGTTGAGTCCTTGGATTATATCTAAGCAGTGTTTCACCTTAATGTTTTTGGAAGTTAACTAGAAACAATCAAAACGGTCCATGCATATTTATGTGTGTGTGTGTATACATATATATATACACACACATATACACAACACACATGCACATATGTGCATAGGTGTATATATGCATTCATTGATTAAAATGATCATTTTGGCATTCATATCTAAAAGTACTATAGAACACATTTAACTATGCTGAAAGTGAAAAGTGAAAGTGTTAGTCACTCAGTTGTGTTCGACTCTTTGCAACCCTATGGACTGTAGGCCGCCAGGCTCCTCTGTCCATGGGATTCTCCAGGCAAGAATACTGGAGTTGGTAGTCATTCCCTTCTCCAGGGGATCTTCCCAACCCAGGAATCAAACCCAGGTCTTCTGAATTGCATAAAGATTCTTTACCATCTGAGCTATTAGGAAAGCCCTAATTATGCTGATGCAGACATTATTCTCTACTGAGAATAATGATATCTATTGCTTCAAAGATATCTATTGCTGATTAAAGAACATCTCACATAGATAGGTAAATACAAATATTATACCATAGTAATTATTCTTTGGCTCTGTCACAGGACATTTGAATAGAAAATATTCTAGTGATTAAGCTTTTTTGTTCTGAAATATTCTTCACCAAACTGAACATGATGGTTATCTCTAATTGTGAGAATATGAGTTTGTTTTGTTTTAGTTGTTGTTGTTGAATTTTGATTGGCTTCTCTATTTTTCTACAATCGTCATGATTTGGCTGTCGCACTTCATTTTTTAGTTATTGTATTTTTTAAAGTCTCTCTTTTGAAAGGTTTATCTATTTTTACTTCTTTGCTTTTGACTGTGCTGCATCTTCATTGCTGCGGGCTTTCTCTAGCTGTGGTGAGCAGGGGCTACTCTTTGTTGCAGTTCTCGGGCTTCTCGTTGAGACAGACTCTCTAGTGACAGAGTGCAGGCTCTAGGGCAGGTGGGCTCATAGCTGCAGCTCACAGGCTCGAGCACTGGTCAGAGGCTGTGGCACATGGGCTTCACTGCCCCACAGCATGTGGGATCTTCCCAGACTAGGAATTGAACTCATGTCCCCTGCATTGACGGGCAGATTCTTAACCACTGGACCACTAGGGAAGCCCTACCTTTTTTATTTAATTTTAAACTGTAAAAATGTGCCCCTCCAGACCCAGTCTCCAATTTTCCTTTCCCCCCTTTCTCTGTGTCCAAGAGTCTGGTACATATAGAGCATACGCAGGCTTTATTGTCATTCAGCTACCATTTAAAGTTTGGTCTATAAGTGGCAGACAATCACTGCATTAATGAAATTCATTATTTTTTTAATTTTATTTTATTTTTAAACTTTACAATATTGTATTGGTTTTGCCAAATATCGAAATGAATCCACCACAGGTATACGTGTTCCCCATCCTGAACCCTCCTCCCACCTCTCTCCCCATACCATCCCTCTGGGTCATCCTAGTGCACCAGCCCCAAGCATCCAGTATCGTGCATCAAACTTGGACTGCCGACTCGTTTCATATATGATATTATACGTATTTCAATGCCATTCTCCCAAATCATCCCACCCTCTCCCTCTCCCACAGAATCCAAAAGACTGTTCTATACATCAGTGTCTCTTTTGCTGTCTCGTACACAGGGTTATTGTTACCATCTTTCTAAATTCCATATATATGTGTTAGTATGCTGTATTGATGTTTTTCTTTCTGGCTTACTTCACTCTGTATAATAGGTTCCAGTTTCATCCACCTCATTAGAATTGATTCAAATGTATTCTTTTTAATGGCTGAGTAATACTCCATTGTGTATATGTACCACTGCTTTCTTATCCATTCATCTGTTGATGGACATCTAGGTTGCTTCCATGTCCTGGCTATTATAAACAGTGCTGCAATGAACATTGGAGTACACGTGTCTCTTTCCCTTCTGGTTTCCTCAGTGTGTATGCCCAGCAGTGGGATTGCTGGATCATAAGGCAGTTCTATTTCTAGTTTTTTAAGGAATCTCCACACTGTTCTCCATAGTGGCTGTGCTAGTTTGCATTCCCACCAACAGTGTAAGAGGGTTCCCTTTTCTCCACACCCTCTCCAGCATTTATTGCTTGTAGGCTTTTGGATCGCAGCCATTCTGACTGGTGTGAAATGGTACCTCATAGTGGTTTTGATTTGCATTTCTCTGATAATGAGTGATGTTGAGCATCTTTTCATGTGTTTGTTAGCTATCTGTATGTCTTCTTTGGAGACATGTCTATTTAGTTCTTTGGCCCATTTTTTGATTGGGTCATTTATTTTTCTGGAATTGAACTGTAGAAGTTGCTTGTATATTTTTGAGATTAGTTGTTTGTCCATTGCTTCATTTGCTATTATTTTCTCCCATTCTGAAGGCTGTCTTTTCACCTTGCTTATAGTTTCCTTTGTTGTGAAAGCTTTTAAGTTTAATTAGGTCCCATTTGTTTATTTTTGCTTTTATTTCCAATATTCTGGGAGGTGGGTCATAGAGGATCCTGCTGTGATGGGCCACATCACTGATGAACATAGATGCAAAAATCCTTAACAAAATTCTAGCAATCAGAATCCAACAACACTTTAAAAAGATCATACACCATGACCAAGTGGGCTTTATCCCAGGGATGCAAGGATTCTTCAATATTTGCAAATCAAATCAATGTAATACACCACATTAACAAATTGAAAAATAAAAGCCATATGATTATCTCAATAGATGCAGAGAAAGCCTTTGACAAAATTCAACATCCATTTATAATAAAAACTCTCCAGAAAGCAGGAATAGAAGGAACATACCTCAACACAATAAAAGCTATATATGACAAACCCACAGCAAACATTATCTTCAATGGTGAAAAATTGAAAGCATTTCCTCTAAAGTCAGGAACAAGACAAGGGTGCCCACTTTCACCATTACTATTCAACATAGTTTTGGAAGTTTTGGCCACAGCAATCAGAGCAGAAAAAGAAATAAAAGGAATCCAAATTGGAAAAGAAGAAGTAAAACTCTGTTTGCAGATGACATGATCCTCTACATAGAAAACCCTAAAGACTCCACCAGAAAATTACTAGAACTAATCAATGATTATAG
>NW_011494961.1:5689216-5692352 GCF_000754665.1 Bison bison bison
TCAACCTACCTGACTTCAGGCTTTACTACAAAGCCACAGTTATCAAGACAGTATGGTACTGGCACAAAGACAGAAATATAGATCAATGGAACAAAATAGAAAGCCCAGAGATAAATCCACACACATATGGACACCTTATCTTTGACAAAGGAGGCAAGAATATAGAATGGATTAAAGACAATCTCTTTAACAAGTGGTGCTGGGAAAACTGGTCAACCACTTGTAAAAGAATGAAACTAGAGCACTTTCTAACACCATACACAAAAATAAACTCAAAATGGATTAAAGGAAAAACACCAATACAGTATACTAACGCATATATATGGAATTTAGAAAGATGGTAACAATAACCCTGTGTACGAGACAGCAAAAGAGACATGATGTATAGAACAGTCTTATGGACTCTGTGGGAGAGGGAGAGGGTGGGAAGATTTGGGAGAATGGCATTGAAACATGTAAAATATCATGTATGAAATGAGATGCCAGTCCAGGTTCGATGCAAGATACTGGATGCTTGGGGCTAGTGCACTGGGACGACCCAGAGGGATGGTATGGGGAGGGAGGAGGGTTCAGGATGGGGAACACATGTATACCTGTGGTGGATTCAGTTTGGTATTTGGCAAAACTAATACAATTATGTAAAGTTAAAAAAAAAAAATGATCTAAACGTAAGACCAGAAACTATAAAACTCCTAGAGGAGAACATAGGCAAAACACTCTCTGAAATTCATCATTAATTCATGATTTTAAAATTCTTAGTAAACTAGGGAAGAATTTCTAGATAGATTATTTTTCCAAAGAAGACATACAGATTTCCAACCAGCACATACAAAGATGTACAGCATCACCAATAAGGAAAATACAAATCAATCCATCAATGAAATATCACCTCATACCTGTTAGAATAGCTTTTACTAAAAAGACAAAAATGACAAATGATGGAGAGGATGTGGAGAAAATGGAATTCTTTTGTACATTGTTGGTAGAACTGTAAATTGATGAAGCCACTGTGGAAAACAGTATGGAGATTTCTCAAAAAAAAATTAAGAATAAACCTACTGTATGACCCAGCTATTCCACTTCTGGATATGTATCCATGGAACATGTAAACACTAATGCAAATACATGCACCCTTATGTTCATTGCAGCATAATTTCCATAGTGTGTGTATATACATATAATGGGATACTATTTAACCATAAAAAATGAAATTCTTGCATTTGTAACAACATGAATGGACCTTGAAATTATTATGCTAAGTGAAGTGAGTCAGATGGAGGAAGACAAATACCATATTTCTCTCATATGTGGATTCTAAAAAAGAAAAGAAAAACAAAACAAATACAAACTATAGATATACAGAGAACAGATAGTGGCTACCAGAGCAGAAGGGGGTTGGGGTGTGGAGGAAATGGGTAAAGGGAGTCAACTTTATGGTACTGGATGGCAACTAGACTTGTGATTGTGATCACTTTGTAGTGTATAGAGAAGCTCAACAATAATGCTGCATTTCTGAAATTTATATAATAAAAATTCTAATTAAAAAATAAAATTTAGATGTAATTTTGAAAGGTATAAGCAGATAGACTGGACAAGTCTTACTGAAGCTTTCCCATTTGCCCTCAGGGTATTCTCCTAGAAACTCTGCATTCTTTTACCATGTTGGGGGATGGAGATTGTCATCACTGCTGTAAATATAAAATACATCTAGTTTAGCACTCCCAACTGTGAACCCAGACACTCTGTGTCTAATGCCACAATTTAGCTTTAACTGACATGGGTATAAATACAGAAAGGTATGAAGTCATACTGTGTTTTGTCCATGTCTTGAATAAAGAGGGCTCCACCAGGTACCTACATATTTATTTGTGTCTCATATATATCTTGCCAAGATATATTATTGAAATTCAGGGTGGCCAAAAGGGATAACTGAAAAAAATTTACGTAAGAGAACCTGTAAGATACTTCAGTTCCAGGCTTGCTCTACAACAGATCAGCTTTAGAAAAGAGAAAATATGGTAGGGAAGGATTTAAAAAGTTGACTCCTTCAATATTATTCATGCCCTCATAGCACATAAAAGTCTTTCTGAATCTCCAAAAATATGAGTAATCCAGTTTAAATACTGCAGAGTACCTGCATCCTGGCAGACCCTCAAATACAGTTTGCAATGAAGTCTCTGCTGCTTTAACCTGACCCAGAATTGGAGTAGGTATTTTAAATTCTACTTAGAGAAATTTTAAAATTCATCTAGACTCTAAATACTAAATATAACAGTATTTTTGACATTGTTGGCTCAATGTTATATTGCATTTCACTAAAACTCCAGTCATCTTTAAAATTAGAACCTCTCTAGTATGGAAGAGAAATAAATGAAAGAAACAGAACAGTTTCTCTAATTAATCGATATAAGTGCAGTTTATGTTCTTTTTTATTCTTTCAAATAATTGAAAGAAACAAAGAAGTACCATTTCACACCAGTCAGAATGGCTGCAATCCAAAAGTCTACAAATAATAAATGCTGGAGAGGGTATGGAGAAAAGGAAACCCTCTTACACTGTTGGTGGGAATGCAAACTAGCACAGCCACTATGGAGAACAGTGTGGAGATTCCTTAAGAAACTGGAAATAGAACTGCCTTATGATCCAGCAATCCCACTGCTGGGCATACACACTGAGGAAACCAGAAGGGAAAGAGACACGTGTACCCCAATGTTCATTGCAGCACTGTTTATAATAGCCAGGACATGGAAGCAACCTAGATGTCCATCAGATGAATGGATAAGAAAGCAGTGGTACATATACACAATGGAGTATTACTCAGCCATTAAAAAGAATACATTTGAATCAATTCTAATGAGGTGGATGAAACTGGAGCCTATTATACAGAGTGAAGTAAGCCAGAAGGAAAAACACCAATACAGTATACTAATGCATATATATGGAATTTAGAAAGATGGTAACAATAACCCTGTGTATGAGACAGCAAAAGAGACACTGATGTATAGAACAGTCTTATGGACTCTATGGGAGAGGGAGAGGGTGGGAAGATTTGGGAGAATGGCATTGAAACATGTAAAATATCATGTATGAAATGAGATGCCAGTCCAGGTTCGATGCACGATACTGGATGCTTGGG
>NW_011494961.1:5692452-5724431 GCF_000754665.1 Bison bison bison
GCTTGGGGCTAGTGCACTGGGACGACCCAGAGGGATGGTATGGGGAGGGAGGAGGGAGGAGGGTTCAGGATGGGGAACACATGTATACCTGTGGCGGATTCAGTTTGGTATTTGGCAAAACTAATACAATTATGTAAAGTTTAAAAATAAAATAAAATTAATTAAAAAAAAAAAGAAACAAAGTTTAGGAACTGTCTATAATGTTTCTTCATCTTGGAATCCAAATGACAGAAGTCAAGGTTGGCATTTGAAAAGAGAAAGGAAATGTACTCCTCTTCCAGATGAGATAATGAAAGATCCAGTATATAGAGAGAAGCATACTCCAGTGGGAAGGCAAATGTGAGTGGATTATTTGGGATGGTATTGAATACAAAACTCTGCAGTCTTTATTTACATGGATGTTTCGAAAACAATGTCCATTGATGTATTTGTTAAACTACACGATTCTTGGGTTTGAGATAACGCATATAGTCAGGGGAATTTACTAAGGTTTGTCATTAGGATTGCTTTAATTTTGCAGTATAGGTACACTCAGTTCTAAAATGAGAACCCCAGTTATGCAATTACTTCTTTCCAGCAATTATGGTTATTACCAAAAAGCATTTTAAAGGGACATGCCTACCTTAAAAAATAGTCAAGGAGTGGCAGCTCCTTACCAACCGTCCAGTTTAGTTTTTATGCATTAGTCAAAGTATCACAAAAAATATACCTGAAAATAGTTTTCTGCACACACACACACACAGACACACGAGTACAGGCAGACCCTTGACAGTAAAGTACTGCCTAATTGCTCTCTAAAGGCACTATGGTAATTTAAGATTTATGGCTCCCTGTTCGCTGCCTTGCCAAACTTGTTGTTTGCAGTCTTAGTGGTATTGATCTGGGAGGTATGAAATTTCATATTAATTAATTTGATTGCTATTAAGGTTGCATGCATTTTTTAAAATCTATTGTCCACCTGGTTTTCCCCTCTGAATTTCCCATTCATATTCTCCTCCTATTTTCATTGAGTTGTTCAACTCTTCCTTAATGATTTGTAGAAGTTCTATGATTATTCTCCCTGGAGAAGGGCATGGCTACCCTCTCCAGCATTCTTGCCTGGAGAATCTTATGGACAGAGTAGCCTGGGGAGCTACAGTCCATGGGGTTGCAAAAGTCAGACAGGACTGAGTGACTAACACTCACTTTTTATGACTATTCTGCCTGCCAACTCCTCGTAATTTTTATAGGAAGCAATATCACTTTCCAGTCTACAGATTGTGAATTTATTTCTATTTATATATTTACTTACATTTATGCTGCAACATCAGTCATTTCCTCATATCATTCATTCACTTTTATAATTGCTTCTTCATATGATTCTGATCTCTTTTTAAACACTTCCATTTGCATTCCTATCAAACATTTTCACTTCCAAAATTTCTATTTCCTTTCCTTCTGCAACCAAATCTTTTTTTCCATAGGTCTCCATTTCCTTGAGATAATTCCTTGCATCCTAAACTGTGCAAGTCATCTCCAAGATAATTTCACATTTATTCTGCCAGTCGATCACTACCCAGAGGCCACTTTTGTTTTGTTACTCTTGTCTCTTTCTTCATTGGAATATGTGTGTGCATACAGTGGTTTATTATGGCCACCAGTGTTTTCACAGCTACTTGATGCTCCAAATTTTATACAGGGTTTCAGTTACACTTAGTCATGCTATGACAACTCCATATACCCTGCCTTTTTCATTGCCTGAGAATAAAAACTCAAGCCTTTGTTTATCTCTTTGCTATTAAAGAGATGGGAATACCAGACCACCTGACCTGCCTCCTGAGAAGTCTATATGCAGGTCAAGAAGCAACAGTTAAAACTGGACATAGAACAACAGACTGGTTCCAAATTGGGAAAGGAGTACGTCAAGGCTGTATATTGTCACCTTGCTTATTTAACTTATATGCAGAGTACATTATGTGAAATGCTGGACTGGATGAAGCACAAGCTGGAATCAAGATTGCCAGGAGAAATATCAATAACCTCAGATATGCAGATGACACCACCCTTATGACAGAAAGTGAAGAAGAACTAAAGAGCCTCTTGATGAAAGTGAAAGAGGAGAGTGAAAAAGTTGGCTTAAAACTCAACATTCAGAAAACGAAGATTATGGTATCTGGTTTCATCACTCCATGGCAAATAGATGGGGAAATAGTGGGAACAGTGACAAACTATTTTTGGGGGCTCCAAAATCATGGCAAGTGGTGATTAAAGCCATGAAATTCAAAGATGCTTGTTCCTTGGAAGAAAAGCTATGACCAACCTAAATAGTGGGAGATGGAGACGGTGGGATGATTTGGGAGAATGGCATTGAAACATGTATAATATATATGAAATGAGTCGCCAGTCCAGGTTTGATGCACGATACTGGATGCTTGGGGCTGGTGCACTGGGATGACCCAGAGGAATGGTACAGGGAAGGAGGAGGGAGGAGGGTTCAGGATGGGGAACACATGTATACCTGTGGCGGATTCATGTTGATATATGGCAAAACCAATACAATATTGTAAAGTTAAAAAATTAAAAAAAAAATTTTTAATTTAAAAATAAATAAATAAGTAAAAAGCAGAAACATTACTTTACCAACAAAGGTCCATCTAGTCAAAGCTATGGATTTTCTAGTAGTTATGTATGGATGTGAGATTGGACTATAAACAAAGCTGGATGCTGAAAAATTGATGCTTTTAAACTGTGGTGTTGGACTCCTGAGAGTCCCTTGGACTGCAAGGAGATCCAACCAGTCAATCCTAAGGGAAATCAGACCTGAATATTCATTGGAAGAACTGATGCTGAAGCTGAAACCCCACATACTTTGGCCACCTGATGCAAAGAACTGACTCATTGGAAAAGACCCTGATGCTGGGAAAGATTGAAGTGGGAGGAGAAGGGGACAACAGAGGATGAGATGCTTGGATGGCATAACCGACTCGATGGACATGAGTTTTAGTAGGTTCTGAGAGTTGGTGATGGACAGGGAAGCCTGGTGTGCTACGGTCCATGGGGTCGCAAAGAGTCAGACACAACTGAGCCTGAACGACTAAGCCTGAGCAACTGAACTGAACTTTATCTAAGCTTGATAACTCTACCTCTCCCTACCCCAGAAGCATAGAGCAGCATTAACATCAACTCAAGTGCTTATATACTGATACTTTGAATTTTGTGTTCTTTATTTTGGGCAGTACTCTCTCTCTCTCTCTCTGTCTCTCTGTCTCTCTCTCTCTATATATATATATACATATATATATATATACTGCTGCTGCTAAGTCACTTCAGTCGTGTCCGACTCTGTGCAACCTCATAGATGGCAGCCCACCAGACTCCCCCGTCCCTGGGATTCTCCAGGCAAGAACACTGGAGTGGGTTGCCATTTCCTTCTCCAATGCATGAAAGTGAAAAGTGAAAGTGAAGTCGCTCAGTTGTGTCCGACTCCTAGAGACCCCATGGACTGCAGCCCACAAGGCCCCTCCATCCATGGGATTTTCCAGGCAAGAGTACTGGAGTGGGGTGCCATTGCCTTCTCCGATATATATATATACATTTGTGTATATATATATATATATATATATACATTTGTATATACATGTATATATATCTATGTATATTTGATTTGACTTGGGGAAAATATGTTACATTAGCCTGCTATTTTTTGTGTGTGTGTTTTACTAGCTTTTGCCAGAACTATTATTTTCCCTGTTTAGATATTGTGCTTATGGTGGGGACAGACACAGACATATGCACACTCAGCTTACCAAGAAGTCATATCAGATGAATACACTTGTTAGAAACTGACTTCAGAAAATGGAAGCATATTTCCTCTTTCAGAGAGGCAGAAAGAGGCCTTTTGTCCTTCAAAAATTAATATGAATGAGAAAAGTTCATTATGGTCACCTTCAAAACAGAAAATCAATCAATCTACTCACACACTTATTGAGTGTTCGACTTCAAATAAATCCCAACTTTAGGAAGAGTGTTAATGAATTCCTAATACATCACCCTTCTTACTATTTATATGTGTTTCATTGGCCAAAGATATTTAACAAATTCTTTCTCATGAATACACTTTTTTATTTGAATTTATCAAAGATATCAAACTCACAATAATATATTTGTGATTTTGAAATGATTCTTCACAAACTACAAGTCAGAAAGAATTTACCATAAAGTAGTCTTTTAGTGGCTAAGTTGTACTATTTTGCTTTAATTCAGCAAAAAATAAAATAAAATTCAGTACATAGAATAGAGTAGGCTAAAAATATAAATAGCTTTAAAAATAACTGCTAACAAGCAAATTAGCTGCTGAACAGATTGGCAGCAGATCAATAATGACAGTAAAACTACAGAGTTCTTGCTGATCTCATATTGTTTGTGAATGCAAACTGTAAAAGAGGTCCCCACAGGCCTCCAACAATAACCTACAAAGAATGAGACACAAAGGGTATTGAGCATAAAGATAGTTCAATTTCCCAAGACAGCCAGCTCTTGTCACATCAAACTACCTATTAGTCACAAACTCATACAACTAAGAATTCTCTGGCCTCCCGAGATCACCTGTCATCTTGAAAGAGATAATACCAATGAAAGGCACCAGTTTCTTCTGTAACACATTTAGTTTATTGTTTTCAATAGCTCACACAATTTATGATGTCGCTATTACATATAAATAAGATGCTATACGCTTAGATTGGAAAATGGCATTAATGTGTCTGCAAATGGAAAAGGAAAGGTAAACAAAATAAATGTGGAAATATAGATATATACCCCAAAGAACACGCAGCCTCCTATTATTTCATATGATTTAGAATTACTCAAAAATGTAATAATCAAAACAATAAAATAAAACTAAGAAATTTAAGTTTTCATAGTGTAGTTAAAAGAAATTAATTGGATTGGATGGCATCACCAACCCAATGGACATGAGTTCAAGTAAACTCTGGGAGTTTGTGATGGACAGGGAAGCCTGGCATGCTGCAATTCATGGGGTCGCAAAGAGTCGGACACGACTGATTGACTGAACTGAACTGAACTGAACTGAGTGTAATTAAAAAGTAGCCGTCTAATCTCCTTATTCAATAGATATAAAAAGGGAGGTTCGATGAATTTAAGTAGATGAGGTAACGTAGTAGCTTAATACCAGTATACGGACAGGACTCTCAAGTCAATGATATGAAATGACTCTCTATGATATGAAAACCTTTTAGAATTATTTAGTATGAACATAATTCAAAACATTTCCTCCAAAGATATAGCTATTTATAGGTCATATGATGCAACGGGAAAAGCAACAAATTTGTGACTTGTCATCTTTATAAATGAATATTGAGTGGCTGGGAGCTTCCCTGGTAGTTCAGCAGTAAAGAATCCATCTGCAATGCAGGAAATACAAGAGACCCAGGTTCAATCCCTGGGTTGGGAAGATTCCCCTGGATGATGACATGGCAACCCACTCCAGTATTCTTGCCTGGAGAATCCCATGGACAGAGGAGCCTGGCGAGCCACAGTCTACAGGGTTGCAAAGCGTCAGACACGACTGAAGTAACTAAGCACACACACATTGAGTGGCTATGGTCCGTCAGGTTGTGAGAGAATTGCTAGGGTTCTAAAGGTGATATCCATCCTCAAGAATTATATAGCCTAATAGGAGAATGCAAATGGGTGTTTCAACTGGAAATAATTGGGTTTTGTGATGCTATTTGAATACAGAGGAGAGACATCTAAATTGTACTGCAAAATTCTAAAGGCTTTCTAGAGAGTGAAATTATTGAATTAAGTTTGAAATACAGTGGAAGAGAGCTAGAGAGAAAGTAAAGGGTCTAAGAGTCCTTCAACAAAAGACCACAGCAGAAATGAAAGGTAAGAGCGCTTGGAGAAGGAAGTCAGAGCAGGGAGGAAGGCGGTGACAGAGAGAGTTAAAGACTTTGTGAATCTGGAAAAATATTTTCAGGAGTTTTTTTTTCCCTATGATATGAAAAGAATTTAAGATTTTGGTTAAAAGATCACTCTACAAGCATTGTGGAGTGTAAACTGACTAGAAGCAGAAAGAAACTCTAAAAGGTGAGTGGAAGAGGCCAGAGATTTTTGTCAATGGGTAGAATGGGAAAGAAAGACTGGATTAAAAAGGGAATTTGTGGAAGGTGATGTCTACAGAACTTGGTTGCTACGTGGTTTGAGAGAGATGACTGCAGCTGTAGCCAGGCTGTTGTGTTGGTTTCTCAAAAACTAAGGAAGTACAATGGAAAGAGAATATTTCAGGGTGAGAAAAAAGGAATATTTCTATTAGTTTTGGGCGTGTTGCATTTCAGACAGTGATAGGACATCCATATGGATGTGTTGTGTAGTTAATGAGGTGTAATGGAATTTAGGTAGCAAAGATTTGGAAGTCATCAGTGCCTAGGAAGATCTGAAGTCATATGTTTAGATAAAGAGAACATACAAGGATAAGAAAGCAAAGGTTTGAGGAAAAACTTCTAGGGCATCCAAATTTTTAAAAAGTAAACAAGAAAAGAGGACCCAAGAAAGGGACTATGGAGTTAAGAGAGAAATAGGAAGATTAAAAAACAAACAAAAAACTAAAGATTAGCATCATAGGAGCCAAAGTAGAAGAGTTTTTGAAAGAAGCACTCATTAGTCTCATTGCTGTAGAAAGGTCAAGTTGGAGAATATTTAAGTGTCCAATAAATCATTTTAATTTGAAGGCCATTGGTAACATTAGTGAGAAGAAATTTAATGTACCCTCTAGGTGGAGCTGATCAAATTAAAGTGTAATTAGGAGATATGAAATTGGAGAGTATATATACAGATAGCATTTCTAAGAAACTTCTCTGTGAATAACAATTATTACTATATGGTTAAGCCTTTTGAGTGGTTACCATGTGCCAGGCTCTGTGCCAAGAATTCTGTAGTAACTAAGGCATTGAATCATTAAAATCTATAAAATAGGATTTTGTATTTTATATCTATCCTTACTTTACACTGATAAAAATCTAAGACTTTCAAAATTTATGTGATATATCTTAACTCCCAGAATTACTAATATTCATAACCACTACACTGATGCCCACTAACATAGGGAGATATTTACATCTGGCAATAGAAACCATAGATTGAGGAAGGGCATTTTTCTTTAATATATATATGAGATGAGATTGATCCAGTTTCTATTCTGGTGGAAAGGACCAAGATCAAGGGAAAAGCTAACAATAAAAATTGAAGGAAATAAATCCTAGGGAAAACCAGAGCTCATAGGGTTATTACACAGTTGAAGAGACTATCTTTGTGGAAGAGATAAAAAACATACACCTTCCAGGACAGCAGAACTGAGAGCGATGTATAATTATGGTGGTGGTTTAGTCGCTAAGTTGTGTCCAACTCTTTTGACCCCATGGACTGTAGCCCACAGGGCTCCTCTGTGGGATTTTCCAGGCGAGAATACTGGAGTGGGTTGCCATTTCCTTCTCCAGGGGATCTTCCCAACCCAGGGATTGAACCTGTGTCTCCTGCAATGCAGGGAGATTCTTTACCATTGAGCCACCAGGGAAGCCCCATCTGTGACTGTATCACTGCTTGGTATCCTAAAACTTAAAAGTTTTAAAACTTAAAAAATTTAAAACTGAAATTAAAAGACGCTTACTCCTTGAAAGAAAAGTTATAACCAACCTAGATAGCATATTGAAAAGCAGAGATATTATTTTGCCAACAAAGGTCCGTCTAGTCAAGGCTATGGTTTTTCCAGTGGTCACGTATGGATGTGAGAGTTGGACTGTGAAGAAAGTTGAGTGCTGAAGAATCGATGCTTTTGAACTGTGGTGTTGGAGAAGACTCGAGAGTCCCTTGGACTTCCAGGAGATCCAACCAGTCCATTCTGAAGGAGATCAGCCCTGGGATTTCTTTGGAAGGAATGATGCTAAGGCTGAAACTCCATTACTTTGGCCACCTCATGTGAAGAGTTGATTCATTGGAAAAGACTCTAATGCTGGGAGGGATTGGGAGCAGGAGGAAAAGGGGACGACAGAGGATGAGATGGCTGGATGGCATCACCAACTCGATAGACATGATTTTGAGTGAACTCTGGGAGTTGGTGATGGACAGGGAGGCCTGGCGTGCTGCGATTCATGGGGTCACAAAGAGTCGGACACGACTGAGCGACTGAACTGAACTGACTGATCCTAAAACTTCAGTTTTCTCAACTATAAAAGAAAGATGGCAATAATTCCATCTGAATTTTATGAAGAAAAAGAAAATAAGAGAAGCTGAAGAATTTAAATTGGACCATGCCAGTTCAAAGGGTGAGCTTAGCAGTAGTCTGTAGGCGCATATGTGTGTATATTAGAATAGCAGAGCATTCCTGAATAGGGCTGAATCATTAACAAACTTGACCCATCTACCACACAGTTGTGGTTTCTAGGTATAACCTGTCTACAGTTGCTCAAAACCTTTCCTTCTCCCCATTTCTCCATTTCCTTTTCTGGAGCTCATTGTCTGTAGCAGGCATTCAAGATCTTCTTGCTCTCCATAATGCTCTAGGGCATTCCCACAACACTCCTGTATCTAGACATCATTCACCGGAAAATGTCTCATGGTCCTTCCTTAGAAAAAGAGGTGCCTTCTCATTTTAAAGGGCTTCCCATGTGGCACAGTGGTAAAGAATCCACCTGACAATGCAGGAGATGTAAGAGACATGGGTTTGATCCCTGGGTCCAGAAGATCCCCTGGAGGAGGAAATGGCAACCCACTCCAGTATTCTTGCCTGGAAAATTCCATTTATAGTGGAACCTGGTGGGCTATAGCCCATGGGGTTGCAAAGAGTCGGACACGACTGAGCACACCATTATCATTTTAAAAACAACTGTCTTCACCCGTGTCCTAGATTTCATCCCTGAAGACTTGGAATAAACAACAGGCAAACAAAATCAAGGGGTATTCCTACTTCTAGTGCATATTTAAGCACATAACTTGGGACAATACTTTAACCTCATTGAATTTGGAAGTCCTCATTTGTAAACTGAGAATAAATCCAACTCAACAAAATCACTTGAGGCTGAAGTTAGGTATTGTATGTGGAAGTGTGTGAAGAATCTGTTCTTATTCTGTTTCCTAATCTTTGGGACATATATATATATTTATAGTATCCTTTTATCTCTTAATTTTCCATTATTTAATCTCTCCTTGTTATAAAAATCGTCACAATAATTTTAGTTTCTTTTTCTTTTCTATATACAGTCTTCATCTAACTTCTTGAATAAATTGCTTACAAGGCCAATATTCACTTGTATGCCATTTTCACATCTACCCCTCCCCTCTAAATTAAATCTCCTATAGGCCTCTGCAGAAGACAAACTACATAAGAGGTGCTTGTTGGATTAATGAATGAGTAAAGTACATGTGTTTACAGGTTCATTTTATAAACACTTCAGTAAACTATATCTTGATTACAAAATCAATAAGCTAAGCCACACATTTGGTTTATACAAATGAAAACACAAAATGGCTTATTATATCAATATCAGTAAATTTAGATGTCAGCTATGGCAGAACAAAGATCATTGCTATAATGGCCGAGCATTTTACACTTTGCTAGTTACATTGATTTGGTTCAGAATGGGGGTTAGAGCTGGATCTGGAAGAGACATAAGGACGTAGCTGAAAAGATACAAGCAGCAAAGTGAAAAGAGAAGTTTGCTCTTCTACCTTTCAACTTGTCATTGCCATTCCTCCTTTGCAACAATTATTCATCAAAGTGAATTGAGTAGATTTTATCTATTCTGGTTTTTACATAATTACTTATTTTTTTTAAAAAACATTTGTTCTTTTAGAAAGTGATGTAATAAGTGATTTTGGCTCTCAATAAAACATAATAAGCTTGACTGGTTGCCAGAATCCCATTCAAGGGCAGTATTTACTAGTTTTACTTCTTTCTGTGCAAGTTTTATCTTGCCACTACTCACCAAAGAGAGAGTGTACAGGTAAGCATTTCAAGAACTCTACAGGAAATTTCATAGAATGCAAAGTACTCATTTCCCTTAACACAGTCAGAAGACTCCTTTCCTAGTATACATCCCTATAAGATGCGATCATTATTCCCTGATCAAGTATTATATATATACTGGCATGTGCTCTGATTTGAGAAGTGCCAGAAACTACCCTCCCATACCACTAACTTGTCCACCACCCTAATTGCCAAAAGATGTTAACGATACACCCTCGTGATAGTCCAAATGCAGTTTGATTGCTTGATTAAATCTTTTACCCATTCCCTATTGAGTGCCTCTCATAGCTTACACAATCTAACCCAAGTAGAAAAGAGAAGCACTCTGGAAAAATTAAATAACAGTTGACAGCAGTCTATAATTAGGGAACAAACAGAAACCTATAAAGCATGCGTATGGTTCAGGATATATAGTCATTATATCTATAAGCATAAAAGAAGAGTAATCTGAACCACACTTGGGAACACCCTCTTTTTTGCTGGGCGGGGCTGAGACCGGAAGGGGCGGAGCTTAGACCAGAAGCGGCTGGGGTTTTTTTTGTTTTTTGTGTTTTTTTTGGTTAGGGTTAGGGTTAGGGTTAGGGTTCGTGCACCCCCTCACCCCAAAATATTAACATTATGAATTTGCATCTCCTATGCCCACCAGCTTTTTGGCTCAGCCATAACTCAGGGCACAAAGACATCATTCCGTACTATACATCTTAACAGAGGGGAGGGAGAAAAAATGATTTCCCCTTTCCATTTTGTCTGTCTCTCTATCTCTCTGTCTACCTACCCATCTCTCATATCTCCATTATGTCTTTTATGTGTTGTAAGAATGTCAGATGGAATCGGGTTCCTCCCTCCCAGTCCCCTCAGGCTCCAGCTGGGCCCTAAACCTGTAACTGCGTTTGTCAACAATGTGGACTCCAGACTGAAGGGAATGAAGAGAAGACCCTTGCCCCTCCTTTCCTTCAGAATAACAGTATTTTCACAGTTCAGTTGTTCAGATGAAAAGTTAGCATGGGTTTTATGGCAGCCATCGCATGCGTGCTTGCTCAGTTGTTCCAGTCGTGTCCGATTCTCTGTGACTCTATGGACCGTCACCCTCCAGGCCCCTCTGTCCATGAGATTCTCCAGGCAAGAATACTGGAGTGGGTTGCTGTGCCCTTCTCCAGGGGATCTTTCCAACCCACGGATCAAACTTGTGTCTCTTACATCTCCTGCATTAGCAGGCAAGCTCTTTACCACCAAGGACAGAAGTATGTATTTTAAAGCTGCTAATAACTATTCTTTTTTTCTCTCTTTATTTAATTTATATAGCAGCAGAAAAATAAATCACAATTACGTGTTTCTGTGGTTTACTTATATTTTCAACTGTTATAACAAACCTGTATTAAATTCAAAAACTTAAAAGATCAATGTAGCTATTTATTATGGTTTTTAAAATACTTGTAGTAAGGTCACCAGTTTTTAAATGGGTGTTTGTGTCTATCTGTGTGAGAGAGAAACAGAGAGACACAGATGGAGACAAAGACTGCAGGTATAAAGGAGGCAACAGACTGAGCTCAGGAATAATGAAAATACAAATGCTTCCTGACCCATCACTGACTTCAGGAAGTCTTCAGTGGCTTGGCTGGCCTCAGAGTCTATTTGATGTGGTTCTTTCAACCCTTACATATGTGTACATAGCCAAATCCACCGGGCTCTTTTTCCAAACCATATTTTTAAAAGGTCTGTTTCAACTAGCAGTTTGGGATGACTATCCTGACTGAGATTCACCAGTTATGTTGGTAATATCTTGGTAAAAGTAAGGAAATCACTCTGTTTAGCAAAATATTAAAATTAGTATTTTTATTTGGCAAATGCAGAAATTATTTTATTTTCATATTAATTATAAATTAAATACACATCCACACATTGGATTTAAAGATAAAGTGTAAAGAAAGATTTAATCAAATCAACCTCATAGAAACCTCTGGTTCTCTTTTATAGTGCTTATCAAAATCTTAATGTAATGATCATGCAATGTTCATTTAATGTCTTTTTTCTCCTCTTATCGTTTCATGAAGGCAAGGTTTCTGATGTCTTTCTCAAGAATATACTCTGTGTCTAAATATATATATATATATATATATATATATATATAGTGCCTGGCAAATATTAGCTAAGTATAAATAATTATGTGTTTGAATAAATGAATGACCACGGAGAGCATACTATAATTTTAGTACCCCACAAGTAGTATCAAACAACATAGTTCATTCAATTAAAATGCTATACATTTTCGGATGAGTGCAACAACTTATTCATAAAGGAATATAGCTTTTGTGGTGGTTTATTTGCAAACACATAACTGACATATCTTCAGTTAAGAAAACTTTCGGATTTCTCATTTCATGAACTCATAGCAATCGACTTGTATGACCATCATGTACCATCGTCTCTGTTAAGGGCAATCAGAGGATACTGATTATTTAGCTTTGGGAGTTTGCAGATAAAACAAGTCAATTTCTAGTTATATTTTAGAGATCAATAGCCACAAACTATAAGCTTCTTGAAGTCAGCGATTTCAATTTCTTGAAGTTTCCAGTATAGTGTTAGCTCATGGTTTATACACAGCAGACTCAATAAAATAAATGTCAGTCAGCATGAAGGCACTTTACAGTACGTGGAGACTGTGCTACGTATGTGTCTCTTATTGCATGGACAGCCGTGGGCACTTAAAGGGAAAGTGTGAAAGTGTCCATTGCTCAATTGTGTCCGTTTTTGTCTCTTTGAGACCCCATGGACTCTCAGCCTTCCAGGCTCCTCTGTCCACGGAATTTCCCAGGCAAGAATACTGGAGTGGGTTGCCATTTCCTTCTCCAAGTGGGCACTTAAATGGCTTGCATTTTTTGTGAAGTATATTATTTCATAATGAGGTGAAGGGTCACACACACTCTAGATATGGGAAAGCAAGCAAGGGCTATAGTTCCTTTAGTACAAATCCACAGTTCATTTTTCAGCCCTTGCTGCAAGGGAGATAAATTCAAAATGAAAAAAGCAATAGTAAGCAAGGCTGCCAGGAATGCCTATAGATTCTAGAGAAAGAAGTGAAAAGGGGAAAGATGTTCCGAAAAGGAAGATAATCAGAAAAGAAACTGAAACTACAACACTCAACACAGAAAGAAAAACCTTTTGCCTGTTCTTGTGTCCCATTAAATGCCCATTCCTAGTTCTTGATTGATTTATTTTCTTAAACTTGTCTCACATTAGCAAAGTTTCTCATTGGGGATTTTTTTTTAAACTCCTGCTAGAAATTGAAGCCTAATAATATATACAGTTTTTTTAAAGCTCCAATACTCTAAACTCAGCAGAAATACTAATCATTGCCTCCTCAAATGCATTTATTCACTTGACAAATCAATACCATCTACTGTGTGCTAGTTACTGTTCAAGGTGCTGAGGATCCAGTGATAAACTAAACAAAAAGGTCTGCCTTCACAGAGCTTAGTATTCATAAATGTGATCTCTGACAGCAAGAGCTAGGTGCCAAAGTGTTTTCTGTCAGTTATTTCATTTAGTCCTTCACTGATAATATTCACATTTCACATATGAAGAGATGGCTTTGATAGCTAAGTGTGTTAGTTGCTCAGTCATGACTGACTCTTTGTGACCCCATGGACTGTAGCCCCACCAGGCTCCTCTGACCATGGAATTCTCCAGGCAAGAATACTGGAGTGGGTAACCATCCCTTCTCCAAGGCATCTTCCTGACCCGGGGATTGAACCCGGGTCTCTTGCACTACAGGCAGATTATTTACCGTCTGAGCCACCAGGGAAACCCCAAAGCTATTTGCAAAGATTACCTAGCTTATAAATGTCAGACTCAGGAACCAGATCCATTTAACCTCCAGAGTATTCACCTGAAACAGCACTCTGCATTGCTCCTTAAACATCTGAGAATGAGTGCAAAAACAAATCCTTTACCTAATCTCAGAGCACCTGGCTCTTGGTTTGAGTTCTCTAGTTCTTATATACATATATACACACACACACACACACACACAGCTATGAAACTAATTCATACCTTCCTTTGTTAAGAAAGAAATTTGGGATAAAAGGCCCATTTCCTCATCAAAGAGCCTTTTTAGTAAATCACTGACACTTGCCCAAGCAATTATGGAAGACAATTGGAAACAAGGGGAACATGCTTCTGTAACATCATAATTATTAAAAGACTGGAAAACTTTAAAGGCCACAAATTTTTATAGCTATTTGACAGCTATTTTAAATCAGTACTAGACAGGGAGGGAAATGAAAATACATTATATTTTCAACTTTCATTGGCAGTCTGTTGTAAGAACTGAATGTTGGATGAAGCAAGTCATCCATAGTAAATATAATCATCATTATCAGTTATTATTAATAACATGCTTCAGGTAAAAACCAAAAGAGTCAATTTCATCTTAATATATCTAAGTTTGGACATTCTTTTAACATTTATAAATAGGAATTCAACTTGACTTGGATGATTCCTTAAGCTTTGTGCAATAAGACAGGCATCGCTCTGCTTACTATCTTCCCTTGCCAAAGTCCCCATCAGAGCAACTGCTGCTTTAGTCTTCATTATCTTTGTCTCTGGCACTTTTGTTTTTGCATTTATGTCACTGCTCCTAACGCAAAACTTGGTCTCTAGGCCACATTAGTCTTCCAATCCCTTCTAAAACGGGCCCTTGAAGTTCACATGACTGTTGTCAACAGGTTCCTCTCAGCTAGCTTTTTGTCTATGGCCAGCAGCAGATAAAACTCTATGCTCCTTCAAAAGATCATCAGCCACAAAATGTTGGCGCACTAGAAGCGTTTCAGCTTCCCAGTTGGTGCTGGTGGTAAAGAATCCTCCTGCCAATGCAGGAGCTGCAAGAGACTGGCGGTTTGATCCCTGAGTAGCGAAGATCCACTGGAGAAGGAAATGGCAACCCACTCCAGTATTCTTGCCTAGGAAATCCCATGGACAGAGAAGCCTGGTGGGCTACAGTCTATGAGGTTGTAAAACAGTCAGATACAAACGGGCATACACACACAGAAGCATGCCTATAGTCCCCATTAAAATGTACAAAATTTCAAAATAAGAATAGCAAATTAGGTCACACCAAACAAAAGAGCAATTCAAATGTTCTAATATTTGTGTTTCAGAGAGGAAAGAGGAAGAGTAAGGTTTACTCCAAATGTGACAATAAAGAACATTTTCTTTAAGAATTAGGTAAATGCCACAAATTATTCCTTAGTGAGTGTGTGTGTTTCCTTTGTATTTTCTAATTAGCCCCAAGCTTTCTTCTCAATGCAAACCAGTCATTGGGAAGACAAAACCAACAAAAATCAAAGTGACCTCTGTGTGGAAAGAGCCTTAGTCTATCTAGTTTATAAGCTTGGACCCAAGGGATGTTATCTCAGATGCCTCTAGAACAAAATGGAATTAGCAATTACACAGATTTTCTCCGCAAGAATTGCATTAAAAATAATTTAACATACTTGTTACGTATACTTTAATCATATTATCCCATAAGTAAAGAACCACTGATCTCAAAGGTCAGTATATAATTACAATGTATGTACAAGGGGGAATACAACCCTGGACATTGGAATGTAATGTTGGCGCTATGACTCTTTTTTTCCTTCCTTATACAGTTCACTTGAAGAAACTAGATTCTTACCTCTCTTTGTCAAAATGATGAATAGAATTCTAAGAGGAAAGACTCTCTAGATCTGGCACGTTGCTTGAAATCCAACAAAAATACACTGTTTTCATATACAAAGATAATATCATCATTAAGTATCTTTGTTGCTGTTGTTTTCAATCTAGTTATATGCAGAAGTATATACAGTAGAATAGAGAACCTCAATCAACCATATACATGTATATTTAACTCATGACCTTTGCCAGAGATACAAAAATAAATGTATATTTTTTTCAACAATCTTGGTTGTGTGCTACCATAGCAAACTGCACTTCACAGATTTTCTCAGAGTTAGATTCTGTACTCCTTAAGCATGGAATGGGAAAATGTTCTCCCTGTTACTTATCTAACCAGAAGTCTATTATTGAAATTTATACCAAATAAGCAAAAAAATGATACTGTCTCCCTTTGTTGTTCTCTGGTGTTCAAGAAATTTTTCATGCATGCCCCTTATGATATATAAACTATTCTTGTTCACAGAGAGCCAGGGATGATGTGCTAGAAATATAGTCTAGCTTAGGCTTTGGCGCTTTCTGGCTCTGTACTCTTATTCAGCAAATAGGGTCTATAACGCAGAGAAAGGATGATGGCGCTCTCTCTCTCTCTCTCTCTGATATATACATATACATATATATATTCTGATGCCACTACCTTCTATGTGATTCTACTTTGAACACCAGAGAAGAATATGCCAAGTGCCCTTCTTCCAAAGAAACATTAACAAAAGTAAATCAATACCTCTTGGTCTAAAAATGGAAGCAGTAACATGTCTAGTTTCCAAAGCTTAGTGAGAAGAAAACAGGAGAAAACCTGCTTACTGACAGAGTTTTATGGTGAAGAATTCTAGGCACTCACTTACTGGCAATCTGATAAACAATCAGTTCCTTAGCATTTATTTTTTTGGAATGATGATAATTCTACCTCACAGTCCCTCAAACTGTGTGTTGGGCATAAAGATTTACTTGCTAGCTCCTTAAAGCTCTGATCTTTCCCAAATTATGTCCCCAATCTCCTATTCCTCAAAAAATACATTTTTTTTCTATTTAATGAAATAAATAATGAATAAAAACCAGGCAAGCAAAAATTCAATTTTTGTAGGGACTATTATTAAAAAGATTAGAACCTTGAGTAGAAACAATTTATGTGTTTTTATTTTTTTTGGAAAGAAGAGAAACATCCCAACCAATTAGAAAATTAAATTATTACAAAATAATGCCTTTCTCCCTATCTGTTGAGTATATTGCTTTAATAATAGAATAGCCACAGTAATAGTTAGGACCTTATTTTAAACTAGTTATGTGTCTTTCACATACATTACACATACATATTGAGTATTATCATGCTTTATAATATAAAGAAATAGCCTATGCAATTGTACAATAATATTTAAGCGTTTGGGCTTTTTTGTTTGCTTGTTCCTTTTACCCTTTTGAGTGTCTGGCAGTTTGTTCTATGACGCATCCATTTGGGGCTGCCCCACATCAACGTTAGCCATCCCAGTGGTTTTAGCTGCCCTGAGTTAGTATTTGCCAAAGTTGCCTATTACCACTCCCCAAACATTATCAAAGGGCTATTGTTCCCATCCATGAACCTTAATGTTTGCAAGTATAACATACTACGTGGCTAGGATGAGTTCAAGATAGGACCCCCATTTCTACGTTTTGCAAGTAAGCAAAGTTTACAAGATCATCATCCCTCAATTTTCTCTGCATTTGTACCTACTTTTCCTTCTCTCTCATCCCAGCTAACTAGTTTCCATGGCTAAACTTTTAATTTGTACACTTATTCCAGACTTTTCCTCCACTAGTGATCTCACTCTCTCAATAGCACCTTAAATCAGTCTTTTACTAGATTTCCTCCTTCATCTATAAACATAGTCAAGCTTCCACATCTTAGGCAAGAAAATTGCATTTTCTACCAGTCATCATTGTACTTCCTTGCCTGAACTATTATAGTGGCTTCCAACTTGCTCCCTCTTCGTCTAGTCTCACTCCCTGAAACATAGTCTTGTTGCATAGATACAGCAATCACAGTGATCTTTTTAAACTATGAATTATGTGACTAGCTCCTTTGCTCCAAATCCTCCAGACAATCTCTCTTAATTTTCTCATATCCTCCACTCTGGATCAGGCGCCCCTACTTTGTGCTTTTATAATATCCATGTATGTTTCTATTATGAGAGATGGCAATAATCACATTAATTGTATCTTTCTTCCATGGAATTCTTTTAATTCAGCTTACAGTGTATTATCTGTTTTTGAATTCACAATGTCTGACAATAAGAGGGGCTTAATAAATGTTTCCTCATAAGTGAAAGAATAAATAAATATATTCTGAAATTACAGAATATAAATGAATATATTCTGAAATTTTTCCTTTATAGCCTTCTGGGTATTACTTCTGAGTGTTACAGTTACATGCTCTTTCTCCTGCCATAGTATTCCCCATCCCAAATTTAGCTTTCATGTCTTTCCCATTTCAAGCTATCACAGCAAATGGTAATCAATCTCCAAAGGAAAGACAAAGATTATCCCAGGGGAAAAAATCTTTGGATAAGAAGCAAATGACCTGAATCAAGTCTTTCAGGACTTTTCTAGTATATGCCTTTGGTTAGGTCACTTACTTAGTTTTTTTATCTTAAAATGAATTTATAGACTTATAATAAGAGTCAAAGTATAATACTTGAGAAAAGACTTTGTAATATGTCAGCTCATACACAAATAATAATGCACGTGAAGGTTTATAATTTAGGCATCAGAAATCATTCTAACAGCATCAACTATTTTAACTTATTTAATACAGTGGCTTTTAAAAGGTGACTTGTCCCCATCTAATGGGGGCATCTATATATTCACATTTTACAGATGGGTACATTAAGGCGCAGAGGTGTTATACCAGGCACTAACGAAAACATGGCAAATAAGTAACAGAGCCAGTATTTGATACCAGGACAAGTTTCTCTAGATTCTGAGTTCTCTACCTCAAACAAAACACACTCATCCAAAATATTTTAAGAGAAAGAGATACCTAGAAGCATCATGGAATGACCATAACCGACCTCACTGTCTAGTAGACATACTATCACTGAAAAATATTCTAAGGAAGGACAAGGATAATTGAGGATACTAAATGGATAATTCTTCTTTTGCTTCTCTTCATACTTTCTCTGTATTCTCTGGTTTCCTCTATTCCTGCATCGAATCTCCCTGGCTATTTGCCACTTGCAGTTCACAGAGACATTGGAGCCAAGGGTGAATGGTGGAGCTGCAGCCTACAGATGACTGCTGATAGGGCCTGGGCCGCAGGCACCCCAAATTCTGGTGAGCTCTGAAGATGCATCCCAGGGCACTGCAGGCACTGTGCAGAGGCACAGCAAGAAAAGGCAAGTCTGGAAGAAACTCCTCAAAGGAGGGACAAATCATCTCAAAACTTGGAAACGATCGTGTGTAGTCCTTTCCTGGTACTCATCCCAGGGATGAACTCAGAACAATATTCTTTCCACAGGTTTCACTGACCCAGGAGTGCAGCATTTGTAAAAAGGTAAGAGTGAGGAGCCTTCTTAATTAGGTAGCTTTTCAGAGACCAAGAAAAAATTCCTCTTTTATCCAGCGTTTTTCTTGAATGGTAGAGAGATATTTGGATACGAGTGTTAATTTATAAATTTAGCACCTCATAAACTCAAGGATAAAGCAGCCAAGACATTGGAAAGGAGTTTTGTATAATCATTTGGATTAAGCAGTAATTTTTGCAGTTGTCTCATGACAAACTGAAGAAAATAAATTCAATATGGTTTAGCAAATGCATCACAATGGTTGTAATGCAAGAAATTAAAACTAATAATTATGGGGAGGGAGAAAAGAGAATTAATGATGCATGCATCAAAATGTTATGCTGTAGTTTACACTAAAATTTGTTCTGACTTAAAAAAAGAGGATCTAAGCTCTATGGCCATTTTCAAACACTGTATCAAGGAACAATGAAAATTGCTCATTGGAATTTTTGTACTTGCTCCAAGATGTAGGGGTAAACACAGGTCTCAGTGGTTCTAGAGGACAGGGAAAAGGGGAATGCAAAAGGAAGTAGGATTATTACTGCAATTTAAAGTTTGAAACAAAATTCTATTTGAAAAATAAAAATTCCATTGTTTTGGATGTAATTTCTCAATACAAAACAAACAAAAGACAAAGTTAAATACATTGAAATATCTGACACTTAAAGCTTATCAGTAGCAAATATTATAATGCAGATTTTGATAAATGTTTGTGACATGTTCAGTTTAAGCAAATTTTGGCTTTAAAATCTAGAGAAAAGTAATTGCTAAATACGTATTTTATTCTTTTAACCCAAATCATTCAGGGGGGAAGAAACAAACAGGAATTGCCCCCAGTGTTTTACTTCCTTGATATAATCCTTAAAATACATTCTCTTTGCTATGCTTTATTTCTTGGACATATATAATCTACTCAATGCAAAATAGTTCTTCTAAATAAATCTTATTTTTCAGTACTTTGCACAAAAAGCAGCTGTAGTTTCCTCTTTAACATTACATGGTAAAAAGTTTGGCTATGGCCATATAAATGATGATCAAAAATTCTAAAGCAGACTGTTAAAAATACATTGACAGGAGCAATGATAAGATAGTATCAAACACTTATTAGAGTGAACAGAATTTTAAAAGCATGAGGGTAATAAAAACAATTTCAAGAAGTGTAGTCATTAAATATTCCAATATTATGGTAACCAAAATATAGAACAAAGTGTATGTTCTTTTGAACATTTTCTGTATCGAGGATCCAAATTAACATCGACAACTGAACATGATCAGTATCAGTTTGAGTTTTGTCACAGTTAACAAGCCAAATTGATGCAGATCAAAACACCTTTTTCATGTCAGGAACAGAGCTTGATTGTCAAAAAAGCATAGTGATGAGTGACCATGGGGAGAGATCCCAGCAATAATCAATTGCCAATCAGTCATGGAAAGTGCTTATTCTGCCCTTCTACAAGCCTTTTCATTACTTGCTGTGTACTGATCTCAGGAGAGAGAAGATAAAGGTTCCTTTCAATGAATAGAGCAATAGTTTTTATGCAGAGAAATGGAGAGGAAAGCAGCTTAGATGGGGTTAAGAAATCACTTTTGTTTTTTAATTTTTTTTCCATTTAAAAAGATAACTTTAAGTGGCCACAGAAATAACTAAAATGGTGCTAAAATTTGCTTTTCTTAAAATGGGTAATTCAGCATTTCCTTAAATAAATAAGTCAGAGATCTAAATATAAGTAGTAGGAAGTGATTAACTGAAGTGAATATGTTCTCTTTAAATATATATATATACACATACATATATGATAGACTATATCTCTGTATGTATATATGATGAATGGCATGATGGTACATGGCAGCAATTTCTTAAGAATATTAAAAGGTTAATCAAAATAATAGTTTCAAGTAAAGTTTACATAAATGTGCATGATTCATAAAGGCAAAATCCTCAGGTGGCTTGAATTTACAGATGCTTTTTTTTTTAATTAAAATTCTGTTATCTTGGGATCTGTACACAGTAACATTGAATCCCACTAGAAGGCCAAAAAAAAGTTATTTCTCCTTTTCTGCCTATTTATTTTTGAAACAGAAGCATTCTCTTTTCCTTAAGTGAGTCCACAACTACTTTGGCACCTACCCTGAGCTGCTCAGCATAACTAAATGCTTATGGTAGGAAAGCTGGTCAGGGAAATGATTTTGAACGTATTTTCATAGTGGAAAACAGGTTTGCCAAAATAGTTTGACTTTATGAAAGGGGAGAACAGCTGTATTTGGTTTATAATAAATCTTTCACAAATCAGTAAAAGCAAATAGACAGCACAACTGCAGCCCATAAAAGTGGAAAATATTAAACAACAGGCAGTGAAGTTGTTAAACTTTCCCACAGACATTGCAGGTTTGAAAAAATAAAAAAAGCATCTAGAAAATCCACACAGGCAACTCATAAGAAAAAGTGGACAGATCACATTAGAAGGAGAGAAAGAATTATTGCTGATTAGAGGAAGAATCCCGTTAAAGTGACTTTTCTAGGCATCAGGATGAAGGTGTCCACAGCAGTTTCCTCCTCCTATTACGGAATGTTAGTGCAGAATAATTACTTGCTTGCCCAAAATGACAGGACACTGACCCTGCAGACTTATTGAATTATCATTGCCTGCCTCCAGGCCATGTCGGGGGTTATTCAATTTTGCCTGAGGAGGACAATCTATTATGAGAGATGAGTCAAGAAGGCATCCTCCTTGATTGCCCACCGAAACCATTATCGCAGCACAGAGAGGGCATTGGCAGGGAGTGGACAGACAAGACAACACTGATCTCGATTACCCAGGGACAAGATACAATTTACATTACTTGAAGCCACAGGACAGAGGGCAATCAGCCCTGGGAATCGGGCGGCAGCCCCGGAGTGAGCAGGTATTAACAGCAGAGCTGCATCTGAGCCACTTGCATATGCTGCTCATGACCTTTAGCCTGAGAAGGTAGTAACTGATTGGTTTGATCTGTAATTATGTAAATCATTTTACATTGAGAAACAGGATTGTTCTCCAAAACTAGAAGCAAAAACCAGAGTGCTAACATATGAAAACCTATGTATCATATTGACTTCATCATATCTGTCTTAAATTTTCTGCACTAAGGTAATTTCCCTGCCCTAGCAGTTAATTTGACCTAGGGAACCTGTTGCAACTAAAATTGTCTACCAGTAGTGAAAACAACAGCCTCAATCCTAATCTCAGCTGCAATCCCTGTAGCCTACAGTGCTTCCTGTTGTTTTTTTCCCCAGAGTTTTGGATAATGAATGAAAGCATCCTTTGAGCATAAGGCCCCAGTGTGCATTGTGACTAGAGTGATGTTGTAAAATTTTGATTTGAGACCCTGCTGAATAAGCTGATTTTACGGGGCTAATGATAACGTATAACAGAATTGAATAATGCTTTCTCTTTAGACTTGATCATTAGCTAAACTTTACTGGATCCCAATATCCTGTTAAACTTCTACTAAATTGGAAAATCGTACACTATTTTTATTTCATTCAATAAGAAATGTTTTATTACATATTTTTAAAAAATGATTTAATAGAGAAAGAAATGCTTACATTTGCTGCAGATTATAAAGTTCAAGGACTATGGTATGGGGTTCTCAATATAATGATATGTTCAATGTAACATATTGGAATAATAGTCTTCTCAAAAGATCTAGTAATGGGTAGATTTTTCTAATCTTGTGAGTTCCTGTCAGCAAGAGATAAAATTCCAATAGAAACAATGGCTCACATTTTCTAGATAATTATATAAGAATCCATGGGAAACTGCTTCAAATATGAAAAATAATCCATGTTATTTCAGAATTCTCCTGCTATGCTATTAGTATATCTGCAGAAGCTGAAAAGCAAATAACCTCTCATTCCCTTATGAACACTGATTAATTAGGGCATGAAACGAGGGTGATTTGTGAGAGAGCTTTGCAAAACAAAAGCTTTGTGTGATTTTATGCTTGAATCCTATTCTGAATCAGGCTAGCGACTAAAGAAAATTATATTAAACCACTGACTTAAAAATTAGAAAATGTGCTAGAAAAAGGTAAAAAATTACTGTCGGTCCCTCTTTTCAAGTTAGAATTTATTAAATAATGCTTTGTGTTTGTGTTCAATCCCAGCATATACACAAATTGATATACCCCGAGTTCGGTATCCAAGGCGCATATGTCCTTCACTTCAAATGGTTCATGAAATTGATGTCAAGAAAAAGAAAAGAAGAAAAGTTACTACTAAATTTAGCGTATAGTGGGCACTGAAAATTATTGATTGGCTGATAACATAAAACATAGATTTTTAGTAAGCATTGGACTAAAGATCACAGGATATTAATATGTGTAAGGGACCCTATATTTTACAGTCGAGAAGATTAACCCCTTCATGTTAGGCTTACAGGGGATGAACAACTTAGGGGTTTAAAGCAAGTCCCTGGAGTTAGACTCTCTGCTCTGGAATCGTACTGTGTATCTTTGAGCAACTTACTTAGCCTCTCTGGCTTCAATTTTCTCACACACAATCTGGGGATAATAATAGTACTTGCCACACATTGTTGTACAAATTAACTGGGATAATATACTCATAAGAGACATTTATTAGGTACTTGGCACAAATTATGCCCTCAATAAAAATTAGCATTTACTGGTAAGTGCACAGCCAAAGGTCATTCAGCTGGGTGAAGGCAGAGCATCAATTAAAAAACAGGCTACCATTTTATTAAAATACATCATCACCTCTCCTCTGGGTCTTTTTGTATTAATTGCATCAATTTTGTACATTCAGTTTAGAAAAAGTAGAAAATTCAAATAAACCAAGCATATATATGTTTGAAATCATCTGTAAGCCCAACATCAAGAAAGAAGAGTCAGCAGGTTGGCATATGTTTTACCAGGTAGATTTATTTGTTTGCATATGATGTGTCTACATTAAAATGCGGCCACACACTATAAATGGGGTCTGAAATTTTCAATTACATAAAATGTAGATGGATTTTATTGTGACAGTAACAAAAAGACAGGATAATGAACCAGCACAGCTAGTTATCTAAACAGGAGAGCAGAGGGTCTGGTAATCAACTGACAGCTCAGAAGCTTTATCACAAGGTTTCACTTTACACACACACGTGGGCATACACTTTTTGTACATATGAAATCATGTTAGTGATTCATAAAGTTTGGATGCTCTCTTCTTTTTTTAACAGTAGATTATGAGCATTAGTCCATGCCAAAACTGTATCACATCAATTAAAATCTCTGGCTCTGGATTCAGACAAATCTGAGTTCCATTGTTAACTCTGATACTTACTAGCTGTGTGTCTCTGAGCAACTTACTAAGCCTCTATTTATAAATAAAGGGCATTAATCATCCATACCAGTTAGTTCCTAGGAAGCATTATATAGAATAATCCATATTAAACACATAATACAGTTCTCCAAAATTATTAGTTTTTTAAAAATGTTATCTCTATGATAATTTTAAATGCCTGGTTGGTGGTCCATCTTGTGGCTAGAATATAATTATCAAGAATTTAGAAATTTAGTTGTCTTTCCTCATCACTATCATAAAAAGGTTGTCATCTTACACATATATGTTTGCCAATTGTCAGATTCTATCATTAGAATCAGTTACTAGAAGCAAAATTTCCCAGATATATATGGCAGAAACCAGTACAATATTGTAAAGCAATTATCCTCCAATTAAAAATGAATAAATATATAAAAGTTCCTGGATCAGTGCACAATCATTAAAAAAAATCTTTTTGTCATATTTTGAAATTGCTTTCAGAAAGATTGTATCTTTTCTATCAGTATTACATAAGATTCCAACTTCCATATTGTCATTTTTCTAAAATGAGGTGTAATCTCTACAGTACAAATTGCAAAATTTTAACCATACACCTGCATAGATTTTTACATATGTATACATCTATGTAACCATAACCCAGATCAATATAGAGAAACCTCCAACACCCCGGAAAGTTAATACCTCCCAAGTCAGATGTAAATTCTATTCTGACATATACTAATATAAGGCTAGGTGTTTCTTTTATTAATTTGTTGCTTTTTCTTAAACTTTTTTAAAATGTTGAGTTTTAAGCCAACTTTTTCACCCTCCCACTTTTATCAAAAGGCTCTTTAGTTCCTTTTGCTTTCTTCCATAAGGGTGGTGTCATCTGCATATCTGAGATTATTGATATTTCTCCCGGCAATCTTGATTCCAGCTTGTGCTTCATCCAGCCCTACATTTCGGATGATATACTCTGCATATAAGTTAAATAAGCAGGGTGTCAATATACAGCCTTGACGTACTCCTTTCCCAATTTGGAGCTAGTCAGTTGTTCAATGTCCCATACTAACTGCTGCTTCTTGACCTGCATACAGATTTCTCAGAAGGCAGGTAAGATGGTCTGGTATTCCCAATTTTTTAAGAATTTTCCTCAGTTTGTTGTTATCAACACAAAGACGTTAGCATAGTCAATGAAGCAGAAGTAGAGTTTTTCTGGAACTCTCTTGCTGTTTACAATGGATTTTGGCAATTGAATCTCTGGTTCCTCTGCCTTTTCTAAATCCAGTTTGTACATCTGGAAGTTCTTGGTTCATGTACTGTTCAAGTGGTGGCTCAGAGGTTAAAGCGTCTGCCTGCAATGCGGGAGACCAGGGTTCCATCCCTGGGTTGGGAAGATTCCCCTGGAGAAGGAAATGACAACCCACTCCAGTATTCTTGCCTGGAGAATCCCATGGATGGAGGAGCCTGGTGGGCTACAGTCCACCGTGTCGCAAAGAGTCTGACACAACTGAGCGACTTCACTTTCACTTGCTAGCATGTAAAATAAGTGCAATTGTGCGGTAGTTTGAACATTGACATTGTCTTTCTTTGGGATTGGAATGAAAACTGACCTTTTCCAGTCCTGTGGCCACTGCTGCATTTTCCAAATTTGCTGGCGTATTGAGTCAATATTGATGGCGTCACTGACTTGAGGACGTGAGTCTGAGTGAACTCCGGGAGTTGGTGCTGGACAGGGAGGCCTGGAGTGCTGCAATTCATGGGGTCGCAAAGAGTCGGACACGACTGAGCAACTGAACTGAACTGAACTTTTAAGATTTAAAATACCTCAGCTAGAAATTAATCACCTCCACTAGATTTGTTCATAGTGATGCTTCCTAAGGCCCACTTGACTTCGCAATCCAAAGATGTCTGGCTCTAGGTGAGTGATCACACCATCATGGTAATCTAGGTCATTAAGATCTTATTAAAACAATTCTGTGTATTCTTGTCATCTCTTCTGCTTCTGTTAGGTCCCTCCCATTTCTGTCCTTTATTGTGCTCATCTTGGCATGAAATGTTCCCTTGGTATCTCTAATTTTTTGAAGAGATCTTTAGTCTTTCCCATTCTATTGTTTTCATCTATTTTTTGCATCGATCACTTAGGGAGGCTTTCTCATCTTTCCTTGCTATTCTTTGGAACTCTGATTTCAGATGGGTATATCTTTCCTCTTCTCCATCTTAAATTCTCTTCTTTCCTCAGCTATTTGTAAGGCCCCCTCAGACAACCATTTTGCCTTTCTTTTTCTCAGGGTTAGTGTTGACCACTGCCTCATATACAATGTTATGAACCTCCGTCCATAGTTCTTCAAGTACTCTGTCGATCAGAGCTAATCCCTTGAATCTATTTGTCACTTCTACTGTATAATTGTAGGGGATTTGATTTAGGTCATACCTGAATGGTCTAGTGGTTTTCCCTATTTTTTTCAATTTAAGTCTGAATTTGGCAATAAGGAGTTCATGGTCTGAACCATAATCAGCTCCTGGTCTTGTTTTTGCTGACTGTAGAGAGCTTCTCTATGTTGGGCTACAAAGAATATAATCAATCTGATTTCAGTGTTGACCATCTGGTGATGTCCATGTGTAGAGTCGTCTCTTGTGTTGTTGGAAAACGGTGTTTGCTGTGACCAGTGCGTTCTTTGGCAAAACTCTGTTAGCCTTTGCCCTGCTTCATTTTGTACTCCAAGGCCAAACTTGCCTGTTACTCCAGGTATCTCTTGACTTCCTACTTTTGCATTCCAGTCCCCTATATTGAAAAGGACATCTTTTTTTTTTTGATGTTAGTTATCTTAAACTTAAAATAAATGAAATCACACAATACCTGTTCTTCTGTGTATGCCATCTTGTGCTCAGAAAATTGTTTCTGAGATTCATCGTGCTATGTACCAACAGTTTTTTCCTTTTTATGCATTCTTCCTTTATACAAGGGATTGCCAGGTGGTGCTGTGGTTAAGAATTCACCTGCTAATGCAGGAGACCCAGGAGATGTGGGCTCAGTCCCTGGGTCTGGAAGATCCTCTAGAGGAGGAAATGGCAACCCACTCCAGTAATCTTGCCTGGAAAACTCCATGGACAGATAAGCCTAACAAACTATAGGCCGTGGGGTTGCAAGTTAGACATGACAGAGCAACTGAGCACACACATAGAAAAAATAAATTATTTACACAAAATAAAGAATTTAAAATTTAAATTGAGATAATACCAATTAGTACTTAAAATCTCAAAAATGTCATAAAATAAGGAATAAATGTCAAGAAGAATGTAGAAGCCTTAACAATAAAAGCAAAAAAAAATTGGTGAAATTAACCATCTAAAATGGAGAACCATAATATTTTAATTGGATTAGAAGATCTAATATTATTAATGTATTGATTTTCCAAAGTTAATTTAGATGTTTTTATTTAGAGTCAATAAAATGTTATAAAATGTCATAGCAGTAACTTTTGTTCAAATAGATAAACTAACTTTTAAATTTATTTGGAAAGGCCAAAATTTTAGAATAGACAAGCCCATCTTTAAAACAAACTGTAAAATGTCAATAGTCATGATAGAGCTTTAATATAATAATTATGTAAGTGTGATATTGGCATAAAGGTAAGTAAATAGACCAAGACAATAGACCAAAGAACCATAATGTAAACTGGCACATATGTATTCACTTGATTTGTAGCAAAGGAATCAACACCATTTAAAGAGAAAAAATTACAATATATCATGCTGAAGCAATAGGATATTTATAAGGAAAAAAAAGAAAACCTTGATTTCTGCCTCACACATACAAAAACTTAATTGGAGATTAAGACTTTTTCCCTTATGAATATCTTATTTCTAATTTAATACATAAAAATGGTGTCTTGGTAACACTTCCATTTGCATTTCTTTGGATACTAATATAATGTAACTTAAATTTTTCTACTTGTATTTTTCTCTTTATGATATTTGCCTTTGGAATTTTTTCTTATTTTCTTATTAAGATACCCACTAATTTCATAAATAAACTCTAAGGGTAAGTCTAATCACCCCTTTCTATTATATATGTTGTTAATTCATAGCATGCGTATTTTCATAACATAGTTTTTTTTATTGGAGAAAATGGCTTTACAATGTTGTGCTAGTTTCCTTTTGCAAGGAAGTGAATTGGTAGATGTATACATATATCCCCTTCTCACTCTTGAACCTGCCTTCTACCCCCATATCCCACCCTTCTAGGTCACCACAGAGCACCAAGCTGAGCTTCCTGTGCTAGCCAGCATGTTCCCACTAGCTGCTTTACACACAGGAATGAATAATGTCAATCCTAATCTACCAGTTCGTTCCACATTTCCCTTGCCCCACTGTGTCCTCCTGTCCCTTCTCCTTGTCTATGTCTCTATTCCTGCCCTGTAAATAGGTTCATCTGTACTATATTTTTTATATTCCACATATATGTGTTGATATTTGACTTATAAAATTAATAGATTTATTTAGGCAAATTTATTCTTTTCCTTTACACCTAATGCTATAAGTGTGTGCTTAGATGTTCTTTTTCCAGTATAATGCAGAGAATATTGTGGTTTTATTTTATGCTTTTAAATATCAATCCAGTTAATATTAATATTGGTATTTTCTTAGAATTATTGCTATGACTTTATTTTAAGCAATAGTTATCTTGTTGTCTCCATATCATTTACTGAATGGTTAACAAATCTTTCTTTTAAATATTTTGAGAGGTCATCTTCATAACTTCTAAAATTGAATGTATTTTTTACATTTAATGGACTTTATAGTTTATTGTTTTGATCTGTGTGTTTTTACCTATGACAATACATCTACATAAAATACTATTTATAGTTTGAAGAAGACAGAGAGAATTGCCTCTAGGATTGGCTAGAAATTAAAGTGCAATGCTTTAAATTGATATCAGCAACCATCCTCGTGTTGAATCTCACCAAAGCTTTCAGACATGATTAGAAGGATCAAATGTGGTGTTGGAGAAGACTCTTGAGAGTCCCTTGGACTGCAAGGAGATCCAACCAGTCCATCCTAAAGGAGATCAGTCCTGGGTGTTCATTGGAAGGACTGATGCTGAAGCTGAACTCCAATACTTTGGCCACCTGATGAGAAGAGCTGACTCATTTGAAAAGACCCTGATGCTGGGAAAGATTGAAGGCAGGAGGAGAAGGGGACAACAGAGTATGAGATGGTTGGATGGCATCACTGACTCAATGGGCATGGGTTTGGGTGGACTCCGGGAGTTAGTGATGGACAGGGAGGCCTGGTGTGCTGCGGTTCATGGGGTCGCAAAGAGTTGGACACGACTCAGCGACTGAACTGAACTGAACTGATGATTAACTAACACAAAAAGAATCTAAAGTCATGCTTCTCCTACAACTTTTTAGCAGCAATGTGACCATAAGCAACTAGAGTCCGCATGTTAACGCTAGTTGATAAGTAGGAAAATTTTCCTGTGGGCCTTCTACTGTCTTGATTCAGCCAAGAAACATGGGTAGATCCAACACCTGGTTAGAACTCTGCTCCACAAACCAAATAAAACAACAGCAATAAAAATATCCCTAGTTTGCATTTTTTATATCACAGATGTGATTGCAATCCTAAGAGCAATATTGATTAGGTCATAGTATGGATAGATATCTTCATGTCTCAAAATGAATATAAGTAATATTTTAAACTCCAGTGATCTAGAATAATGCATGAATCTTTGCTACTGCTTCTCAGGAAAGGCAGATGGATATAAAATAAAGATAATAAAAATAATAGAGATTAAATATACTTCCATACATATAATTAGAAATTTCACTTATGGTTTTAAATATATGGAAAATATAAGAAGGATAAAAATTAACAAGTAATATTTTACTGAAAGGGCTTGTTATGCTGCTGCTAACAGAAGTATAGTGCATGCTGAGTGATAAGTATACAGAGTTCTGTATTTCATTATGTGATTACAAGTACTAAATGCATATGAGACCTATGACCAAAAATTTTAAAGTTAAATAGAATACATTTAGAAGTGAAATATGGGAATGTTATTATGAGCCCTCTGGAATCAACAATTAGGAGGAGAAAATCTTTGCTTGTCTCAAAATATTCCCTGGTATGATCAGAAAGAGAATGCTGAGAGAAGAGGCACCTTTTGTCTGACAATCTAAGAACATCCCCTCATTGTCCCATTCATTTTTATAAAATATTCCTTTTTGTGAAACAAGAGAGCAGATATTGCCCTATTTAAATCCTATTTTAAATTGCAGAATTAGATTTATATTCCCTACAGAAGGATAATTGAAAAGTATTCCAAATTAGCTCTCTAGGAAATGTCTGTAAATTGGTGAAAAAGAACAGCCCGTTGGTTCTATGTGCAATAATTCTTACTGTACACATTCTTACAGTTATTTAGTTCATTCACCTATTCATATATCTATTCAACAATCACTGTGGAGCTCTAGGTATATAAGCTGGACAAAGCTTTGGAGCTATTAAACACCTTTAGATTCAGAACTATACTACAAGAGTTTACAGTTTAGTGACCATCAAATGAAACAGTTTAGTAACAGATAACAGGCTAACTAGGCCCAGAAAAGGGAAGAATCAACACTCCCTAGTGGAGGTGATGGAATTCCAGATGAGCTATTTCAAATCGTAAAAATGATACTGTTAAAGCGCTGCACTCAATATGACAGCAAATTTGGAAAACTCAACAGTGGCAACAGAACTGCAAAAGGTCAGTTTTCAATCCAATCCCAAGAAAGGCAATGTCAAAGAATGTTCAAACTACCACACAGTTGCACTCATCTCATATGCTAACAAAGTAATGCTCAAAAGTCTCCAAGCTAGGCTTTTACGTGGACCACGAACTTCAAGATATTCAAGCTGGACTTACCAATGACAGAGGAACCAGAGATCAAATTGCCAACATCTGTTGGATCATGGAAAAAACTAGAGAATTTCAGAAAAGTGTCTGTTTAATTGACTAAAGCCTTTGACTGTGTGGGTCATAACAAACTGTGGAAAATTCTTAAAGAGATGGGGCTACCAGACCATCTTACCTGCCTTTTGAGAAACCTGTATGCAGATCAAGAAGCAACAGTTAGAACTGGATGAAACAATGGACTCCTTCCAAATTGGGAAAGGAGTACGTCAAGGCTATATATTGTCATCCAGCTTATTTAATTTATATGCAGAGTACGTCATGCAAAATACTGGGCTGAATGAAGCACAAACTAGAATCAAGATTGCTGGGAGAAATATCAGTAACCTCAGATATGCAGATGACACCACCCTTATGGCAAAAAGTGAAGAAGAACTAAAGAGCCTCTTGATGAAAGTGAAAGTGGACAGTGAAAAAGTTGGCTTAAAGCTCAACATTCAGAAA